>NC_091455.1:57916172-58268172 GCF_027789765.1 Dendropsophus ebraccatus
CAGAGCAGAATTTCCATTCAACACAATGGAAATTAGCTCTGCACCTATTTGGCTGAAATTCAGCGCAGAAATTCAGTTGCTTTTGCTCTGTGTGAACGAGCCCTTAGGGCTTTATCCAACTTCAGCAGCCACCGCTAATCAAATGCAGAAAGTTCGGGTTGGGATGGACTCGAGCATGCTCGAGGTTCGCTCATCTATAGTTATAATGTAAAATCACCTTATATAAAGCAACACCATTAAAAAGACAGTACAAATTGGACAATGTCAGTAGCTTGCACAACTACTACTATGGGCTCATACAGGTGTCCATAGTTCTGTCCGCTATTGCAGACAGAACATAGAACCAATACAATTCAATGGTCCTGTTCACACATCTGTAAGTGTGTACAGGGCTGTGGTCTGTTCAATGGCAGCATGGATCACTATCTTCCATGCATTGTTCCACGAATTGCAGAGCATAACGGATTGAGATTCCTAGTGTATCTGTAATTTGGGGATTGCAATTACGGACCACACTACAATCGTGTTCATGAAGATTAATAGAATAATATAACTATATTTGCATTTCCTGGGAAATACATAGTGCTTGAAAAGAGCGCCCTTTTAACAGTGACTTCTCTTCAACAGAAACTTTAACCCTTGATACCCTCCCTTTAAGAGCAACTTTGATAGAGTCTCTTTAAGAGCAACTTTGGTACAGTCCTTTATGGCAGTGCTTCTCAATTCCAGTCCTCAGGCCTCACCAACAGGTCATGTTTTGAGGATTTCCTTAGTATCTCACAGGTGATATGATTATACTCAGTGCATCAGGTATTATCACTGGTGTTCTTTGTATGGGATATCCTCAAAACATGACCTGTTGGTGAGGCCCGAGGACTGGATTTGAGAAGCACTGCTTTAAGGAGCGACTTTGGTGACAATGCTTTGAGTAACCAATGTACTATTAAGTACTGTCCCTTTAAGAGCAGCTTGGGTACTGTCCCTTTAAGAGTGACTTGGGTACTGCCCCTTTAAGAGCGGCTTGGATACTGTCCCTTTAAAAGCGGCTTGGGTACTGTCCCTTTAGGAGCAACTTGGGTACCGCCCCTTTAAGAGCGACTTGGGTACCGGACCTTTAAGAGCGGCTTGGGTACTCTCCCTTTAAGAGCAACTTGGGTACCATCCCTTTGAAAGTGGCTTGGGTACCGTCCCTTTAAGAGTGACTTGGGTACCGTTTCTTTAAGAGCGACTTAGGTACCGTCCCTTCAAGAGCAACTTGGGTACCGTCCCTTTACTGCTCTTTGCCTTAATTTAGTAGATCACGGAGACTTCAAAATCTCAGAAATACTGTGATATCACGAACCAGGGAGTAATTCCAATGGAGTGTCCAGCAGGGGGCGCACTATATATAGAAGTCACTGAATACCATTGACTTCTATATAGTGCGCCCCTGCTGGACACTCCATTGGAATCAATGGCTGCCTATGAAACAGGTGAGTCTGCACACTGTACTACTCCCCCATCATCTATCTGCTCATAGTATCAGCAGATAGATGAGGAAGGAGTAATACCAGGGCCATCCCCAATCCCCCCCCCCCCGCTGCTGCCACATATGCCCTGGTACTACTTCCCCATCATCTGCTCATACTATGAGCAAAAGATGGGGAAGTAGTACCAGGGCTATCCCCATCACCGCCACCGCCGCCCCTGCTCCTCGTCCGGTGGGTCCACTGCTGTAATTGAGGCCCCGGTCTCAGGCCTTCTCCCCCCGAGACCGGGGCCTCAATTACAGTGGCGGATCCGCCCGGATTCCCTGTAGCCGCCACCGCTGCCGCCCCTGGTCGTCCGGCAGGTCCACTGCTGTAATTGAGGCCCCGGTCTCAGGCCTACTTCCCCCCTGAGACTGGGGCCTCAATTACAACAGCGAACCCGCCGGACGAGCAGGGGCGGCATCTGTAGCGGCGACAGGGGGTCCGGGTGGGTCCGCCGCTGTAATTGAGGCCCTGGTCTCAGGGGGGAAGTAGGCCCCGGTCTCAGACCTACCTCCCCCCCTGAGACCGGGGCCTCAATTACAGCAGTGGACCCGCCAGACGAGCAGGGGCGGCATCTGTGGTGGCGACAGGGAGTCCGGGTGGGTCCACCGCAGTAATTGAGGCCCCGGTCTCAGGCCTACTTCCCCCCTGAGACCGGGGCCACAATTACAGCAGTGGACCCACCAGACGAGCAGGGGCGGCAGCGGCAGTGATGGGGATAGCCCTGGTACTACTTCCCCATCTTCTGCGCATAGTATAAGTGTTTTTATTAATAAAAAGACCCCTCCCCTAATAAAAGTTTGAATCACCCCCCCCCTTTTCAAATGTTATGTCGCATATGCGCAATCAAGGTACCGATAGAAAGTAAACATCATGGCACAAAAAATGACACCTGACATAGCCCCATAGACCAAAGGATAAAAGTGCTATAAGCCTGGGAATGGAGGGATTTTAAGGAACATATATTTGTTAACAATGGTTTGAATTTTTTACAAGCCATCAAATAAAATAAAAGTTATGCATGTTACATATCGTTGTAATCGTAACAACATGAATAACAAGTCAGTTTTACCCCAGGGCGAATGGCGTAAAAGCAAATACCCCCCAAATAAAAGAATTTTTTTTTAATTTCACCACACTTTGAATTTTTTTCTGGTTTCGCAGTGTACTTTATGCAAAATTTCAGCCTGTCATTGCAAAGTTCAATTAGTGGCGCAAAAAATAAAGGCTCATGTGGGTAGGTGAAAAAATGCAAGTGCTATGACCTTTTAAGCACAAGGAGGAAAAAACAAAAATGCAAAAAGTGAAATTGGCCCAGTCCTCTAAGGGTTAATATCTCTAGTCATGTTTAAAGCTCTTACAATGGGCTGACATGGCTAAACAGAGTAGCTATCTATAGGAGTCAGTTTTCTTCCTTCTGGGTAGGACCTAGGAGATTTATCAAACACAGTGTAAAGTGAAACTGGCTCAGTTGTCCCTAGCAACCAATCAGATTCCACTTTTTATTCTTCATAGACTCTTTGGAAAATGAAAGGTGAATCTGATTGGTGCAACTGAGCCAGTTTCACTTCACACTGTGTTTGATAAATCTCCCCCCTAGTTTGCATTTATCTGTAAGTTTATAGGTGACATAATGGATGTTGTCAGCTGTTGATTGCAAGCTGAGAAAAGACACAATAGTAAAATATGGTATTTGTTTGTACCATGACTAATAAAGACAGATGTTATTTCTTTTCTAATTCTAGACAGCACTATGAATTGCTTTCCAGCTTTCAGTAGTTACATATACTGTATTAGATAGTATTCAGACAAAACATTTGGCATGTTTGACATAGCATTAGATTTCTTCAGATATTTAATAGACATTCATTGACCAACACATTGAAAGATCAGTGGCCCTGCCACTGGACAACCTAGAATTTGGTCCTTTAGTACAAATAAATGTGCACCACCTAAAAAGCAAATAAAGAACATGACCAACATCAGTGGCCTGGTGATAAGATGTAGATAGAATAAGAAGACAACCTGTGGCTGACTAGGGTTACATGCATATTAACAATCAAATCCTATTACAAGCATCTGTCTCTGGTAATGACACCACTCCTCCACACATTGGCCAATGATCATACGAATTACCGTCAACCACATGTGGGCTTTGTTTTGAATGGTAGACTATGCTTTTACATTCATATACACTTTTGCTGGAATCCCAACATAGAACAGTGATGCACTCCAAAACTGTTCTATGAATGGGGCCTTATAAGCACACCAACTAACTTGTACTATGGATTTAAAGTGTACTATGGATTTAAAGTGAATGTTCTATCAGGTACATTGCTGTGCTATTTTTTTTTTTTTTTACCTTAATGGATCTGCATCGGCGCGGGGATGGCAATGGCGTGGTCCTTTTTTGAATTGCCTTCCAGTACTCACGCTTGGTGCCAGTCTTTTCGAGAGCACTGGCCCACCCGGGGCCCTGGGGGCAGGCCCAATGCTCCCCCCCCAGTATAGCGAAACCCCCTCCCATCTGTGATGTGATTGATCCCAATGGAGCCACATCACAGAGGGGAGGATATATCACCACACTGGTAGCTGTAGGGCCTAGGATGGGCCAGTGCTCCTGAAAAGCACGTCCAGCCAATCACTGGCTTATCTGGGTTACCTTCTACCTAGGGGGGTAGAGGGAGGGCTAGCATCAGCATGGGATCACCTGGGTGGTGGCCCTATCTATCTGATTGGCAGAGAGCCATAGACAGCAATGCTGCATGTGATTTTATGTGTTTATTTAATAAAAATCACTATAATCTTTAAAGGACACCTTGTAACATCCAGTTTTTTTCCTCTTCTGGAGGACACTGACATATAGAAGCTCATTATACAGTACTATTTTACATTTCATCATGGACCCCTTCTAGAAAATATCCCATTAGTATCTTAATCAGCTTGTTGCAGCCCCCAACTGACCCACAGGAGGACCCCCGTCATCCACCAATAGGACTACATATACCACCTAATACAGGGTGTAATGTAAAGAGCCCAAGGAGCTGAAAGGCGAGCATTTCATCTACCCTCTCCTGTGTTCCACAGGTACTGAACATGTGGCAGTGAAAATGTATTTGTAGTGAAAGACAATACATTTAAAGTGTACCTGTTGTTATAACTCTCAAAATCTAAATCAACAGTAGATGTGATATAAAGCAAGTTTGCAATAAACATTCATTATTTTTGTTGTTATGCTTTAAAATAAAGCTAAACTTACCAGAAATCCTGGTCCAGTTTCCTGAAGGCAGATTTTCTGACTGGTTCTGCTGGTTGAAAAAAAACAGACTAAACGCAGGCATTCCGGCCAGTACAGAGAGTCACAGCTCAATATGTCTGCCAATCACATGACTGCCTTCTCTCTGTGAGATTGCCTGGGATACACAGAACTTCCTGTTTTCTGACTCTTTTAGAAAAAAACTGTCAGAAAACAGGAAGTGGCGTGTTTTTCATTACAACTAGAAAAAATTATAAATGTAAATTACAAACTTGCTTTATATCACATCTATTTTTGGTTTAGATCTTGAAAGTTATAACGACAGGTAGACTTTAAGCCAGTACCTTCATTACATAAAAATCAGCTGAAATGCTTTGTTAGATCAGGCTTATGATTATGACAAGAAGTACATAGACAGAAGTAAAGTCTTCATTTAATCAAGCAAAGGTTTCCCCTTCCTGTATTGATTTCTGATAAGGAAGAGATGCTCTCTGAGTGAGCATTGTCATTACCAGTAGAGATGAGCAAATCGCTCATCTAAACAAAGCAAAGTGCTTTGTTTGATCAGCGCTCCTCTCATCAAGCAGCCGGCCTTTCAACAATGCTCTGCTCCCTGCCACTCCACCCCAGGTGCCAGGGAAAAGATTAATCCAATCCTGGGAATCTGGGAGAAGTTTCCCAGGATTGGATCCAGCTTTTCCTGGCATCCTGGGAGGAGTGTCAGGGATCAGAGCATTGCTGAAAGGCTGGCGGCTTGATGAGCGGAGCCCTTTATTTAGACGAGCGATTTGTTCATCCCTAATTATTAGCCCTATGTTCATAATATGAAACAGATTAGTGCATTACCAACACAACTTAAATACCCAATATAATACTAATAGAGAAGCACACTGTTTTACTGGAATGACAAATGATGGATATGGAAAATGATTATATTGTGTGCCAATATCAATGAATTTAAAGATTTGGCAGCTTCTTATGAAAGATGAACTTCCTGCTAGGTCTCAGTTGATAACTAGTATGCAAAACATCATAATAATTATTCCAAAATGGTGCTGGCTTTCTTTCTCTAAGATCGAGCCCAGATTCCACTGTAATTTTGCCTGCTAGAGGTCAAAAAGAGGGAGTAGAGAAAGTCCTGGATCAAATGTCTCAAATATTGCTCCAATTCACATGTGCTGACAACAGTATCATTTCTAAAGCTTTGAAAATAGCTATGAAAAGTGTAATGTGCAGTTTAGAAGAAACTAAGCTGGAGGTACAGTAGGATTCAGTTCTATCAAGCCAAAGAGGTTTTTTGCATGTGGTGGCTTCAGCGGCTAAATATTTCAAATGTCGTTGTCAGGACCAGTCACATCAAACACACAGAGACAGTGAGCCCTGAGCTCAGCCCCTCCCACTGTCCCTACCTAATTGCCGCAATCTGCCCTAAAATAGCAGCGGACAACTTGGCGGCGATCCCTGGCCTGGATACGTGAAACAATGGACAAGACAAAACAAACAAACACAATAAGAATGGTCAGCAATCCGGGTCACAACAGTCTGGCAGCAAAGGTACAAAATCAGGATCCAAAAGAGTAGTCAAATAACAGGCAAGATGGTCGGGGGCAGGCAGCAAGCAAGCGAGGTCAAAAGATACAAGGCAGAAATCAGGAGAAGCAAAGAAACAGTACCACAAGCAGGCAGAGACTAAGTCAATAACCGGCCAGGCACAGGCAGAAACTGAAATCTTAAATAGGACACCAGGAACCAAGTCCAGAAGATGATAGGAGGGACCAGCTGTCAATCACTGAGGCAAAGGCAGGTTAACCGTTACATGACCAGAGGAAACTTAGCAGCACAGACATGGGTGGGGCAGGGAAAACAATTAGCAGACCAGAAGGAATAAGACACAGTTCAGACAGGGCAAAAACAAGGCAAACTAAACACAGAATAAATGGAAGATTATGGCCAAAATCGCAGTCTTTGGCGCAGAGGTCGAATCTTCGCAGCAGAGGGTGGCACTGATGCCTTTTCAGGCGCGATCATGACAGTCGTGTTAGAAATTCTCTTCAGTTCAATGTTCCACTGGCAATGTTTTAGAAGCTGGTAATGTGTATCAGAGTAATAATAGTAGTACTAGCAATAAAAGAACCATTTCCTCAAGGAAGTATGACCTTGACAGGGACAGGGTCCTATTTTTTTAATTTGTATAGCGCACACAGATTCCGCAGCCCTTCACTGTGGCACACAATATAATGATTTTCCATATTCATCATTTGTGATTCCAGTAAAACATTGTGCTTCTCTACTAGTATTATTTATTGGGTATTTTAGTTGTGTCGGTAATGCACAAATCTGTTTCATGTTATTAAAAGAATAAAGAATGTCTGTAAAAGAAAAGTACAGTATTATTCTGCAATGGCCTAAAGTCCAGACTTCAATTCAATTGCTGTAGATGAACCTTAAATGGGTATTCTAACATGTGGTTAAAAAACAAACATTCTACAGAAGCATTGCTTTCCTGTCTGACCTAGTTCAGAAACAAAAAATCCATTTGTTTTGGGGCTCTTAACTCTGTATTTTGTTATCACACTTCCTTGTTGAGTAGTTGCTCAGTACTATAAGTATTCTCTACTTGTAACACCACACAGCACACTGTATTCTCTACCTGTAACACTACACAGCACGCTGTATTCTCTACCTGTAACACTACACAGCACGCTGTATTCTCTACCTGTAACACCACACAGCACGCTGTATTCTCTACCTGTAACACCACACAGTACGCTGTATTCTCTACCTGTAACACTACACAGCACGCTGTATTCTCTACCTGTAACACTACACAGCACACTGTTATCTACTAATATTTTAAATCCAGTTTGTCCATTTACAGTAGATGAAATGGAAAGCAGTTTTTGTGCACATTGTTCTGACACTTTTTATGGATTCTGCTCAGAATAGCCCCATTTAACCAATAAAGGTTAAATCGATTCACTGGCACATCGGCACATCTGAGTGTCAGACATTGTCACGGCCGTGGCGGCGTCCCGCGTTCCGGACCGCCGCCGCGACCTCCTCCTGCCCCATGCAGCCCCCGGGGTCCTTGTGCAGGGACCCGGCGCTGCTGCTAGTTCGGCCCCTGGGGGCGCCTCACCTCTCCTCCGCTCCTGTCTCTCACTGTGCCGGCCGGCGCGCGCGTCCCCGCCTCCTAGGGCGGGCGCGCGCCGGCTGTCTCAGATTTAAAGGGGCAGTGCGCTCCTAATTGGTCCATGTGTCAATCACTCCCCTATAAGTTCCAGCTCTGCCCCCTTCCAGGTGTTTGAGCCTCTACATGCTTCTCTTAGCGTTTGGCCCAGCTCCCTGTTGTTCCTGATTGCTATCCGCTACCTGGTCCCTAGTCCCTGTTCCTGATTCCTATCCGCTACCTGGTCCCTAGTCCTTGTTCCTGGTTCCTGCTCCCCTGTTACACCATTGCTCCTGTGGTCAGCCTGTCAGCTGCGGTTACGCCTACAGACCTCCGCCAGCACCATCTCCTGCCTACTGCTCCTGCCACGCCTCGCCTGCCGTCACTAGCAACCAAGCCAGGGGTAGCGACCTGGGGGTCGCCTGCCGCAGAAAGTCCATCCCGCCTTGCGGCGGGCTCTGGTGAAAACCAGCGGCCCCTTAGACTCCGCTCCCTGGTGAGGTTAGTGCCATCGCTGGTGACGGTCCAGTGGATCCACTACTCCAGGCGTTACAGACATGGATTTCTAATGCAGATACTAGAAGTGCGGGTGAGGGAGGGGGTAGGACGGTGATCTTGTAGGGCAATAAAATGTTTGCCCAGCCATTTCTCATTATGCCCCTGGATGTTTAATATGTTTTATATGAGGGCAGCATTATTTTAAAAGTTGTAAGGTTCTGGTGTAGTAGTACCCCTTTAACCCCTTAACGACAGGCGTACATTTACTCCCCTGCAGCCTGGGCCTTGGCGCAAGAAGATGTAAATGAGGCCCTCACCCTCAATGGCTGGCTGCGCCACGACCACGTTGTTTAAGTGTGAGTGACAGGAGCATCTCCTGTCACTTACCGACAGGCTGCGGGAGTCCCGATCACATGGCCTGGCTGCCTGAGGTCTCTTACTTTCCTCCGTGCAGTCAGGTCTTTACTCTTCTGATAAAGTCTGCCACAGGCAGGCGGTATCAGAAGATCACAGATAGCTCTGAACCCTGCTATGCTATGGCATAGCAGTGATCAGTGTATGGAATCCAATAAATGTATATAATAGTTCCCTAAGGGGACTATAAAAGTGTAAAAAACTAAATATTAATAAAAGTTTTAAAAAATGTCCCGAGGCCCCTCCCCCAATTAAAGTGAAATTAAACCCCCTTCCCATTTTATACATAAAACACATAAATATAATTAATTTTAAAAATTTATTTCAAGAAGATTGTTTTATTTGTATTATGATTAATAATTTAGAAATCAAACCTGCAAAGAGGATAAAAAAACAGTTTTTGAAGAAAAAGACCTCAGCCATTTTGTTACTAATAAACAAAGATGTTCTTTGAATTGTTTGGAATCCAGGACGTGACAGAATACTGCAGGGATTCTCAAAGAAGCCAAGTGAACGCTGTTCAGGTGGTCAATGATACCGCAGAAAGAGAAATTGTTCTAATGAAAAGGTTCAACAAATCGGTTAGGAACGAACAACAAAAACAATTCTTATTAACGGTCGTCCAGCATCACAGAAAAGTCATCACCAAGCAAACAAAAGTTTGTGATTTTTAGTTTTCACAATAAAATGATTAACATTGAAAAATCATAATTTTTGCCTTTACAAAACTTTACAGACTGAATAATACATTTGTCCAAAAAAGGCAATTCTATATTTCTGTCAGACACCTTTAGCAGCTCTATAAGCAGCTGTACATCTGGGTAAGTAATTTATTTATATTTATTTGTACTATATACTGTGTATGTATATATATATATATATATATATATATATATATATATATGTATATATACACACACACACACACACACACACACATACACAGTATATTAGTGATGAGCAAATACTGTTCGATCGAATAGATTTTCGATCGAATAGTGAGATATTCAAATATTCAATATTCGTACAAATGTCCCGATAAATAAATTCGATAAATATTCGATAAGCGTTCAAATCCCCCAGCTTCCGGTTTCACCCTCCAAATGGTCAAATAGATGTTTTTCACTAATCGAATACTTGTTCCCATAGACTTTAATGGGATTGAATATTCGATCGAATATTCAAATATTAGTGGGATATTCGTACGAATATCGAATATTCGAATATCTCACTATTCGCTCATCACTACAGTATATATATATGTGTGTGTGTGTGTGTGTGAGCAAAGTGTGCAACCTCTAAATATTATCCAATCTTGAAATATGGCTTATATAACTTTTTCATCACTGACACTCGGGGCATAAGCAAAGTCATATGAAATTTACATCTTTGGACAAATTAACTAGGTTTATACTGATAAATTATGTTAAATAAAACATATTTTAAATGTACAAACATTTCTTAAAATGTACAATTTTAAAGGTATAGGGGGACATTTATTAAGTCTGGCATTTTTTGCACCAGGCTTAAAAATGTCCCTGCAGCGCACTGCCTCTACATAAATCCCGTGCACACCAGTGTATGTTCGGATGGAAACCTTTGTCAGCTCAGAGCTGGCGTAGGTTTCCTTATGATTTTTCAGAGTGAAAAATTATGAATTCAATGAGCTCAGAGTACATCCCTCCCCCCCCCCACCACCACCACGGTGCAACAGATGTAAAATGGGCAGATGCTCATTGACTTACTAATCCCCCATGTACCTGCTTTGTTTTGAAAACCTATGGCTCTTGGTTACGGCCCTCTTGGTATTCTCTAAGTTAGGTCGCCTGTGCTCAGTTCACTTGCAGTGTCCTGATTTGTCTTGCAGTTGGCAGTTGCAGTTGCAGTTGGTTTTCACTTCATCTGCAACCAAAGGGGATTGTGGGAAAGTGTGTGCACCGCTGCATGGCAACAACAGGGTCAGTATGGAGAGGAGATCAGGAGGTGATTAGTAAGTTACTTCAGGGCGCGTTCACACATAACGGATCTGCAGCGGATTTTTCACTGCAAATTTGCAGCAAGATCCGCTGTGGATTCCTGCCCTGCACACCTATGGGCAGACAAACTCTGTGAGTGTGTCCACAGCCCGCCCCTTTAACCCCCGGAGCTGGAGCGTATACTTCCCCTGATCCCCTCTCCCGCTTGCTTCGGGGCTCCCGTCGTCTTCACGTTCTGCTCGGCCAAGCAGTTACGTGTAAACGCACCCTTACTAAAAACAGCACATGTGTTCTTTACATATACACTACCGTTTAAAAGTTTGGGGTCACATTGAAATGTCCTTATTTTTGAAGGAAAAGCACTGTACTTTTCAATGAAGATAATTTTAAACTAGTCTTAACTTTAAAGAAATACACTCTATACATTGCTAATGTGGTAAATGACTATTCTGGCTGCAAATGTCTGGTTTTTGGTGCAATATCTACATAGGTGTATAGAGGCCCATTTCCAGCAACTTTCACTCCAGTGTTCTAATGGTACAATGTGTTTGCTCATTGGCTCAGAAGGCTAATTGATGATTAGAAAACCCTTGTGCAATCATGTTCACACATCTGAAAACAGTCTAGCTCATTACAGAAGCTACAAAACTGACCTTCCTTTGAGCAGATTGAGTTTCTGGAGCATCACATTTGTGGGGTCAATTAAACGCTCAAAATGGCCAGAAAAAGAGAACTTTTATCTGAAACTCGACAGTCTTTTCTTGTTCTTAGAAATGAAGGCTATTCCATGCGAGAAATTGCTAAGAAATTGAAGATTTCCTACAACGGTGTGTACTACTCCCTTCAGAGGACAGCACAAACAGGCTCTAACCAGAGTAGAAAAAGAAGTGGGAGGCCGCGTTGCACAAGTAAGCAAGAAAATAAGCACATAAGAGTCTCTAGTTTGAGAAACAGATGCCTCACAGGTCCCCAACTGGCATCTTCATTAAATAGTACCCGCAAAACACCAGTGTCAACATCTACAGTGAAGAGGCGGCTGCAGGATTTTGGGCTTCAGGGCAGAGTGGCAAAGAAAATTGCCATATCTGAGACTGGCCAATAAAAGAAAAAGATTAAGATGGGCAAAAGAACACAGACATTGGTCAGATGAAGACTGGAAAAAAGTGTTGTGGACGGATGAATCCAAGTTTGAGGTGTTTGGATCACAAAGAAGAACGTTTGTGAGACGCAGAACAAATGAAAAGATGCTGGAAGAATGCCTGACGCCATCTGTTAAGCATGGTGGAGGTAATGTGATGGTCTGGGGTTGCTTTGGTGCTGGTAAGGTGGGAGATTTGTACAGGGTAAAAGGGATTCTGAATAAGTAAGGCTATCACTCAATTGTGCAACGCCATGCCATACCCAGTGGACAGCGCTTGATTGGAGCCAATTTCATCCTACAACAGGACAATGACCCTAAACACACCTCCAAATTGTGCAAGAACTATTTACAGCAGAAGCAGGCAGCTGGTATTCTATCATAGGTAATGGAGTGGCCAGCGCAGTCACCAGATCTAAACCCCATTGAGCTGTTGTGGGAGCAGCTTGAACATAAGGTTCGCCAGAAGTGCCCATCCAACCAATCCAACTTGTGGGAGCTGATTCTAGAAGCGTGGGGTGCAATTTCTCCAGCTTACCTCAACAGATTAATAGCTAGAATGCCAAAGGTGTGCAATGCTGTTATTGCTGCAAAAGGTGGATTCTTTGACAAAAGCAAAGTTTGATGTAAAAACAATGTTATTTCAAAAACAAATCATTATTTCTAACCTTGTCAATGTCTTGACTCTATTTTCTACTCATTTCACAATGTATGGTGGTGAAAAAGTGTGACTTTTCATGGAAGACACAAAATTGTTTAGGTGACCCCAAACTTTTGAAAGGTAGTGTATGTATTTGGTACATATATCTCATTTTACCTTTATTGATTCATGACACAAACCCTTTAAATTGAAACTCTGCATCCACTTTGCTTTCATTTCTGTAAAACTCCTAAAGGTTTAATAAGGTTTCTAAATGTAACTTTGAGTATTGGAAAATTGCTAAATTTCTGCAAACCCTTTAAGCCCTCTAACATTTTTATAATAAGTAAAAGGCCTATTTACATTGGCATACTGTTAATGTGTATTGATAACACAGCTGGAACTAGAGCTTTAGTCAAGGTAAAGGGAATTATGAACAGTTCCAAATATTAGTCAATTTTGGCACAAAACCTTCAGGTTTCTTCTACAAGGCTGAAGATTAAGATGAATTTTTAGCATAACAACATCCCAAAGCATAGCTATACTTCAACAAAAGAATGGCTCTGCCAGACAACATACAGTTTACAGCAGCTGGATCAGTGCGTGGGTTTCGCATTCAAAAGATGTAAAAAAAATATGAAAAGATGTAAAATAGTACACAGCAAATAAATAAAATAATATTATGGAAGTGTTAAAAAAGGTCATCATAACAATATCCTTAACCCTTTGAGGACCAGGCCCAAAATGACCCAGTGGACCGCGCAAATTTTGATCTTAGTGTTTTCGTTTTTCCCTCCTCCCCTTCTAAGAGCTCTAGCACTCTCAGTTTTCTATTTACAAGCCATGTAAGTGCTTGTTTTTTACAGGAATAGTTGTACTGTGTAATGGCGTCATTCATTTTACCATAACATGTATGATGGAATTCCAAATATATTATTTATGAAGAATGCAATAAGGTAACGTTTGGGGGGTTCCTGTGTCTACGTAATGCACTATATGGTAACACCGACATGACACTATTATTCTATAGGTCAGCCCGAACACAACCATATGCAGGTTACACAGATTCTCTAATGTTATATATGTATTTTTTTATGAAATCCTTTTTTTTGGCAATTAAATATTAATAAAATGGGCCTATTGTGACGCTTATAACGGTTTTATTTTTTCACCTATGGGGCTGTATGGGGTGTCATTTTTTCCGCCATGATCTCTACTTTTTATTAATACCATATTTGTGAAGATCGGACGTTTTGATCACTTTTTATTGATTTTTTTAAATATATAATGTAACATAAAATCGGTAATCTGCGCACTTTTTCCCCTCTTTTCGTGTACGCCGTTTACCGATCACAATGACGCTTGTTATATTTTAATAGATCGGACAATTACGCACGCTACGGTATATTATATGTTTATCCATTTATTTATTTTTATATGTTTTATTTATATAATGGGAAAGGGGGGTGATTTAGACTTTTATTGGGGGAGGGGCTTTGGGGTAGTGTAATAGTGTTTTGAACTTTTTTTTCTCTACACTTTTGAAGTCCCTTTGGGGGATTTCTACATACACTACTTTGATTTATACACTGATCATTGCTATGCCATAGGCATAGCATTGATCAGTGTTATCGGCGATCTGCTCATTGAGCCTGCCTGTGCAGGCTCAGTGTAGCAGATCGCCGATCGGACCGCACAGAGGCAGGTGAGAGACCTCCGGCAGTCCGTTTCATTGATCGGGACCCCCGCAGTCACACTGCGGGGGTCCCGATCGGTAGGTGACAGGGGACTCCCCCTGTCACTTACACTTAAACGCTGCGGGGTTAATGACACGCGGCAGCGCGATCGCTGCAGCGTGTCATTACCGGTGAGGTCCCGGCTGCTGATTGCAGCCGGCCCCCACCTGCTATGAAGCACGCTCCGCTCCGGAGCATGCTTCATAGCGGGAGAAACACCCAGGACGTAAGGTTACGTCATGGGTCATCTGGGGACAGACTTCCATGACGTAACCCTACGTCCAGGGTCGTCTAGGGGTTAATAATGCTCTCTTCTAGCTCTGTGCCTGGTACTCTTATCAAGCAATTCTGCATACTTGCTTGTGATTAAAAGCAGACGGTTTTACTTATTTCTTTACTTGCACTTCCAGTGTTTTGCATGTTGTAAAACTTGGCATCAAGAAATGTTCTAATCTTACCTCCAGGGCTTGTAAAACTTACCGGCCACCTAATGTAGATTATGATGCATATGGATATATTTGCTTTTATGCTTCTAAATATAGATCTATCAAGTTGGTTTGTAGTAAAAGTCATAAAATCAAGCTGTTAGAGGAGCATAGGTTGTACTTTCTTGTGCCTGTGTTGCTCAAGAACCTTCAACCAGTCAGAGCAGAGCTGTGATGATGCTGAAGACATGTACAGTACATATACAATGCATTCAGAGTACTCTTTTTACTTTTTTCACATACTGCTCAAGTTTTCTCCATGCAGTAGACATGAGTGAGTACTAAAATGCTCGGGTGCTCGTTACTCAAGACAAATATTTCCCAATGCTTGAGTGCTTGTTTCGAGTAACGAACCCCATTGAAGCCAATGGGAAACTTAAGCATTTTTGCAGGAGACCAAAGCTCTGCACAGGAAAGGTTGCCTGGAAACCTCAGAAAATAATGGAAACAACAAGGAAATGGACAGGAAACAGCAGGGGCAGCATGCACAGTGATGATAGGCAAGGCTGAACTACAGATTCCAGCCAGCCAAGAGAATGTCTGCAACAGGACAAATTGACTACTGACAGCTGCACTACTAAGTCCAAGCGAGCATCCAAGAGCAGCAAAAAAAAAATGTTTTAAAAATATTGGCATATACTTGAACAGGATGATGACATTGGTGATATAGCATCTACTGGCCCCCTCATTACTTTTCGAAAAAACCACACTCTTGGTGATCTCCTTAATATGAATACAAAGCAACAGAAAAAGACAGGGAGTAATTGGCTCACAGGAACCCAGATGAAAGGCAACAAACGATGCGGTACATGCAAGTACTGTCCCCAACTAGTGCCCACTGATTTCATAACACTTAATGGCGTAGACTGCCAGATAAACAATTTAATCACCTGTAGATCCTCATTCATCGTATACACTATCATTTGCCCATGTAACAAATTTTACGTGGTCAAAACTAAAAGACCTATGTGGACCCGCTACAAAGAACACGCCTACTCCATAAAAACAGGGAAAGGCGTCCCTCGCCTCATTGATCACGTGATAAACGTACATGCAGGTGATACAACATGCCTGAGATTTTTGGGGCTCGAGAGGGTAGATCTTAATGAGAAGGGAGGAGACAGGCATTAAAAAGTCCTTAGAAGGGAGGCGATATGGATCGCTGAACTTGATGCGACCGGTCCTAACGGACTTAATGAAAGAAATGATTGGAGCGTTTTCCTGTAAGATAATTTGTTACATTTTTATTATTTGTTTCTGAATGTATTCACTTGTATACACTTTCTTTCTATGTTGCTCACGTGCTTATGTATTAGCATATAAGGTCTGCCCATTCCGGCAGTGACGTATCCAAACCTGACAAAGCGCTGCGGCGTGAAACTGTTGTGTTGCCTACGCTCCCGCACCTGTTCCACTCTCCCCCTCCCTAAGGTGATTTGTATCCAATAAACCTTTGAAGACCGCATCGGCTGGTGAGTGCTCTGGATTTTTGTCTCTACCTGCTTTTTCCATATACAGTCTCCTTTTCTGCCACTGCACCCCAGCCCCAGGTCCACTGGATATTGCTTGTCTACGTACCTATCCATCTGTATAGCCTTATACACCTCTAGTGCGGGCTCTGCTCTCTACTGACTTGGTTAAAAATATAAATATACTGCATAATGTGCAGTGGCACCTATCTGTCACCCCGGTCTCTACGCGTTTCTCCCCTCTGGGATTATCAGGAGACCAAATGTCCGGTCTCGTATAATACATAACATCATCTTTAAACAAGCTCATATATTACCTGCCCGAGATCCTTTAAATAAGCCTATAGATTACCTGTCTGCGCTCCCGCCAGATTTCTGTGGCTTCCAGGTCTCTGACGTCCCGCTCAGCCAATCAGTGTATTGTCCTGCCGCAACGCAATGATTGGCTGAGTGGGACGTCAGGGACCCAGGAGCCGGATAAACAGGCAAGAGCGCAGGTAATGTATAGGCTTTTTTAAAGGAGCTTGGGCAGGTAATATATGAGCTTGTTTAAAGGCCCAGACGATGATTTGTTAAGTAGGATGTGGCTATTTTTCAATCCACTGTGAGAATGCAGAGCCATAGGGCATAACTGTACCACATATTGCAATGGATTTCCATGTGAGCCTAAAATGTTTTATTTGGAAGATAAAGACTACCTTATCCTCCATGTGCTTGCTTTGTTTTGATAACCAGTTACCCTTTGTTATGGCTCACCTTTGGCTATCCCCTAAGTTGGGTCACTCATGCTCAGTCCAATTGCAGTCTCCTGATCTGCCCCATTAATTTTGGCAGTTGGTTTTCACTTCATATGCAAACAATAGGGATTGTGGGAAAGCATGTTTGGAGAGTCACCGTTTAGAGAGAAAACCAGAAAATAATTAGATACTTGGGGAAGAAAAATAATAGTGATGTAAGTTATTTTACTAAAAACAGCACATTTATTCTCCTGTACATAAATGTATGTAGTACACAACTGATTTTACCTCCTTTGCTTCTTGACACAACCCCTTTAACTCAATTTTAATGTTCTTTGAACCAATATTCAGTGCACTGAGCAGTGTGGATAGGCACATAAGGGGACATTTATTAAGACCGACGTACTCATACGCTGGTCTTAAATTAGGCCCTGTCCCCTTTTCCCCTGCCAAATTCACTCAAAGGCGCACGCCTCTTACTGAATCTGGCCAGCCGTGCACCCGAACTTGCACCAAGAGCAACAAAACTTCATCTGCTGGAAGCAGGTGTAGATTTGAATCATGTGGAAATAACATCTGGACCATGAGATAGAGTTGTTAATATACTGTAGAAGGGCCAAACACTTCTGTGCTGTTACCTTTCAGGACGAGTATGGGACCCAAGAAATTCCATTATATTAAATCCCAAGCCATACAGAAACTCCAACAATACTTGTTAGTGGGTTTAAGGTGGTCAACATTGTAGGCATCAGCTAGTTATCACCAGACATGCATATGGCCAAAAATTGTGAAAACAACAAAATTTGTCTCATTACACTATATCTCATGTTTTCATATTATATTGAATGGCCCCCACTGTTGTAGGAAACGAGCAGAAAGGAAAAGAGTCTTAGAGACATGTCAAAAGTTTTGATCGTTCCGGGTCTGAGTGTTCAGACCCATATAAATAGGGAGAATAAGCAGGGAGAGGACTGCGTTGCAGTGCGTCCTCTCCCCGCTCTGTGTAAGAAAAAAATTATCCATTATCTCCATTATGAGAATGACTCTTTTTTTTCTAAGAGTGGGGAGAGGATGGGCTCGTTCTCTCAATCGGTACGGGTCAGAACACTTAGGGGTACATTTTTCATTTTCACCTTTTTTGTGAATATTTTTATCACTGTACACTGGCTTATGTGTTTGCAGCTTAGTCAAGTATTTATGAATATTTGCATGTTGGTTCATAAATCACCAGCCATAACTTTCCTGGCACTGCGCATTTTACTGCAGGTATTCATGAATTGACCTTAGTTTAAAAAATTCCGCCACCCTGGGACTGGAGTACAGATGCAAATAAATATGCGAATATTCCAAAATGTGCACGTGATAAATCACAGCTAAGAAAATTCTTAAGAATAACCACACCCACATAAGTCAAGAAGGAAAAGAACAGGCGCAAGCTGTCATATTCACACATACACCAAGCTACACTGTTTAGTAAATCTGATGTAGTCTGTGCACATCACACATATGCCAAAAAATGCTAAGGAGCACAAGGTACACTGCTTGATACATGTCCCCCTTAGAGACATGTCAAAAGTTTTGATCGGTCCGGATCTATGACATGTCAAAAGCTTTTTGAAACGACAGGTACACTCCAAGCCTAGTATATTGAGGAAAGCTATAGAAGGGCCCCATAGCCAGTGTGGTGTCCCAGAACATGGTGCTGTTTCTTGGCACCTCTGTAAAGTTTTCACTCAGGTTAACAAGTGGTAGATTAGTACCTTTTTCCCCACTAGTTGTCACTACTGTTTTTATGTCTTCTATGCACGGCTGTAGAGTCAAAGGGTTAACTGTTCTATGCTTTGCTGACCAGTCAAAGGTGCTGTTCTTTTTTACTATCCTATGCTTTCCTTCCTTTCTCTCACCCACACTCAGCCCCACCACTCACAGGAGGGTTTTGATTCACCCCTGTAGGAGGAGGAAATTAACCTGGTGGAGGAAGTGAGTCAGTCTCAAGTTAGTTTTCAGAGTGAGAGGATACACAAAGACACAGTTCCTGTGGAAGTTAAGAAAGGGCCCGGCTTTAGCCAGGACCTCTGACAGGGACAAAGAGAGTTAGTAGTAGGAGGTTTGAGAGGGTAGATGTGTAAGAAGCTGGCTCTTAGAGAGACTTTCCTTATGCAAGCAACTACCACAGTTATGCAGTGCTAAGTTCACTATAGGGGAGAGAAGCCACCTAGGATAACCCTAGCCCACGCCAGGGACCATTCTAAAACATACAGGGCGGTCTCCTGAAACAAGAGGAATCACAGTAGGACAAAGCTGCCAAGAATAGGTCTACGTATCCTACTGCGCAGTGCAGGACGAGTGGGTAATCTCGAAAGTCTGCTACACCCAGATAACAGACGACTGGGGCTTGTGCTACCCACCTAGGATGGGTTCTAGGCAACTAGGGAGGAGAAGGCAGTCAGACTATAGTCTATATGTTAGTACAAGTATCACTTATTTCTTCTTAACTACACTTCAGTTATAGCAGAGTACAAATTCTACATTGGGCAGGGGTCCTCTGGCAACTCCCCTCATCTTCCTTCTCTTCACAAAGCACTTACTACTATAAGCATCTACTTCTACAAAGGACTGGTCTTACTCTACTGTCAGCAACTATGTCAAGATTTGCACTACCTATATTAAGTATACTGTTCACCTCAAGCCTTGTTTAGTAAAGTGTTCTATTTTTATACTAAATGCACATGACTGCTCTGCTTCATCTATCTGCACCTGCATCCCCACACACCACTGTTTACCTTCGGTTATTTTTCCCCTTTCTGTGGGTGGTGGTACCGACAACCCGGGTGGGTCTACTACCACTCCAGGTTACCATGATAAGTGCCTAAGGGACCCTCAACAATCCCGGAGGTTACTGACCATTTGGGGACAACAAATGGACCAACACAGGTACCAACATCACACGTGTGCAATGTCACAGAACTGGCGTCATGAATAACATCACAGCACTGGCCAAGTACCACACCAGTATTCTAGAACCCATAAGGAGGCTCATGTCCAGGCCTAGAGATCAGCAGTTATCTAGCTACATTCTAGTAGTCTTCAATGGTAGAACCACATTACCGTGAACTTTCTTTTACATTTTAAAGAAACCCTCCTCCTGATGATGCTCCTTGTGGAGTGAAACTAGTTTAAAAGCTTTAAAGTTGTTCTTTTAAATACAACATTCGGTCACAAGTTTTTCACATTTGGATAGTAGTCTTGAGCTACTTCTTGTATAGTTTGCCCATTAAGTTCTGCTAAGGCGATATAGCACTCTCTGCCTTATAAAGATCGTATAGTTGCTTACATAGCACACACTTTTAATTATTTTGAAGTAATTAAAAATGATGGTTTATGTTAGGGGTACGTTTGGGATGTAAGCCTTTGACCCTATGCAGGGTTGTTACAGCTGATTTTTACCAACCTCAAATGAACTGTATTTTGCACATTCAGTTCCCATGTCTAACTAGTTCTTATCACCATGAATAAAATGTCCCTTAGGCCTTAGTCCTCTCCCATGAAAATATTTTTAGCACTACTATGTCTTCACTTTTATGTTGTACAATTCAAAGTTAATGTTAATCTATTAAGTTATGCAAAATCATTTGGCAGATTGAAAAATCGCTGTGAAGTCTATAGAGTGTTCTGTAAGTCTTCAGTATATGATCTTATTGTATCAGTTGCCGTATTTCAAAGAAGATATGATTGTATGTATTTCCTCTCTAGAACATGGCCTTTCATTGTTATACACTACATCTTTAATATTTATACTATGCTTAGGACATACCAATGTCACCCATAATACCACTATATTCCAGATCTAAACTAGTTTCAGTTTGGAAGAAAGGAGAAGGAAGGACCTAGAAAGAATTTTGTGAATTATTGTCAAATACACTCACCGGCCACTTTATTAGGTACACCATGCTATTAACAGGTGGTTTTCTGCTGCTGCAGCCAATCTGCTTCAAAGTTCGACATACTGTGCGTTCAGAGATGCTCTTCTGCCCAGTCTGCCCATTCTCCTCTGACCTCTGGCATCAACAAGGCATTTCCGCCCACAGAACTGCCGCTCACTGGATGTTTTTTCTTTTTCGGAGCATTCTCTGTAAACCCTAGAGATGGTTGTGCGTGAAAATCCCAGTAGATCAGCAGTTTCTGAAATACTCAGACCAGCCCTTCTGGCACCAACAACCATGCCACGTTCAAAGGCACTCAAATCACCTTTCTTCCCCATACTGATGCTCGGTTTGAACTGCAGGAGATTGTCTTGACCATGTCTACATGCCTAAATGCACTGAGTTGCCGCCATGTGATTGGCTGATTAGAAATTAAGTGGTAACGTGCAGTTGGACAGGTGTACCAAATAAAGTGGCCGGTGAGTGTATAACTAAAAGAAATGAATAGGGCATCATTAGCATACATAAGCTATTGTGTACTGTACATTGGATATTGTAGGAGATAACCTTAGCTTTTGCATTTTGGCCAAATATTTTTTTCCAGCGAGAGTGTCTGCACATATGGGGTTATTCTCCATTATATAAGCTTAGGCTTTTAGCTGTAAACCAATCATATTTATGTCCATGAAGCATTTCCATTGGTTAGCACTGTTGCCCTTCAGGGCTGGAGTCTGTGGCTTGAATGTGACCACCTATATGGAGTGTTCATTTCCTGAAATGTTTGCACAGGTTTTCTGCAGATCCCCTTTTCTCTCACATTCCACAAATATAGATTAATTGGCTTTCCACAAATTGGCCTCATGCCATGTTCACACGGCTTTCTTGAAATGCATATTCCATTGCAAAATATGTATGAAAACCCTGGATTATATAAGTCCCTTTATTTTCAATGGAAATATATATATAATTATACCCATTATAAAATGCAGTGCATATTTTGTTCTGCCCAATATTTGAAAACCTTGTGGATACATAATGTGACAATTATTGTGCACATAAAATGCATCAGGTTGACAAGATTCAAGATGTCCTATTAAGTGGGGTTAATTTGTGTCCAAAACCATTGTCGTAGAGAGTGAAATGCATAGTAGAAGCCTAAGCAAAAGTTACAAGTAGTCATGTGACCACAATTTTGTACAACATGATCATTGCAATATACTGTATGTAGTGTTCTGTATGGTCTATAGCATAGGTCTCCAAACTGCGGCCCTCCAGCTGTTGCAAAACTACGTTTCCCACCATGCCTAGATAGCCAAATCCAAAGCTTTAGCTGTCCAGGCATGATGGGAGTTGTAGTTTCGCAACAGCTGGGGGAAGCAATTTGGAGACCAATGGTCTAGAGGTATGAAATAGGGTTGAGACTAAGTGCACCTAAAACAGCTGTTGCCTTCGGTTTGTTAACGTTGGCCTCCATGTGTCCGAAATAAAACAACTTCTCTCTTCATTGGAGATCATATGGTCTGTACTGCCAGGACCAGAAAGCATCGCCATCAGTTCATTGTGTCCCGATGCATGCAGTGCAGTGTGGGGATATCGGTGAGTAGAGCCATACAAGGATAGTGCTGAGGTATTTATCTATCGATTGTGTTAAGTCCAAGGCTTTGCATCAGGTGTTTGTCATGTATTCTGTAACATTTACCATAGAAAAACAGGGCCTTAGAGTATGTCTAAGATAGGGAAGCTAGACCCATTTGGAACAGGAACTGATGTGAATTATGCAAACACTTTAGGTCATTGTGAAATATACAGAATTTGGTATATGTAGGTTTTATGTATACACATTGTAGTGCCAGGAGTCAATTAACATTTTGGCATTTTAGGCACTTTGGTTAAAGTTATTTTCTTTGTTATCTAAATAAGGGAGGACATCACTTACTGTAAGGGATTATTCTGCTAAAGAAGGACAGAAATGCTTATAAAGGGTTAATCTGCTACAGGAGGCCATAGCTGCTTGTAAAGGGTTGATCTGAGTCTCTGACAGCTCAAACAGCTAGCAGCCCCATACTGAAGAGAAAGTTAAATGGTTTATCCAGCGTTAGAAAAACATGAATGTTAATTGCAAACAGCACCTGGAGACAAGAGTTGTCTCTGGAGGAAAGTGGCCATGTCTTTCTAAGGCTATGTTCACTCTTCTTCTGTATGAATGATGGCATCAATGCAGATTGACATGGCGGCACTTAACCTGTAGAACTACAGAGATGGTATGAAAACCCAGGTTTCTTTGATAGCAGCCTTTAGCTAGTCTGCATTGTTGGGTCTGGTGTCTCTCATTTTCCTCTTGACAATACCCCATAGGTTTTAAGGCGAGTTTACTGGCCAATTAAGCACAGTGATACTGTGGTTATCAAACCAGGTATTGGTACTTTTGGCCTTGTGGACAGGTGCCAAGTCCTGCTGGAAAATGAAAATCCATCTCCAAAAATGTTGTCGGCAGAGACAAGTATGAAGTGCTCTAATATTTCCAAGTAGACGGCTGCGCTGACTTTGGTCTTGATAAAACACAGTGGACCTATACCAGCAGATGACATGGCTCCCCAAACCATCACTGATTGTGGAAACTTCACACTAGATCTAAAGCAGCTTGGATTGTGTACAGCCTCTCCACTCTTCCTCCAGACTCTGGGACCTTGATTTCCAAATGAAATGAAAAATTTACTTTCATCTGTAAACAAAACCTTTAACCACTGATCAACAGCCCAGTTCTTCTTTTCCTTGGCCCTGGTAAGACTCTTATGCCACTGTCTATTGGTCATGAGTGGCGTGATACATGGAATGCAACACTTGTAGCCCATGCAATGCATATGTCTGTGTGTGGCAGCTCTTGAAGCACTGACTCCAGCAGCAGTCCAGTTCTTGTGAATCTCCCCTAATCTTATCAAAGTTGCGGTTCTCCCAGTTGCTTGTGCACCTTTTTCTACCACACTTTTTCCTTCCACTCAACTTTCCATTAATATGTTTTGATACAGCACTCTGAGAACAGCCAGCTTCTTTAGCAATGACCTTTTGGGGTTTATCCTCCTTGTGGAGTGTGTCAGTGGATGCCTTCCGAACATCTGTCAAGTCTGCAGTCTTCCCCATGATTGTGTCCACTACTGAACCAAACTTATGTTGCGTTTACATGAAGCGATAATTCGCCCAATCGATCGTTTAACGATTTTGAAGCAACGATTTGGTTTTTATAACGATCAGCGTTTGGACGAATAAATTGTTAGAAAAATCGTTAGAAAATTCATAAGAAAAATCGTTATTGCAATCGTTTTTAGGATCACTTAAGCCCATCTTTTACATAGGGTGAATCTTTGAAAGACTGTTTACACTAAGCGATCTGCAAATTTTTAGCGAACGACGATTTGAGAACACGTTGAAAGATCAAAATGAACAATTTTTCGTTCATCGCTTGATTGTTTGCTGTGTTTACACGGAACAATTATCGCTCAAATGCGATCGTTATTGTGAAAATTCTAACGATAATTGTTCTGTGTAAACGCAGCATAAGGGACCTTTTCAAATGCTTAGAAAGCCTTTGCAGGTGTGTTGGGTTAATTATTCTAATCTTCTGGGATAATGAATTTTGGGTTTTCCTTGCTTGTAAGCCATAATCATCAACATTACCAGCAGTAAACACTAGAAAAAGTTCACTTTGTCTGTAATGACTCTATATAATATAGGGTTCACTTTTTAAATTGAATTACTGAACAATAAAATAACTTTTTATGATATTCTAATTTAGTGAGATGCACTTGTATGTCTCTTACCTTCATCCTCTGCGTTGTTCCTGTGCAGTTTTATAAATGTAGTGCTCTGTCCCATAATGTTTTTTGGAGCACTGCCTAGCCCCCCAGAGTGCCGACTGTCCCCTAGCTGGACCGCCCATTCTAATGATTATGAATGGAGCGGGAACCGTCAGTTACATGACAGAACACTACATTGAAACTGTGTGGGAACAGTGCAAAGGATGAAGGTAAGATACATACCTTTAATCTCAGTGCCCTGTGTGCAATGGGGAGCTATCATCAGGTTAGATTCATCTAACCTGCTGATAGTTCCCCTTTAACTACTGCTGCTTTTAGCAGCCTCCTCCTTCTGCTACTCCACAATACATAATGCACAGGACTCCTGCCTTCTTCACTGCTGTTAATTTAAAAACATCCAGCACAGATCTTCAATGTGTTTTCAGTTTAAAGTCCAGAGCTTTATTACTAAATTATAGTGGAAATGCTTTAATTCTCCTAATTATACATACTGGATAAGTGTTTAGGGCGTATTCACACATTCAAGTTCTTAAATATAATTATAATTAGAATACAACAGCAACTAATACTTACCCTCCTAGTCCCCCAGCATGTATATTAAACTGTCACTGTCGTTATAACTTTTAAAATCTAAATCAACAGGGATGTGATATAAAGCAAGTTTTTCATTTATATAAATTTTTTTTTTTATAGTTATCATGATGTAAAACAAAGCTATACTTACTTGTATCCAAGTCCAGTCTCCTGAAGGAAACCTTTTAGTCTTGTGCTGGTTGAAAAAGAGATTAAGGAGGACCTGTCACCCCCCGTGCCGGGGTGACAGGCTCCCAACCCACCGCTAGAGCACCTTATAAGTACCTGATCACGCCGGGTCCCACTGCTTGAGACGGTCGGGTGACTGAGATTTCAGCACCCGAAGCCCGACGCGCACGCTCCTGAGATGAGTCCAACTCTCATAGAGAATGACTGGTGATTCTCCGTCATTCTCTATGAGAGTTGCACTCATCTCAGGAGCACGCGCGCCGGGCTTCAGGTGCTGAAATCTCCGTCACCCAACTGTCTCAAGAAGCGGGACCCGGCGTGATCAGGTAAGTATAGGGAGCTCTAGCGGGGGGGTCAGGAGCCTGTCACCCCGGCATCGGGGGTGACAGGTTCCCTTTAACCCCTTAAGGACAGAGCCTGAAATGGCCTAATGACAGAGACAAATTTTATGAATATGACCAGTGTCACTTTATTCATTAATAACTTCGGGATGCTTTTACCTATCCGGCTGATTCTGAGATTGTTTTCTCGTGACATATTGTACTTTACATTTCTGGTAAATTGGAGTCGATACTCATAACGAATCTTTATGAAAAAAACCCAAATAATGTGAAAAAATTTGAAAAACTGCATTTTTCCAACTTTGAAACTTTTTTGCGTATACAGAAAGTGGTTATACCACATAAATTATATATTAAATAGCATTAGCAACATGTCTACTTTATGTTGGCGGCATTTATTAAACGATCTTTCATTTTTTTTAGACAATAGGAAGCTTAAAACATTAGCAGCAAATTTCCAAATTTTCTGTAAAATTTCAAAATCAGATATTTTTAGGGACCTGTTCAGGTGGAAAGTGTATTTGAGGGGCCTGTATGTTAGAAAGCCCCACAAAGCACCCCATTTCAGAAACTGCACCCCCACATTCTGCAAAAGCACATCCAGAAAGTGTTTTAACCCTTTAGGGGAGTCACAGAAATAAAAGCTAAGTGTGTAAGAAATTTGAAAATTTTAATTTTCTATGCAGAGATTTTATTGTAATCCAATATTTTTCATAATTATAAACCTATTACCAGAGAAATGCACCCCAATAATTATTGCCCCGTTTCTGCAGTTTATAGAAATACCCCATATGTGGCCCTATTGCGCTATTTGACGCAACCACAAGCCTCAGATACAAAGGAGCGCCTAGTGAATTTCAACGCCTTTGTTATATTTGGTCATTTCTGACTGTACCACTTCAGGTTGGCAGAGGCTCTGGGGTGTCAAAACCTAAAAAACACCCCTAAAGGGACAACATTTAGAAAACTACACCCCTCAAGGAATGTAACAAGGGGTACGGTGAGCATTTGGACCCCACAGGTGCTTCACAGATTTTCCGAACAATATGGCGTGAAAAAATAAAAATTTATTTTTTACACTAAAACGTTGTTCTAGCCTTCAATTTTTCATTTTCTTAAAGGGAAAAGAGGAAAAAAAAGACACAAAATGTGTAGCGCAGTTTCTCCCGAGTACCGAAATACCCCAAATGTGGCGATAAAGTGCCAAGGGGGCGCAGGACGAGCCTCCAAAGGGAAGGAGCGCCAATTGGCTTTTGGAAGCTGAATTTCACTGGAAAGGATTTCAAGGGCCATGTCGCATTTACAGAGCCCTCGTGCTGTCAAGACACTGGAAACCCCCCACAAGTGACCCCATTCTGGAAACTACACCCCTCAAGGAATCTAACAAGGGGCACAATGAGCATATGGACCCCACTGGTGATGGGCACAAATGTGGAACAATGTGACGTAAAAGTAAAAAATTTCATTTTTTCACTTTCATGGCACAAATGTGCCCGTCATCAAGGGGTCCATATCCTCACTGCACCCCTTTTTAGATTCCTTGAGGGGTGTAGTTTCCAGAATGGGGTCACTTGTGGGGGGTTTCCAGTGTTTTGGCAGCACGAGGGCTCTGTAAATGCGACATGGCGTTCATCATCCATTCTAGCCAAATCCAACCTCCAAAATCCAAATGGCGCTCCTTCCCTTCGGAGGCTTGCCCTGCGCCCACATGGCTCTTTATGTCCACATGTGGGGTATTTACGGACTCGGGGGAAATTGCTCTACACATATTGTGTGTTTTTTTCTCTTTTAACCCCTTGTGAAAATGATAAATTCAAGGCTAAACCAACATTATAGTGTAAAAAATTTAATATTTCATTTTCACGCCACATTGTTCCACATTTGTGCCCGTCACCAGTGGGGTCCATATGCTCACTACACCCCTTGTTACATTCCTTGAGGGGGGTAGTTTCCATAATGGGGTCACTTGTGGGGGGTTTCAACTGTCTTGGCAACACAGAAGCCTTTTGAATGCAACATGGCCCCTCGAAATCCATTCCATCCAAATCCAGCCTTCAAAAACGAAATGGTGCCCCTTCCTTTTGGAGGCTTACCCTGCACCCACATGGCGCTTTATGTCCACATGTGGGGTATTTCCGTACTCAGGGGAAATTGCTCTACACATTTCTTGTTTTTCTTATCTTTTAGCCCCTTGTGAAAATGAAAAAAATCATGACAAGATTAATGATTTAGAGTAAAAATTTTACAAAAATTACACTAAATGTTGGTCTAGCCTTGATTTTTTCCATTTCCACAAGGGGTTAAAAAGAAAATGAACACAAAACGTGTAGGGCAGTTTCCCCTGAGTACGAAAATACCCCACATGTGGGCATAATGTGCCATATGGGCACAGGGCAAGCCACCAAAGGGACAGAGCGCCATTTAGAGGCTGGAATGGAGGATGGAGGCCATGTCGCAATTACAAAGCTCCTGTGCTGCCAGGTCAGTAGAAACCCCGACAAGTGACCCCATTCTGGAAACTACACCCCATAAGGAATCTAACAAGCGGTGCAGTGAGGATATGGACCCCACTGGTGACAGTCACTTACGTAGAACATGTGCCGAGAAAATAAAAAATACAATTTTTTTCATTTTCACGTCCCAAATGTGGCCGTCACCAGGGGGCCATATCCCCGCTGCCCCCCTTGTTAGATTCCTTATCGGGTGTAGTTTCCAGAATGGGGTCAATTGTGGGGGGTTTCTACTGTCCTGGCCGCACAGAGGCTTTGTAATTGCATCATGGCATCCTCTAATGGGAATGGCGGCCATACCTACTTAGCTGGGAAAAAGGGACAATTCTAATTTATTTGGGGGTATTAGGCCAATTATTAGTTTATAAGGTTGGAAATGACAGGTGTCCATCAAATTCAATCTGTGTTGATCCAGAGGAAGGCAAAAAACCCTCGTGAGGCAGACGACAGTAGCCTCATCACAGGGGAAAAATTCCTTCCCGACTCCATAATGGCGATCAGAATAATCCCCGGATCAACGTGACCCCTGAAATAGGAATAAGGGACAGAATTTAGATAATGTGAAACCCCAATGACGTGTGGTGCGCCTTGGAGCGATCCAGTATGCAGAGGCCGGGGGGATCAGGACAGGCGTCACACTGGAAAATGGTGTCCTTCCTGATCCCCCTGTTACGCCACACTCTGCACTTCTTCTGGGGTCTCCTGTTCTCCAGTGTGGGGGACGTCACCTGGAAAATGTTGTCCTGGTGCGATACGGGGTCCTTCATATCCAGAAGCGCTGGGTCCGCTCCATGGCTGCTAAATATTAGGGCTGTATTACTACTTCTGATATTTTCGTATCGTGCCGCAAGCTACAGTAGCTCAGGCAGCGAGGGACCAGAAGAGGGGGTGCTGGTATAAAGGTTATCCCCGTACAGGTGGTAACCTTTATCCAGCAGTGGGAAGATCAGTTCCCGGACGATCTTTCCACTTGTTCTGAGGATGGGGGGGAGGGGGCATCTGGGGGCTGGATTCGGGTGTCCCTTCCTACATACACTCTAAGGGTACGTGCACACTGCGGAATCGCGACAGATAACCCTTCGTGCATTCCGCAGTTGGCACCCGCCGGCTGACTGATGCAGGCGCACGTCTCCACACGTGTCATAGACTCCATTCTATGCACGGGCGGATTCCGCTCTCCGTCCAGCGTATTCATTCTTTGGATGGACGACGGAATCCGCCCGTGCATAACATGGAGTCTATGACACGGGTAGAGACATGCGCCCGCATCAGCCCGCTGGCGGGTGCCAGCTGCGGAATGCACAAAGGGTTATCCTTCTCGAAACACCCTGGGGGTCATCTTTATACGGGGACTAGTATATGGGGTATGTAGTGGTGTAGTGTCAAACTTTATTCAATGTAGTGTGGTGTAATGTAGTGTTTTTTACGTGTTTTTTTTACAGTAAGTATAAAAAAAAAACCTACGCCAACAAAGGAGTTGCTGATAAATGCCGCACTTATGCGCGGCACTTATCAGAAGACTGTGGCAGTAGGATATAGAAAAAAAACACCCTACGCCAAAAAGGAGGAGTTGCTGATTAGCAGCGCACTTTCGTGCGATGCTGATCAACACTCAGCAGCGATAGGGTGCGGTAAATAGAAAAAAAAAAAATTTGGAAAAAAAAAACTTTTTCTACATTCTGAACATCCCTGTAGCGGCTGATATGTGTAATACACTTATCAGCCGCTAGAGGGCAGCAGAGCGCAAAATCCGGAAAATGACGAGGCTGGAGCCGAAAATAGCCGAAAGAAGACGACGGGGACCGCCGGAAAGATCCGAAGACGCGCCGGAAAGACGGAGGACGCCGCGAACCTGGAAGACGCCGATCAGGACCCCGGGACAGGTAAGTAATGTACAAATACCTGCTATGGACCCCTCAGCTACCTAGCTGAGGGGTCCAGGGCAGGTATTTTTTATTTTGTGGGACTCTGATCGCCGTGCCACCAGCCCGATCGCCGTGAACGGCGATCGGGCCGGTGGCACGGTGACCACCATTACTTTTTACAGTAATGGCGGTCGGTGCCGTCCTCGGACAGCACCGACCGCCATTTTTTTCCGGGTCATCGGGTCACCGATGACCCGGAAAGGTTCCGATCGCCGCTATTGGCTGATCTGAATTGATCAGCCTATAGCGGCGATCGTAAGCACGGGGGGTGTTAACCACCCCCCGTGCCGAGAAGCTAAGATGGCCTGCTATGATTTATAGCAGGCCATCTTCCCCGATCGCTGTGTGCGAACACGCAGCGATCGGGGAAACATCGGGCGTAAATTTACGCCCTGATGCGCCAAGTACCAGGGCGCGAGGGCGTAAGTTTACGCCCGATGTCGTTAAGGGGTTAAACACAGAACATACCAGTAATCTGTGCTCACAGAGAAGGCAGTGATATGATTGATGGACACGTTGAGCCAGGACACTCTGGCCGGGACTTCCTGTGTTTAAAAAGCTGCTTCCAGGAGACTGTAGGTATAGCTTTGCTTAAAAATAAATAAATAAAAATAATAAAAATGATTTATGGAAATTGCAAACATGCTTTGTTTCTCATCCCCTGTTGATTTATATTTTGTTGTTATAATGAGTGACTCTTAAAACTGTCTTCCTTGAACAACCCTTTCAATAATTGCAATTAAAAACCTGAATGTGCAAATACATTCTTATCACATTCTTAGGTCAAATAACTATTCATGAAGTTATGATAAGGTCTCTTAAACCCATTCAGGACAAGGCTAATTTTGGTCTTAAAGGGGTGGAGTCACAAAGAAAACTAGGTCTATACTGATACATTATGTAAAATTAAACATATTTCCAATGGAAAATTGAATAAAAATAGGGGGGGGGGGGGGACATAACAAGGGAAAAGATTGCATCAGTATTTGGTTTTATGTGGTAGTATAAATATGGTAAGTGATATTCTTCCTTTAAGAGGATTCTGTGACAAGCTTCTGCCAAATTGACTTTTTAAGGTTGGAGTTTTCAACCAAAAGTGCCAAAAAACCCTTCTGTAATCCCCTAATTGCATTATATAATCTGCCAGCTAGAAACGATCAGAACTCCTACAACACAACTTGTTAATTAAAAACAAATTTTAACTAAATGACATGATTAGACATGTATGAAAATCTCTTAACATTTCAGGGGAAATTTATCAAAAATACAGTATATACTATCTTTTTGGCATGGAAAAGTCGCAAAACTTTGCGCAACCACACAGCTTTTTCGAGTAATCGCAGGACTGTTGCAAACCGACTTCACACAAAAAGTATTTTATTTCACCACCAGTTGCAGATGGAAAGACTTTTCCTGAGGTTGAATTGGCCTAGGCTAAATTATACCACCAATTCATATCACTTAGGTAGAGATGAGCGAACTTTTCAAAAGTTCGGTTGGGAAGGTTGGCTGAACTTTAGTGTAAAGTTCAGGTTTGTTTGAACTGAACCTTAAATGAAGCATGTTAAAACAGCTTACTAGATTGCAACTACAATAGTGGGACTATTGGGGCTCTTTTGCAGCGAGAACCTGTCCAAAAGCCATGTCTTGTATTACAGCTTTACTCACTTAATATTTTACAATCCTTGTAAAGGTGTTTCAGAGGATAAGAAAAACACAGCAGCTTCCTTTCAGAAACAGCTATTGTTCTTAGTTTGTGGTATTGCAGATCAATACCACTGAGTTGTAATTTCACACACAACAGGTGTGGCGCTGTTTTCGGATAAAAGCTGGTATGCTTTTTTGAACCTGAAAAAAAAAAAGAAGTTAATAAAAAGTATTAATGTATTCGACTAATATTTGCTATCGCATTTATCTATAAAGCTATAAGCACATGTTCACTGTCAGCAGAAATGCCATAAACCACATACGAGATCTTGAGCACATTCTGCTCAAATCTATTGCCAAGAAAGTCAGATATGGTCAGAGGTATTTAAATCCAGACATCCGTCCATTATTCCTCCTTAAAAATGTCAGCATCCTATTTAACTGAGAAGTTTGAGCAGCAGTAAATGTATCATGGATTCACCAAGAAAAAATGTAGAGAATATAGATGCCATAAAGACATTGCATCGGCAAACAAACTGTGATCTTTATTAGAGCAGTCGACACAAGGGCCCTGCGTTGATGCTCTACTTTTAGTAAATTTTATTATCTACTGTACGAAAAATTGTTTATTTACCTATCTATAAGACTATGCTTATTTTTATAAATTTATGTATTTTAATTCTATAAATTGTGACATAGTTTAAGTTTATTATCCCTCCATTTATTTATTCGCCTTCACATTAATAGATCCTTAGGATTTACTCCTAGAGAGCCTACACAAGACTTTATTTTTAGTATTTTTTGGCGTCAGAATAGTAGTGCACTCGGAGTATATATCCTCTAACATCTTCCACATCCACAGTGGGGTGCAGCAAACATATACTATATTTTCTTTCCAAGAAAAAATGTGTTGGCCCAGTTAAGACTGAGAGATACTGATACAGATATTGAGGTGCTGGTCTGCAGTCTATCCCTAACTGTGCAAAGCTATTACAGATAGAACACATACAGTGCGGAAAATCAGTAATGTACTGCAGATTTTGCATATTCTCCCACCTACAGAGAATGGGGAGATCTGTAAAAGGAAAACTGAACTTAATATTTGGTGCAGAAACCTTTGTTTGTTATTAAGGAGGTCAAAAGTTTCCTGTAGTTCTTCTTCTTCAGTAGGGATTTTGTCCCACTCCTCTATACAGATCTCCTCTAGATCTTTCAAGTTTTAGGGCAGTTACTGGGCAACATTGAGTTTCAGCTCCTGCCAAAGTTTTTCTATTGGGTTCAGAACTGGAGACTGGCTAGGCAACTCCAGGACCTTTAAATGCTTGTTATGGAGCCACTCCTTAGTTGCCCTGGCTGTGTGTTTTGCGTCATTGTCATGCTGGAAGACCAGCCATTGCCCATCTTCAATGCTTTTACTGAGGGAAGGAGGTTGTTGGCCAAAATCTCACAATACATGGCCCCATCCATCCTCCCTTCAATATGGTGCAGTTGTCCTGTCCCCTTTGCAGAAAAGTTTTCACCCTTATGCTTCACTGTTGTTCTTGGGTTTTTTTCCTCCTTGTGTTTAAAAGGCCATAGCACTTGCATTTTTCCACCTAGAAACCCACATGAGCCCTTATTTTTTGCGTCACTAATTGTACTTTGCAATCACAGGCTGAATTTTTGCATAAAGTACACTGCGAAACCAGAAAAAAATTCAAAGTGTGGTGAAATTGAAAAATAAAAAACGCATTTGGGGGGGGGGATTTGTTTGTACGCCATTCGCCCTGGGAGAAAACTGACTTTTTATGCATGTTCCTTAAGTTGTTACGATTAAAACGATACATAACATGTATAACTTTTCTTTTATCTGATGGCCTGTAAAAAATTCAAACCATTGTTAACAAATATACGTTCCTTAAAATCGCTCCATTCCCAGGCTTATAGCGCTTTTATCCTTTGGTCTATGGGGCTGTGGGAGGTGTCATTTTTTGAGCCATGATGTTTACTTTCTATCGGTATCTTGATTGCGCATAAACGACTTTTTGATCGCTTTTTATTACATTTTTTCTAAATTTGATGCAACCAAAAATGCACAATTTTGCACTTTGGGATTTGTTTGCGCTGACGCCGTTTACCGCGCGAGATCAGTAATGTGATTAATTAATAGTTCGGGCAATTATGCACGCGGCGATAGCAAACATGTTTATTTATTTATTTACTTTTATTTAAACCATGGGAAAAGGGGGGTGATTCAAACTTTTATTAGGGGCGGGGGCTTTTTACTAATAACAATACTTTTTTTTTTTTTTTTACATAAATACTAGAAGCCCCCCTGGGGGACTTCTAGTATATACACTTTGATCTCTCATTGAGATCTTTGCGGTATAGTAATACAGCAAAGATCAATGAGATTGGCACTCCTTTGCTTTCAGCTGCTGCAGCCGAAAACAAACGAGTGCCGAGTCGGAGTCGGCGCCATCTTGGAGCAATCTTGGGCCGGCACCACACACGGAGATCGCTCCTCTGGGACAACGTCCCGGATGAGCGATCTCCCCCTCTAGACACCAGGGAACGGCTGCCTCCGGTAATTGGAAGCAGCTGTCAACTTTGACAGCTGCCTCGGATTACCTTATTAGCGGGCACGGCGATCAGACCGTGCCCGCTAGTAGCCGCGGTCCCGGGCTACATGTGGCACCCGGATTCCGCATGTAGCCCGGGACCGCGGCTACTCTGAACACCCCCTAGGGACATATGACGTACGGGTATGTCCCTAAGAGGTTAATTATTTCTTTCTCCAAACAGGGTGAGGGGAGATGATACCAAAAAATCTATTCTATTCTAAAAGTTATCTCTCATCTGACAACATGACCTCCTCCTATGCCTCCTTTGGATCATCAAACGGACCTAGACATGTGCTAGTGTGAGCAGGAGGACCTTGCATGCCTTGTAGGATTTTAATCAATGAAGGCATGGGGGGACATTTATAAAAGTTCCGCCCAAGGTGTACGCCAGGGAGAAGGTGAAAATTCTCCCCTTCTCCCTAGCGTATGCCTGCCATATGCCCCGCTCGCCCGATGTGGGGGCCTAATATAAGACCGGCGTACTTGTACTCCGATCTTCATAAATCCCCCCCTCAGTGTGTTACTAACTGTAATATTTGAAACTGTGGTCTGAGCTCTCTTCAGGTAATTGACCAGGTCCTCCTTGACTGATTGACTGGGCTGATTCCTGACCTTTTTCAGAAATATCCTTACTCCACAAGGTAAGGAGTTTTTGCATGAAGTCCCAGACTGAGGAAGATTGACACTCATCTTGTGTTTCTTTTAATTTCTAATAATTGTGCCAACAGTTGTTGCCTGCTTATCAAGCTGCTTGCCTATTATCCTGTAGCCCATCACAGCCAAGGGCAGTTCTACAATTTTGTCCCTTGTGTCCTTAGACATCTCTTTGGTCTTTGCTATAGTCGAGAGGTTCAAGTGTGATTGATTTACTATGTGACAGGTGTTTTTTTTTTTTGACAGGTAACGAGTTCAAGAAGGTGCAATTAATATAGGCAATAAATGAAGAGTGGGAGGGCTGTGAAAGGCCTTTAAACTTTAACAATTCTCTATAACAGCCCACAAGCTTTAAATAGAGACACATCTGACTCTGGCAACCCAAGCCCTACTAGGCCTATTGCAACTACTTTCTGGGGCCCCGGTATCAAGATCCCGCACTACCTGCTAGCAGAAGGGACTAATAGAGCATTGCTCAGCAGATAACACAAACATTGGGTTAAGCCAGAATGATTTGTCTCAGAATGAGGCTGTGAGGATTGCGCGAATCCTACAATGAGGACATGCTTGGGACTAGGAGGCATCACTATGTCACAGAACAACTTTGGGACCCGCACTACGCTGCCAAGGAAAAGCACACTTCTCAGACTGCTCAGGAACAAACCATCACTCCAGGTGGGTGAGAGGTCCCTGTTTGTTGTGTGTTCTGCCCTGGACAAACGAGCAGCGTGGGGACAGAAACACTTCAGCATTTATCTCTCATATGCGGTGGTAGCAGGCCTGTAGTGCTGCAGAGCTTATCTTGTAGCGGAGGCTTACCATTACGATACCACACTGTTAGGACATTAGATATCACTATTAATCAAGACCAGTCTGGCTGGAACCTTTACTGTAATTTTATCTTACTCTTTGTGACTAGGGTGGTCACAGCTTAGCTAACCTCAGCAACTTTAGTGAGCTGCACCCATCCCGCTTGTTTTCTTGTTTACAAAGCAACAGTTTGTTTATAGATGACCCAATGAAGCTTAGGCTGGGTTCACACTATATTTTTTGCACTTTGTTTAACGTATACATTTTATGAAAAAAACTGATTCAAAAAGTGATGCAATTGTGTGCAATTAATTTGGATCCATTTTTCTATTGACTTCCCCATATTAAAAAAAAAAAAAAGGATCAAAACGATGCATTTTTTTCTATGTTTTTATCGTACAAAAGAACTTGCTTGACCACATTTTTGTGCACATTAAGGCTATGTTCACACTACGTATATGTCCGGCCGCATATTTTTCGCGGCCGGACATATACGTGTAAAACTCCGGCCGGAATTTATGCAAGTTGCGGCTGGCTACGTATGGTCCGCAAACTTACGGCCGTAAGCTACGTACGCTTCCCGAGCGGCGTACGTAGTGATCTGACAGCGGTCCTTTACTTGGATATCTTCGCCTAGCCCCGGACACCCCACAGAACCTTTTGGATCGGCACAAAATTGGCCACAAAATTGGACCGATCGGCACTTTGGATCGGTGTAAAAATGAACAAATCACCACGACGTATGGGACCGCATGTTACGCTACGGGCGTAAGTTACAGCATTTCCGTCCCGAAACAATGGTCTGGTTCATTTTTTACGGCGCCGCATACGATCCGGGCGTAAGTTCGTACGTAGTGTGAACTGTGCGGCCGTAGATCGTATACTTTCCATTGTACGCAAACTACGTAAATCTCCGGCCGCTTATTCACGCAGCGCGCTACAGCCGGAAACTTACGTAGTGTGAACATAGCCTAAAAGTGAACATTTAAAAACGGATATGTTAAACGGACTGCAAAACAACAGTGTGAACCCAGCCTTATACGGAGAGGAACACCCTATCAACAGTTAACTATGTTGGAGGATCTATAATGCTGTGGGGTTGCTTTGCTGCATCTGGTACTGGAGGCCTTGACCACATCACAGGAATCATGAAATCAGACAATTATCAAGAGATTTTAGAGCGAAATGTCCTACCCAGTGCAAGAAAATTTGGTTTGAGTTGAAGATCATGGGTCCTCCAGCAGGACAATGACCCAAACCACACATCCAAAAGTACACTGGAATGGTTGAAAAAGAAAAAAATGGACAGTTTTATGGCCAGCAATGAGTCTTGACCTCAATCCTATGGAAAATATTTGGGGTGAGCAGAAATCTGCCATTGGGAAAAAGAACCATGCAAACAATTCAAGAGCTTGACCAAACTGCACAAGCTGAGCAGCCTTCTCGGACTGAAGGGGTGGGAGAAGAGCAAGAAGCTTATAGAAGGCTAGAAGAAACGTTTGGAGACTGACATTACAACATGTAAGTTCAAAAACAATACTTTACTGTTGTATTACCTTAGACCACTATTTATACAATAATGTTGGTACATTTACATTTATTTATGAAAATATTATACAGTCTATGATAAAAAAAAGGGTGCTAACAATGGTGAGCATTACTGTACATGTACTTGGGATGACATATTTGAATAGTCTAGATTTTTAAGTAAGAAAAATTCATAAAAGCTGATTTTCCTGTTAAATATAGACACATTCATTCTTAGATTTTCTCACACGCATTGTATGGTTCCTAATGTTGTACACATCGCCACCTAGTGACATACTATTACAGATGACTGCCTTGTGAGTTTTGATATTCTGTTTTCAGTTACAGTAGTGCTGCACAGAGTAGATACTACAAAGTTACAGTGTATTCATAGTGCAGGTTTCAAATTCTAAAAATAGCTATTAATTATGTATAGTCAACAATTTAACATGCCTACTAACAAAGTTTAAAATCCCAAGATTATTATTATTATTATTATTTTATTTTATTTTTCTTAAAAAAAGTGGGACATGTAATTATAATACCATCATCATCCCTTCATTTATATAGTGCCAACATATTATGCAGTTCCGGTCATTACTCATATATGTGCCTTTCTCATTTGGGCTCATAGTCTATGAGCGTGTATTTAGTTCACCCATTGTTTAATTGTGGAAAAATTGGTAGATGTGTAATACAGTTTATTTGGTGTTTATCAAAAAAGTTCAAAAATATAAACATATGTTACTATCTCAAGCATAGATAATTGGGGTCAGCCATTAACTGGTGTAGGAAAACACAGGTGTAGAGCAATGCTGCTGGACAGATGACTAGAATCTCATGTGGATGCAAAGAACTCTTTACTTAACCCCTTCCTGCAAATGCAGGTGAAGGAGTCAAATTGTTGGAGTGCAAATTAACTGGGCATCAGTTTCACACTTCATCAAGTGATTACTGGTCCCGGCATCCAGCCAGTGGCCTTTTATCACTCAGCTCACCCAGTGATCACTGTGATTGGACGGTCTGTACAGGCGGACCAAGAGCAAGAATGACAGGAGTGGCCAGCCTATGACAGCTCTCCCTGATCTTCTCTGTGTGTTCAGAGCCAAGAAAGAACAGCAACAGCAGAGTCAACTCCTAACCCCTCACCCCTGTTACTTTACCTAACAGTCATCACTGTCTACTGTCCCTTGTTGCTGTCCTGTACCAGTCTCCATTGTCCTCCGTTCATGTATCCATACTTTCCCGTTACAGTAGCTGATATTCATCCTTGTCCCCTGTTGCTTTACCTAACAGTCATCCCTGCCTCCTGCCCCTTGTTGTTGTCTTGTACCAGTCCCATTGTCCTCCATTCCTGTATCCATACTTTCCCCTGTTACTGTAGCTGATACTCATCCCTTTTCCCTGTTGCGATACAAGATCTTTGTGTTAGGATAGGGACAGGGAAACACAAGGACAGGTGAGCCCTGAAGCTGGCACCCGCCCCACTGCCCCTACCTGCTTGCCTCAGAAGCTCTAATAGCAACGGACAACTGGACGGCAGTCCCTGATCTAACTGAGTGGAACACAGAACAAAACAAGACAATACACAACACAATAAAGGGAAAGTCAGGAGTCCAAGTCAAAACCAACCGAGTACAAAATCGTGTCCAGTGGGGTAGTCAAAGGGTTAATAGCCGAAGTCAGGTAACCAGATAATAAATGCAGGAAAGCGCTAGATCAAGTAAACTAGGAGCTAGATACTATCACAGGCAGGAACATGATACAAATGCTGGTACTTATGCAACCTGTAGTCCCAGCCTCAGGCTTGATTGGGGCTGATTATGAATGCTTTGGCTGCACACATCTGCGATGCCAGGAGCTGAATGCACGGCTCGAGTCCTAACAGAACCTCCCCCCCCCCCTGAGGAGGGGCCTCCGGACCCTTACAAGGACCTCCAGGCTTATAAGGGTACGACAGATGAAATTTTTTTATTAAATCAGGGGCATGAAGATCTCGTGCCGTTACCCATGTACGCTCCTCCGGGCCATACCCCTTCCAATGTACCAGATACTGTATGGTCCTACGAATTCTTCTTGAGTCGAGAATCCTTTCAATCTCGTACTCCAATTCACCCTGGACCACAACTGGAAGGGGAGGAGGACAAGCAACTGCTGGAGGAGTGTACTTCTTAAGGAGGCTCTTGTGGAATACAGGATGAATCTTTAATGATCGGGGTAACTGTAACTTAAATGACACAGGGTTAATAATTTCTGCAATGGGGAAAGGGCCTATGTACCTGGGAGCAAATTTAGCTGAAGGCACACGAAGTCGGAGGTTCTTAGTGGACAACCACACTTTCTCACCCACTTCATACTGAGGACCAGAACGACGTCTACGGTTGGCATATTGGATATGTTTTTGTTGGGATACGGTTAGAGTCGCAAGACTCTCCGCCCAAACTGTGCACAGTTTTTGTGTGAGTTCTTTAACTGAAGTGAAATGTGACTCTTGGTTAGGCACTGCTGAGCATCTGGGGTGAAAACCATAATTGCAATAGAAGGGGGTTTGCTGAGTAGATGCATTGACGTGGTTGTTCAGGGCAAATTCCGCCATGGGTAGGTATTCCGACCATATATTTTGGTTGTCAGACACATAACACCTTAAATACTGTTCGAGGGACTGGTTGGTACGTTCTGTTTGCCCATTTGTTTCTGGGTGAAACGCCGAAGAAAATGACAGGGAGATTTTCAACAAACCACAGAATGCCCTCCAAAACTTAGACACAAACTGCACCCCCCGGTCAGAGACAATATTAGAGGGTATACCGTGTAGCCTGAGGACATGGCGTATGAATAGTTTGGCAAGGGTCTTTGCGTTAGGCAATTTCTTTAATGCAATTAGATGACTCATCTTACTAAATCTGTCCACTACTACCCAGATCACAGTTTTGCCCTGCGATGCAGGAAGATCTGTGACAAAGTCCATGGAAAGATGGGACCATGGACGACCAGGCAACGGAAGAGGTTGGAGCAAACCTTCAGGCAGAGACCTTGGGGTTTTTGCCCGGGCACACGTCTCACAGGACTTAACGTATTCCCGGACATCCCTCTGCCAGGAAGGCCACCAGCATGAGCGGGACAACAAATAACATGTCCCAGCAATGCCAGGATGACCGGCTAGAGTGGACGCATGAATCTCTTTAAGTACTGCTAATCTCAGATTAACAGGAACAAACAACTTATCGGAAGGTACATTAGCCGGCGCGTTATCTTGAGACCTCAAAATTTCTGTTTTAAGGTCAACAGACATACCAGCCAACATAATGCCTTGAGGTAGAATGTTAACGGGTTCTACCTCAGAGACACCAAAACTCCTGGATAAAGCATCTGCTTTTATGTTCTTAGAGCCAGGACGGTACGTAACAATGAAATTAAAACGGGTAAAAAACAGAGCCCAACGAGCTTGACGTGGGTTTAACCTCTTAGCCTTATCAAGATACTGGAGATTTTTGTGATCGGTTAAGACTGTAATCTGGTGTCTAGCTCCCTCCAGGAAATGTCTCCACTCCTCAAAAGCCCACTTAATAGCCAGCAGCTCCCGGTTGCCAAAGTCATAGTTGGCCTCAGAAGTGGAGAATCTCCTGGAGAAATATGCAACAGGCCTCAGATTAGTATAGGGTTCCTGACCTTGGGAAAGTACCGCCCCTACACCAGATTCTGAGGCATCAACCTCAACCACGAATGGAAGCTCTAAATTAGGATGCACCAAGACAGGGACAGAAGAAAAACTTTTCTTTAACTGAGTGAAAGCCTGTTCGGCTTCTGGTGACCAAGAGGCTGGGTCTGCTCCTTTCTTAGTAAGTTCAGTCAGTGGCTTGGCAACCAAGGAAAAATTACGAATGAACTTCCTATAGAAATTTGCAAAGCCCAGAAATCTTTGGACTTCCTTCAGGGTAGTGGGCCTAGCCCACTCGAGCACTGCTGACACCTTACTAGGGTCCATCTGCACTGAATCACGGGTAAGAATATAGCCCAAGAACCCAACCTCTTTAACTCCAAATAAACACTTAGAATATTTCGCACATAGGGAATTTTTTCTGAGTCTGGTTAACACCTCACGCACATGTCTCTGATGAGAGGGCAAGTCAGGAGAATAGATGAGGATGTCATCAAGATATATAACAACAAATTGTCCAAATAAATCGCGAAATATGTCATTGACAAATCTTTGAAAAACAGTAGGAACATTACTGAGCCCAAAGGGCATCACCAGATACTCAAAATGACCTTCTGTCGTGTTAAATGCCGTTTTCCACTCATCACCTTCCCTGATCCGGATCAGATTATAGGCTCCCTTAAGATCGATTTTCGAGAACCAACGAGCCCCAACTACCTGATTTAACAGATCCGGGATCAGGGGAAGTGGATGCTGGTCCTTGACAGTTATTTTATTAAGTTCTCTGTAGTCAATACAAGGGCGTAGCCCACCATCTTTCTTTTCTACAAAGAAGAATCCAGCACCCATAGGAGACACAGATGGGCGGATGTGACCCTTCCTCAAACTGTCCTGTATGTATTGCCGCATTGACTCTCGCTCCGGGGGGGACAGGTTAAAAATCCGCCCCTTGGGGAACCTGGCCCCGGGCACTAGGTCAATGGCACAATCATACGGACGGTGAGGAGGCAAGGCGTCAGCAACCGCCTCATCGAATACATCACCAAAATCTGAAATAAATTCTGGAAGAACCAACATGTCAGATACAGAACACAAAGACGGATAAACTTGAGTTAAATGTGAATTGCAAGAGCTACCCCACTTGATAAGTTCAGAGGTTCTCCAACTAAACACAGGATTGTGGAGTCGTAACCATGGAAACCCAAAGATTACATCTGCGGCTAGTTTGTCCATAACAAAAAAAGATATCAGTTCATGGTGGAGACAGCCAACCGACCTCTGGGGTACGAAACCTGATGTTACCCCCACTTAAAGGGGCAGAGTTGGCACCTGAAACAGAAAATGGATAACGTAGAGGAATTAACTTTAACCCCAAGGACAAGGCAACAGATGTGCGGATAAAACTCAGGGCTGCACCCGAGTCCACCATGGCCTGACACGAAAAAATTACCTCACCAGAAGACAACGTAACGGGTAACAAGAATTTGTCAAAAACCTTAGGGGGTACCTGTGTGCCTGGGTGACTCTCCAAATCATCACTCAGGCACTGGTGTTTTCTCGGATGCTGGTAAGGCCTGGACGGACATTCTCTGATGAAGTGGCCCGGTTTTCCACAATACAGACACAGGGAATTGTCCAGGCGATGTTTCCTGTGGGTGGCAGCGGTGGTGGACCCCAGTATCATAGGTTCCTCCTTTGGTGGAGTAGGGGATGAGACTGCAGCATTCCTGAAAGAAGTTACCTTAGGACCGGCTAACTGACCATGACAAGGAACCATAGTTGTCACCCCTTGCTTCTCCCGTTTCCTCTCTCTAAGCCTTCTGTCAATGGAGACCGCTAATGTCATAAGGTCACCTAGAGAGTCAGGAGGGGGATGGCTGACCATTGCATCCTTGATACTATCAGATAATCCCTGGCGGTAAAGGGTTTTTAATGGCGAATCTGCCCACCCAGTAACCGCACTCCACTGCCTAAACTCAGCAGAGTAGTCTTTAGCAGTATGGTGACCTTGCTGGATAGACAACAAGTGAGACTCTGCCAGGGCAGCACGGTTTGGGTCATCATAGATCTGACCTAAAGAATAAAAGAAAGACTGGACCGAACTCCACTCTGGAGCCCCAACTGGTAACGACAAGGCCCAATCCTGGGGAGTCCCCTGGAGAAGGGAAATAATCATGGCTACCCTCTCTGCATCACCAGAGAAAGGGTTAAAGCGGAAATACAGGAGGCAAGACTTCCTAAAAGACCTAAATCTATCGGGATTACCATCAAATCGGTCTGGCACAAGCATCTTGGACCTAGTAGTCTGCACAGGTACAGTCACTGGGGCAGGAGCTGGAGTCGTCTGGGTTGCAGTCTGGGTCAGGGAATCCACTCGTTGGGACAGGTGGGTCACTACACCTGCCAGTCCCTTCATCTGGGAAGCAACCTCATCCAGGTGGTCAGCGACGGACGGTTCAACGGACATTGTGAACCGCCGGAATAGCTGACGAGAGTAAGAGCCTGTGATAATGTTAGGATAGGGACAGGGAAACACAAGGACAGGTGAGCCCTGAAGCTGGCACCCGCCCCACTGCCCCTACCTGCTTGCCTTAGAAGCTCTAATAGCAACGGACAACTGAGTGGAACACAGAACAAAACAAGACAATACACAACACAATAAAGGGAAAGTCAGGAGTCCAAGTCAAAACCAACCGAGCAGCAAAGTACAAAATCGTGTCCAGTGGGGTAGTCAAAGGGTTAATAGCCGAAGTCAGGTAACCAGATAATAAATGCAGGAAAGCGCTAGATCAAGTAAACTAGGAGCTAGATACTATCACAGGCAGGAACATGATACAAATGCTGGTACTTATGCAACCTGTAGTCCCAGCCTCAGGCTTGATTGGGGCTGAGGCTCTAGGTCCTGCACAGATACTGACAGCTTACTGGTCAGTCAGCTGTCAGTCAGCAATCAGTGAGCACACAAACAACACCTAAGTTGATCAGCCAGGGGAGTGAAACCCTGGCCTCTGCTACAACATGGAATAGCAGAGCAGAGTAGGTGAAAAACAAGAGAAGCAGTCCGGCTGCTATGGACGCCGTCGTCGTGCCCACAGTAACCGGCCTGAGCGGTTGTTATGAATGCTTTGGCCGCACACATCTGCGATGCCAGGAGCTGAATGCACGGCTCGAGTCCTAACTCTTTGTTAGTGTACATGATTGTTGTTCCTGTTACTGTACCCTATTGTTGCAGCTGTTACTGTCTGTGAAATTTCAAAAAAATTGTTACTGATCTTCTAAGTACATGAAGTACATTTTGTCACAAGAAAACAAGCATAGTGTCACTTGCATAAGTTTAAGTGTCACAAGGATATTAGTACATAAATTAAGACCAGTTGAATTTTAAAAATACATGCCAGTTCTTAACGCCAAAACTGGCTGCGGAGACAAGGGGTTAATAAAACCAGTGGGCAATACGGAATACTGACAAAGACTTGGAGAGACTCTATGTGCAAATGGTTAACAGGGGTGTCTTTTTCACCATCTACCAAGGGATCTTGGGATGGCAACAGTGGATTTAACTCAGCAACAGCCTCTACAATGCAACAGCAGTCTTGGTAGTTCAGGTAGATTCTCCAGGAGCTTGAGTGGAACAGTTCGGTCAAACTCTTCAAGACTAACATAATTGTTTCACAAGGGTGGCCTGAAGTCGCTCAGTGACCATCTATTCCTCTGGGCTTGTTTAACTTGGGACTGATGTGTATGAGGAGATCTGAACCAGATTTTGCTCTGTCTTTGTATATCTTGTCACTATAAATCTACAATATAGCTATATATACACCAGCCAGTCCACTGCTTTTAGAGCAGAGTTGTGGTAAGTAACCTAGACAACAAACTACAATCAACAATAGGAGGGAAAGGGTGGCCATCTCAGGAGTAGAGATGATCGAACAGGGCCAATGTTCAGGTTCGTACGAACCTGAACCATCTGCATTTGACTCCCGCTGCCTTCCCTGCCCAAGTACCGCCTGGAAAACAGGAATACAGCCTATAACTCAGGAGAAGGATGCAAGTTTGCTATATGAATGTATTTGCAGTATAACCATATTGATTGAGATGGGAATACCCCTTTAATATAAAACCATTACGTATTTAAAGATTCTTTTGAACACTTTAAATTCTCCCTGAACTTTTTTTTTTAATAATAAAGGTTCCTCATTATCAATTTTCATATATTCACCATATAGGCAAAAGCTCATATTGGTTTTAAGCCAAACATTATGACATGGTAACCATACAATTTGATTTAGAGTTACAATTAGAGATGAGCGAACCTGCCGAGGTTTGGGTTCATATGAACCTGAACTCTCGGCGTCTGATTCTCGCTGTCTGCCCGCTCCGTGGAGACGGTTGATACAGCCTGAGGACCGCCTGGAAAACTGGGATACAGCCATAGCCATAGGTTATATCCCAATTTTCTAGGCGGTCCTCAGGCTGTATCCACCCTCTCCACGGAGCGGGCAGACAGCGGGAATCAGGCGCCTAGAGTTTAGGTTTATACGAACCCGAACCTCGGCAGGTTTGCTCATCTCTAGTTACAATAAAGGGAAGAATATCAGAACATTGCACAGTAAGCCCATTGAAAAATACTTTTAAAATTGTTCAACCTTCTATTTTGGAAAGATAATTAAATACCTAGGCCATGACGACTTTTAAGACTTCTTGATGCATGGTCAAGTTGTTTGCCACTTTGCAGAACCTTGAATTTTTTATTTTGGCAATATTACCTTTTTCTTCCTCTAATAATGATAAAATTCCACTTACAATAATGTACTAGGTAAGCAGTACATACAATACAAACTGCAAAGCCTTCAATGCCAATTTATTCTTACGACTTCTTGTAAATTCCTGGCCATAATCTTTTACAAAAAAAATGATGTTATTAAAATGTCAATATTGGTGACTAGTTAAAGCAATTAAAGGGATACAATACATGGAATAGGGAAGGTGGTTATAGACCTATTAGACACTCCTCATAATGGCAAACATTCTGGATACAGAAAGAACTAGATTCTGGATTGTCTCGATATTTTGGAGCACACTACACCTGTCCTTTCATAAGAGAGTTCTTTCTGTATCATGTCCTTGCTTAACATAGTTCTTTCTGTATCCTATCCTTACATAAGAGAATTCTTTCTGTATCCTGTACTTGCAAAACAGAGTTCTTTCAGTATCCTGTCCTTACATAACTTAGGTATTTCTGTATCCTTTGCAAATATTTGGGGCTACAGATTTCAGACTGATGTAAGTCAAGAAGAATGTGGAAAGGTTAATAGCCTGCATGGATGTGCTGTGGCAACCACTGTTGTGGGGCTAGCTATGTAACTAGATGAAACAAAGTGTCATGTTAGATCATGCGGCTGCGGCTCCGCCCTAATGCCTAGATACTGGGATTAATATATATTTTTTATTTGCCGCCCCGAGATGTGGGAGAGCTTTGGCCAGCAGCTATGAGGTAGTGGGGCCGGGTCACACTCCACCAGGGAGGTTATTGGTTCCCTTTAACTTATAGGGGGCCCATTAGGTTTCCACCAGGTTTCCATTTTCTATAACAATATTAGAGCTGCCTTTAAAAAGTTATGGAGTTCCAAGGAAATGCCAAAATCAGAGCTTAACACACATGTGTTCTCACACTCTAATGCAGTTTTCTTATGCATTTTTTAAAGTCAGGAATGGATCATAAATGGAGGACATGTATAAAGCAAAGACTGAGACTTCTTCTTATTTTAAATCAATTTTTTGTTTTGGCTTTAAAAACTGCATAGGAAAACTTAATGTAGGAGCACACCCTAAGGAAAAATTTAATCACAACTTGTATTCATTTTACACTTACTCACAGGTCGTACAACAAGCTATGGCAATTGACAGCTTGAAATTTTAAACCAACTTTACTGTTCCACACCAGGCATTGCAAATAAGAGGATAAGTACTATAATACCAATAAATGTACCTTGATACCACAAAGAAGCATCACGTAACACAAAGGAAACATCACTATTATTTGTAATGCTTGCTGTGGAGCAATTGGAAATATGACAATTGCAATGGATTATTATAACTTGTGAGTAATGCATACACTTTCTTTTCCACCCTGAGCACTGTGAGCGTAGATTACCTATCCCACTGAATGCGTGTACCACCACGGGGTGTGGCTATTGGTTACACCCTTCAAAAAAGCCTGTACTTATTGTGCAAAGGTGGTGATGAAGTTAGTGATAAAGTTTCACCACTAGATGTTGCTATTATAGATGTGTGTATTCAGATGCTGCACGGCTGAAGTGTGTAAAGGGTTATTATTTGTTTGTATGGCACATGGATCTGTAAACCTATGGGAATCTGTTCTTCTTCTCTCCTATCATATCTCTCTTTACTTCTTCTGTTGCACTCTTCACCCACTCACAGCTTTTAGATACGCTGAGGAAGGAAGTCACGTGGGAGACAGGAAGAGCAGTTAAGTCTTAGGGCCCTATTGTCGTTCAGATTATCGTTAAGTCGTTCAAATCTAAACGATAATTGTTCGGTTGAAATGCAGTTAACGATTAACGACCGAACGAGAAATCGTTGATCACTTTATAAGACCTGGACCTATTTTTATTGTTGCTCGTTCGCAAAATGTTCGCAAATCATTCGCATTGAATAAGACATCGTTTGGTCGTTCGCAATAGATACGAACGCAATAGCGAATAAATAGCGAAGAAAAACTATTGCAATTACAATCATAAGTAACGATTATCGTTCCATGGAAATGAGTGAATGTTTTCAGGTCTTTCGCAATAACGGTCGTTTGAGATTGTTAATTGTTAACGATAATGCAAACGATAATCGTCCGGTGGAATAGGGCCCTTATTCAGAACCCCGTATTGGAAGGAAGCAAGACACAGCTAACAGTTTCTACTCAGTAACGCTACACAACACCATGCAGTGTTAAACCCCTTTCAGGAGAGGACAAGTCAGAGACAACCTCAACCCACGCTGTGGACTAGGAGAGTCACAGAGTAGGACAGTAACCACAGACAGCAGTAAGCTAGGAAATGACCCAGATATAGCAAAGTTGCTGAGGCCTAGGAACTCTATCTTGTAGTGCGGTTGTGAGCGGGGAACCCTCAGCATTCAGCTCATCCCAGGAAACAAGGTCTGGAGCCTTGTGTCACCCTCATAGGACGGTTAGGCAGACACTTGTGGGCATTAGGAAGTGTGAAGACCCATAGGTCAATACATGGGCACAAGTATTCGCTTCTTCTTCTAAGTATTCTTCTACCTCATCCTCTAACATACCGGCAGAGCACAGTACTACTTGGGTTAAGACTCTCACAACATCCTCCTCTCTGCTACTCTGATTCTTTGTATCTCTCAAGACGCTCCACTACATTCCTATCGCAGATCTGGTGGCTATATTGTCAAATGTTCGTCTACAAGTATTATCAAGTGTATTATCAAGTGCTTTCTCAAGAGAAACCTATATTGTCATAGCAAAGCTGTATTACTTGCTACAAACAAGTACGTCTCAAGTAAAACCAAGCTTATATATGCTAGAGAGACTCTGCGATTCTTCACGCCACACCGACACAGTATACACCGCAACCTTGGGACACTTCCCTTTCCTGTGGGTGGCAGTTCCAGAAGCCCGGGAGGGTCACTACACCGCTTTGGCCATCTGTGACTACACTAACCCAAGGGACCCAGTAGCAGCCCGGCAGGACACTGATCACAGGGGAAAAATGTACAGCCGACCTTTTAAAATAAAAGCAGGTGCGCAAGCACACCTGTGTGCCTACTCCGCACTGGCGTCACAAGATAACATCTTAAGGTCCGGCTGTATCTCGGCCAACCACCACCGGAGTGGCCTCACACAGTACCATCTAGCAAGTGACTGGCCAATCCTCCGACACAACATCACCAGGGGCAAAAACACCACATGAACAAGTGATCATTTTAGTTGTAGATTATGCCTAGCATTTCATCTTTATCAACCTTATTGACCATGGACATTTTACATAAACTTATGGAATTGTGCATTATGAGCAATCCCTGGCATCAGATCAGGGAATCTGTAATACAACCACACCCACAAATTTTGACAAACTTAAGGCCCTATTAAACCAACAGATCTGACGACAGATTATCTGCCAAAGATTTGAAGCCAAACCCAGGAGTGGATTTGAAAAGAGGAGAAATCCAGTCTTTCCTTTATGACCTGTTCTCTGATTATAGTCTGTTCCTGGGTTTGGCTTCAAATCTTTGGCAGATAATCTGTTGTCTGATCTGTTGGTGGAATAGGGCCTTAAGGCATCTAAGTGATTAAAGGGAACCAATCAGTATGATTGTGCTGATATAACTCCCAGTGGCACACAATAGATCCCCATTGCAGCTCCCTTACTATACCTGTGGTATCTGTCAGGTTATCTTTATGTCAGGACTAGTTACGGCTCTCTGGGGGGATGATTGACAAGCAGAGAGACCATTAGTGGCCCCTCTGCCTGTCAATCACTGAAATGGGTGTAAAAAATCCTACAGCTACCACTGAAGCCTGCTTTTATATACATTAGTCAAAGAATGGGTTGTTGTAAAGTGTTCATTTTTAACCCCTTAAGGACCGGGCTAATTTTCGTTCTTGTGCTTTTGTTTTTTCCTCCTTGTGTATATATGGCCATAGCACTTGCATTTTTACACCTACAGACCCACATGAGCCCTTATTTTTTGCGTCACTAATTGTACTTTGCAATGACAGGCTGAATTTTTCCATTAAATATGCTGCGAAACCAGAAAAAAATTATATACGCGGTGAAATTGAAAAAAAAGAATGCAATTCTTTTTCTTTGGAAGGGCTTCATTTTTACGCAGTGTGTCCTATGGAAAACTGACATGTTGTAAATGTTTCTCAAGTCGTTACGATTACAACGATTTGTAACATGTATAACATTTATTTTATTTGATGGCTTGTAAAAAAATTCAAAGTATTGTTAACAAAATCGCTCTATTCCCATGCTTATAGCGCTTTTATCCTTTGGTCTATGGGGCTGTTTGAGGTATAATTTTTTGCACCACAATCTGTACTTTCTATTGGTACCTTGATTATGCATATGCGACTTTTTGATCACTTTTTATTACAATTTTTCTGTATTTGATGTGACCAAAAATGCACAATTTAGTACTTTGGGATTTTTTTGCCCTAAGCCGTTTACCGTACAAGATCAGAAATGGGACAAATTAATAGATCGGGCGATTACGCACGCGGCGATACCAAACGTGTTTATTTGTTTATTTATTTTTATTTATAAAATGGGAAAAGGCGGGTGATTCAAACTTTTATTAGGGGAGGGGGCTTTTTATTAATAAAAACACTTTATTTTATTTTCACATACAGTAATAAGAAGCCCCCTAGGGGACTTCTATATACACAGCACTGATCTCCCATTGAGATCAATGCTGTGTATATAATAGAGCAATGATCCATCAGATCGGTGCTCCATTATAATGGTCTGCAGCAGACCATCTAAATAGATTGCCGAGCCAGGATCAGCGTCATTCCGACACTGAGCCCCGGCCGGCTCATTACACCCCACTAGACAACCGGGACAGGGGGCACATATACTATTCAAATGCAGCTGTCAGCCTCTCTGTTTATCCTTAATGGCCGCATGACGGGTATACCCGCCATGCATCGTTAAGGGGTTAATTCCAGTGTGGTCCTGTAATAGGATTACACCACTGTAACAAGTCAGCTTGTAAAGTGTCTTTCCTCTTAATCTTACATAGTCAAGTATAAGTGGTTGAACAGATCATGTAAAGCATTTCAGATCCAGATTTTCCAGGATTTTAGCTGCTATTGTTAAGCAAACCTTCATGAGAAATAGTTATATCGTAAATTCATAAGAACAGCATTCCAACCTATACTTATTTTCCGATTCTGTATTTCAATCCTTATCTCTGTATCTCACAGCGAGGTTTAGGGAGCCTGGTAATGCATTAGGTTTTCTAGCCACATGATGTGAAATTTTAGCTCATAGTATACAATGAAAGAAAACAGAAATAATATTCTAAATGCTTGTGTACATATGTTTGTGGTTTGCTTTCCCCTTATGCAGTCACATTATACCACTCACGTTGTTCCGTTCCAAATGTGTTAAATTCACATGTCCAATACATCATAATACAATTGGATTTAAAGTCGGTTCTGGATGACCTGTTGAAAATTTGATTATTTTTCTAAAGGAAGCTGGGCTACTGTAATGATATGATAGCTGTTCAAATTGTGTGTTCCTAGCATGAAATATGTGTAAAATGTCTTTTTCATGAAATAAAGACAGTTACTGTTAGTCGATGAACAGCTAAAGTGATCTGCCCAGAAAAGTCCAGTTAGCATTATGCATGACTTTGAGACAATATGTAAATCTATTTATGTTTTTCAAAAATCCAATCTACATTTAAAGAATTTACGTCATTAAAGGAGATAAGTCCTTTTACAATCCCAAGTGCATAAATTTAACTGAGATATTTTAAAACATTATATATATTTTTATTCAATAAAATTCTGTATTAAAGAAATAAAGGGGGTGATTTGTAAGAACAATATATAACATATACTAGACAAGACAGAAGGCACTTCAAAGAAAATATAATATAGTGGTCCCTCACATTACACTGGCCTCAGGTTATATTTTCAACATGCAATGGATATTTCTTGACCATTGTAACTTGAGACCAGACTCAAAATACAACATCACAGACAGTTATGATCTGCAGCCAGTGGCATAACTACCATGAAGGCAGACAATGTAACTGCTACGGGGCCTGTGCAGCAGGGGTGGCCAGGGCCCCCGGCAAAACGTGGTCTGACTCCATGGTAGCTATGACTCACAGCACCCACTGGCAGGGGGTGTCTCTTTTGGCCAGCGGCAGCATTGCATTTCCAGCCAGAAGAGCCCCCTGCCATCCTGGTGCACATAGTCACATGACTTAGAGAGGAGTGCCTTGGCATTCTGTTCTCTCAGCTACCCAGCATGCCAGTGACATCAAGCACCAGAGAACTGGGAGAATGGAGCGTCGTTGAACTGTGCCGGGTAGTGGGTAGTATAAGTACGGGGGGGGGGGGGGGGGGGGGAGGGGCAGGTATAGGATTCATAGGACTCCAACCAGTTTTTTTGCTATGGGGCCCCATGAATCCTTGCTATAACCCTGTCCGTGTTAATTTTTCTGGTTAAACCTAGTTATTACTAAAGTGTGTGCACTGATTAGCTGCCTAGTGGCGTCTCTCAACAATACAGTGTGATACTACAGTACATGTTTTCTTCTTCTCTTTACCTGTGCCAGAATGAGTTGCTCCTTTAGACACCAGGTGAGGCTGGCTTCCTTTTTTTTTTTTTTTTTCTGTAACCCTGTGTAACCTGTACTGGACTCTGAAAACACTCCGGTCCTCTACATAGAAAGTAATTTACAGTCTCCAGTAGCGCTTTTTGATTGTTGTAAGTCAGGGCTTATTTATATTATCTTATTATTTTTCTTTAAAGAGAACCAATCACGGAAGAATTTTTTTTTTTTTATTCCTTAATTCTATTTAAATTACTTTTTTATTAATATTTGTAAATAGAATTAAAAAAATTTCTGTCCGCATTTTTAATTTATTCATGTCTCTCTTCAGTGTCACGCACCGGCTCTTTTCAAAAGAGCCGGAGCGTGACAGGAAGCTCCCGGCATGCAGAGCGGCAGGAAGAGCTCCCATGAGCCCTTGCCCGCCGCTCTGTAAATACACAGTGATCTCTGTGTATATCTGTCCTAATTAAACCTATTAGTTTTCTCATGAAGATACAGACTGCATTTGCAGTCTGTATCTTATACTTTACCTAATCCTATGTAGCAGTGTAGTGAGCCGGGCGCCATCTTGATGACTGGAACGCACCGCTGGAACGCAAATGACGTCATCAAGATGGCGCCCGGCATTACTGCACCGCTACAAAGGAGTAGGTAAAGTATAAGATACAGACTGCAAAGGCAGTCTGTATCTTTATAAGTAGACTTTATGGAGATACAGACTGCCTTTGCAGTCTGTATCTTTTACTTTACCTAATCCTGTATAGCGGTGCAGTATTCCCGGGCGCCGCCATCTTCATGACGTCAGTTGCGTTCCACTGCTGGAACGCACCGCTGGAACGCAAGTGACGTCATCAAGATGGCGGCGCCCAGCAATACTTACACCGCTATACAGGATTGGGTACAGTATAAGATACAGACTGCAAAGGCAGTCTGTATCTTCAGGAATAGACTTAGGGAGAGAGAAACTTTTATTATAGGGACAGTTAATTTTAGGTGATTGGTTCTCTTTAAATGTTCATCTTTTTCCTCATTTTGCAATGATATTTTAGGGGCTTCAGAACCAGTTTCCAGTTTTCCATAGAGTTTTCGTCTCAACATGCAATATTTTCAACATAGAATGATCGTCCTGGACAATTAATATTGTATCTTCAGGGACCACTGTATCAGCAAATTGCAAGTCTCATTTCAGAAATTATGGATGTATTCTTTGCTCAAGTGCAGCCATATTTTCAGCTGTTTTGTGCATGACGATATATTTGTCACACATTTTTTCTGCTGTTTTTTTTTTTTTTGCTTTTAATTTAGTTTAGCTGTGAGAAGCAAAAGAATACCATGTGGGACATTTAATTTAATATTCTGATGATATGTTCAAACACAATATTTTGGGCTTTTTTGCATAATAAAATGCCCATTTTTCAACTCAAAACAGCCCCAAAAAGTTTGTGTTTTGATTATAAAAGGGGAGCTTTTATGAGGAGTGGCATAAAGAAAAAAAAACTACCCTGCACTTACTGCACCTGGACCTATGTAGCTCCTGTTCTGTGAAGATTTCTGGATTGAGGGTGTTAATGTCCCAGGCCATAGTTGATATTTAATATCCAATGCCTAGTTCTCTTAATGGTTGTATGGCCATGTGCTAATACATATTTGCTGCTCATCCCCCGCACCCATCCCCTCAAACCAGTCTCTCACATAATTCACTGTGACATTCAGGTGATATTAGACTGCAGGGACTGTGCATGTCATGTGTAAAGTCTAAAACAATAAAATTCTGTCATTGTGCCAGTTTATATATAGACTTACTTGAAAGTGATGTTTTCTATTGAAAAATTTTTGAGGTATAAAAATAGTCTGTAAGAGATATGTGGACAATGTTTTTATTGTTTGGGCTGGGTCAGAAGAGCAATTCGCAGAATTTGTTCAGTTTGTAAACGCGGAAAACAAAGTATAGCCAATCTAGAATTGAATTTCTAGACATTACAGCGACTATACAGGATGAAGAAATGAATACTGTAGGGTATTGGAAACCATGTTAACCATAATTATATTTGCATAAAAAGCTTTTACCATATGCATGGTAAATCAGCTATTCCATACGGACAGTTCACAAGGCTGCAAAAGATAAATAGCCTAGAAAATAAGTTTAGAAAACCAGCAGAAGAATTAAATTCATCATTTTAAGAGTATATCCAGAAACAATGTTAATAGATCACGCAGCTCAGCCATATTTCGAGAGAGAATCTTTTGAAAAGGAGGAGAACAAAGAAGAAAGATAGAAAATTTGTGTTTCTTTTTAAGTATAGTCCAACCACTTCTAGGATCAAAAGCCTGATATAAAAACATTGGTATCTGTTAGCAGAGGACCCGACTCTTAAATAAATTGCTATGAAAAGACCTCTGAGAGCATAATAGGCGGAATGCAACAGTTAACAATGTTTTGCTTTGTAGCATGCTCACACCGCTAGAGCAAGAAATAGGAAAAAGAAATGAGTTGAAAAATGCATCTCTTAGAGCAGGGTCAGGAACCTATCCAGATGTAACTCTTTTGAAGGCCACATTTGGCTCCAGAAGAAAGCGGCTGCTCCCACGCCCTCAGAGGAAAAGGGCTTACTGAGGTCCCCAGCGGGCATCAGCACCTGGTAGGGAGCTCCCTGCCTGGCTTCCTGCTTCATAGGATAGTGATCGGGTTGGGGGATATGGGGATGCGGCTGTGCCAGCTTACTTGTATGAGCGCTGTAACTTGGAGGACGTGCTGACACATTCACAGCCTCTCTGCAGCTTACTGCTTCATTGGTGGAGCAGCAGGGGACTGCACACCACCTGCCAGAAGAGGCAGAAGATGGACTGCTCTCTTCCTGACAGATTGACTGCTACCCACCACCCTGAGGTAGAAGCAGAGAGGGGAGAGGAAGCTTTCCCAGCAGGCAGTGAGTCACTCAGCTTTCCCAGCATGGTAGGGGGCACTCAGCTTTCCCAGCAAAAAGTCAGTAACCCAGCTTTTCCAGCATGTAGGGAGTCACCTAGCTCTTCCAGCATAAAGTCGGTCATTCAGCTCTCCCTGCATGAAGGGGTCACCCAGCTTTCCCAGCATGAAGGGGGTCACCCAGCTTTCCCAGCATAGAGTCAGTAACCCAGCTTTCCAAGCATATATAGGTGGTCACCCAGCTTTCCCAGCATGAAGGGGGTTACTCAGCTTACCCAACATGAAGGGGGTCATCCAGCTTTCCTAGCATAAAGTCAGTCACCCAGATTTTTTAGCATGAATGGGGTCATTCAGCTTTCTCAGCATGAGGGGACCGCTCAGTATGAAGGATGTCACCTAGCTTAACAATTGTTAAAAGTATATTAATAATTATTATTATGAAAGAATTCAGAAATATCCTGTACTTTAAAAGTGTTGGTCTAACATAAATGAACACATTTATTTTTAATTCAGTTCTAATCTTATTGTATGGCTCTCACAGAATTACATTTTAAAATATTTGGCATTTATGGCTCTTTCAGCCCAACAGGTTCCCTACCCCTGTCCTAGAGGTAACCCCAGATGTGGAAGACATTTGTTCTGTGGTTTTTGAAATTGTATTAGTTGTGCAGAAATCCAGGTAATTCCAAAGGGTTCAATTACTTTTTCTTCTGTTGGCAAAATAGGTCTGATGTCATATTTGGTATCCCAGTCTGATGCCACCATGTGGAAACAGGGAGAAAGTTCCAGACACTGTTGCTGAAGCTTGAGAGATGTCTGGTTGTCTAAAAAGGAGCCATGGTCAACAGCAGAGGCTATCACAAGGAATAGTAACAAGCTTTAAAGGGGCTGACACTGTAAGGGACCATTACTCTACCTCAGTTATCATTGCGTTCCTTTAGTTGGCATTCATTGTCTCTATTAGGGCTAATGAAATTGGGTATACTATAGGGTTATAAAAGAGGATCTTTTTGTTTGAAAGTATTGGACCCGCAGTTTTTCCACTGTGCACACTTCTGTGTCTTACATTGTTAATGGATTCTACTATTGTTTGCGCATGGTACTATTTTTGGCAGCTGCAATGTCAGGTAGACTATAAATGGCGTGTTTAAAAAAAAAAAAAAAAAAAAAAGCTGGAAATTTCCACAGTGATGCACTCAAACAGCAATGAGAAAAATGCATTATAATCTAAGATTTGTTTTAATATGATGGCATAAACACTTGGATTGAACTTAGCCGCCATGTGTCTACCCCCTCTGAACGGTTTTATTTCTTTGTGTACAAATCTAAAATATATTTTAAGAAACAAAGATATTTTTAATAAAAGATGTTAATGTTACCAAGCAATAAGCCAAAAGGTACAAGCAGTAACAATAATAAGACATGGAAAAGTCCATAAATTTGTGCCAGCAATGCTGTATTACAGTTGGGCTAGATTCACACTTAACGTATTCGCAGCGGATTTCACGCTGCAAGTTCGCTGTGGATAACTCTTTTATCAGTGTCAGTGTGATTACATACTCGCAGCGGGATGTCAAGTATGTACGTGCTGGCCCCATTACGCCCCGGCCGCCAGGAAGATACTTTACCTGCTCCGCAATCCCGGCCACATCTAAGGCTCCCGGCTCCAGGAGGTCCCGCACAGCCAATCAGTGACTGAGGCGGGACTGTGCACTCATTGACTGTGCTGCACTGTTATGGTTTCCTTCTGTATTTTGGTCATGGGGTCATACTGTATATACCTCCAATATCCGGCTTTATTAATGACATGTCATGAGAACTTTGTTTCTGTCTATTAAATAAAGAAAAGAAAAAAAAAAAGGGCTTTCAGGGAAAATGTTCTGTGGATGTTTCCTTTGAGCTTTTTATAGCCAGTTATACCTATAGATAAATAATTACTCTAAATAATTACTTAATAACTAATTAACTAACTAAATAATTACTAAATAATTACTCTAAATAATTACTAATAATTTGTTTAATTATTGACCAGTGTGATTCAAGTGTGCTCATAGAGTATCTACAAAATCAAAAAAAGAGATAAGGTATCCGCTTTTTCTATTTGAAAAGACGTCGTATTGACGTCAATGCATTGAAGTCAATAGGATGACGGACGTCCAATACACACAATGTATAAAACAATGGACAGACGTCTGCACAGACGTCAAAATAACATGACAGGAGAGGTATCTGCTGCAGATTTCGCTGCAGATTTCGTGGTTACGTGTGAATCTAGCCTGAGGCTATGTTCACACAATGTTTTTTTGGTTCTGTGTAAAATAAGAGCCATCATTTTGAGTCTAAAATGACAGACGTCATTTAGCTGTCTGGCTGCCCATCAGTGCAATGACAGCTGTTGGTACATTATTTTAGTTCAGGTGGACTAAGAGTCCATTTACACAGAAAGATTATCTGACAGATTATCTGCCAAAGATTTTAAGCTAAAACTAGGAATGGATTTGAAAAGAGGAGAAATCTCAGTCTTTCCTTTATGACTTGATCTCTGTTTATAGTCTGTTCCTGGTTTTACCTTTAAATCTTTGGTCAATAATCTGTCAGATAACCTTTCTGTGTAAATGGACCCTAACTGCCTTTTGAGTGTGTCTTTAATTGAAAATTGAACTTAAAGTGACACTGTCACCTCCTTTTTGCATTCTGACATCTCTACAAAGGTGTAAAGGGTAAATTTAGCAGTTTTCATACCTTATTTTATATCATACATCATGGTGCTTGTTCAAGTAAAAAGTCATCTTTTATCAACTGCAGATTGTGTTTAGTGGGCGGGGCCTCGCTGCATTAGTGCCACTTAGCTCGGCCCACAACACCACTGTTAGCCCCGCACCCTCGCCGGCCATTGGAACAGGCTGGCCGAAAGGTCTAGACCCCACCCCCTTTACGTCGGCCAACCAATGGGCGTCAAGGGGGCGGGGACAACGGTGCCCACTTAATACAATCTGCAGTTGATAAAAGGACACTTTTTACTTAAACAAACCCCATGACTTTTGAGTTGAAATAAGGTATGAAAAATGCTAAATTTACCCTTTACACCTGTGCAGAGATGTCAGAATGCACAAAGGGGGTGACAGTGTCACTTTAATAGAAATGGTGAAAGGACGGTAAAAAAAGAAAAATAACGCCCGCTGTTTGCAATAGATGGCCGAAAATAATTGACAAGATCATTATTTTGACGTCTGCGCAGACACCGTCCGTTATTTTTTAAATTGTGTGCATTGGGCGTCTGTCATCCCATTGACTTCAATACATTAACGTAAATAGGACGTCTTTTTATAAATAACCTAAGCGGACGCCTTTTCTCTTTTTTTTGACTTTGTGTTACCATAGCCTTATAGTTACATTTTAATTTCAATACTATGTAGATACTCTATGAGCACACTTGAATCCCACTGGTAAATAATTAAAGAAATTATTATTAGTAATTATTTAGAGTAGTTATTTAGTAGTTATTTAGTTATTAGAAACATAGAAGATTGTCGGCAGAAGAAGACCACTGGGTCCATCTATTCTGCCCTATTAGTATTTCCTTAAATATATATATGTTTATCCCAGGCAGTTTTAGATTAAGTTATTGTAGATTTACCAACCACCTCTGCTGTAAGTTTGTTCCAAGCATCTACTACTCTTTCAGTAAAATAATATTTTCTCACGTTGCTTCTGATCTTTCCCCCAGATAACCTCTCACTGTGTCCTCTTGTTCTTGAGCTCATTTTTTTTTTTTTTACTAAAAACACTCCCCTCTTGAACCTTATTTAGTCCTTTAACATACTTAAAGGTTCAATCATGTCCCCCCTTTCCCTTCTTTCCTCCAGACGATACAGATTCAAATCCTTAAAGTGACACTGTCACCCCCAATGGCATGCGCCGAAAAGGACCGCCGCAGTGCGCCTGCGCACTATGTCTGCGCCTCGCTGCTGGCTGTGAGGAGGGTTTCACAGCCGCAGCGAGGCCTCCGGAGAGTCCCACACAACACGGGACGGTGCGGCCGGTGTAATCGGCGGGCTGTGCGACCGCACGCACAGCCCGGCTGTGGGTGACCCGGCGGTCCTCTTCTGCGCCTGCGCGCCACATGACGCTCCCGCACGCGGAAGACGGCGGGAGATGTGGACGCGCACGTCAAGGAGGCCTCAAAACGGAGCCCAAGGGGGCGGGGCTATGTGGCGCTTCAGGGACCAAGCCCCGCCCAGTGGCGCTAGAAGATAGTCGGCAAAGGTACAATTTCAGGCAAAGCCACCTCATGAAAAAGAAAAACAATTACAGGTATGCAGAGAGCTATAGGCGGGTTACACACACCTATAAAGTTTGAAAAATGATTATTGGGGGTGACAGTGTCACTTTAAGTTTTTCCTGATATGGTTTATGCCCCATACCTTCCACCATTTTTGTAGCCCATTTTTGGACCCGTTTTATTTTGTCAATGTCCTTTTTGTGAGGTCTCCAGAACTGGACACAGTATTCCAGATGGGGGTCTTACCAGAGCTCTATACAGCGGGATCACAATCTCTCTCTTCTTACTGGTTATACCTCTACTATATACCCCAGCATACAATTTGCTATTCAGTTAGTTAAATAGTTATCTAGTAATTATTTAGAGTAATTATTTATCATTTCTATAAGTATAACTGGTTATATAAAGCTCAAAGAAAACATCCACAGAACATTTTCCCGAAATGCCTATTTTTTTTTTTAACGGACAGAAGCAAAGTTCTCATGACATGCCATTAATGAAGCCGGGTGCTGGAGGTATATACAGTATGACCCCATGACCAAAGTACAGAAGGAAACCATAACATACACAATGAGATTAAGCTAATATACATTAAATCAAACGTTAGAAGTATAGGATTACAAATAACCCTCCAGCAGTGGCATTTAACTGTACCTCCATGACTAAGATTACAGAACCTGAAATGTACCCCTGGTAGGACTGTATAATACTTGTGAAATCCTGGTTCAGTCCAGGAAATATGTTATTAATAAATACTTAAGCCGATTGTTACTATTACACAGCCATTTATCTTCATTTCTAAAGGGAATCTGTAGCATTAATAACTGAAGGTTACTCTTTTTATTATAATTTATACAGTATATCTTTGCATAGTTTCTTACATCTTAACGGTTTTATTCTTCATCTGTCTCTGACCTTTATTTATAGACCCCTGATGAACCAGAGATGGGGAAATGCATCTGAACATGTTTATTGTGTTAGGGAAGTATACAGTGCTGAGGGGCTTATTCTCCAGTGTGGGGGTCTCTTTCCAATAGTGTAGCTAGCAATGCTTCCTAGTAATTTTTCAAGGAATTACCAGCATCTATGTCAACTGGCACACATTGGTCAAGCTAAAGAACTTGAATATAACCCCAGCATGGTGATGTTCCCAGAGCCAATGACACATATTACTTATTGTGTTTGTATCATTGTGTAGCATTTTCAAATTGTAACTACTGTAAATGTATTTAAATGGTCAGTTACTTTTTATACCACTCCACCCCATTTGATGTGATAATTGTAAATTACTTCATTTGCCAAACTGAATAGTCAAGAAAAGACAATTCCTTAGTTTTGACCACAAGGTGTCTCCCTTCCATGCAATCTGCTCTTCACTGTCAGTTGTTATGCTTAGTCCATCTCTAGTGACAAGCACCAGCACCATTGGGGGTGGGTTTTAGCTATTACTATGCAGAGGTGAGGAGGATAGAGCCTGAGATTTCCCAGATGGACCTTGATTTACCTTTGATGGACCTTGATTTACCTTTCAGGTATAGTATACCTGAAAGGTAAATCAAGGCTTAATATCTAGTTATGGGTAACTTTCTCTTATCACTTCTCTAAAAGTTTTAGAAAAATACAGGAATCCTTCAAAGTTATGTTTTAATAAATTTAGTAACATTTTTAGCAACATTTTAGAATTTTTTTAGTAATATTTTTAGTAACATTTTTAGTAATAGTGTAATGATTTGCTACCAACTGACCCTCAATGAAGCTGGACATGGGGAGCTTTACCCACACCAATTTGTGCATATTTTATGTTCTTTCTATTTAAGTACATATTACATACATTTTACCTGTCCTTTTTCTATGATCCGCTTGAACTTGATGTGCAGTCACTTTCCTCAAACTTGTGTACTATAAAATGGTTCCATTACTACTACATATATTAAGTAAGTCATTCCTTTCCTTTCATATTTCCACACCATTGAATTTTAATGTGGGTTACATTAATGTGCTAATCCCCATTCCCAGTTGCTGTAATTTGTTCTGTTCTGTCTGTTACTAAAGACAGATTTCTCCTGACAACATGCAGTAAAAAGTAGAGTGCAGAGAAGTAAAAACACTTAGTGGCCAAGACTCTAGAGGTGTTTTCTGGGGTTTATCAATAGGTGTTCACCTCTTGGAAGATCCAGCAGAGTGGATATTGGGAGGGTGGTGTCTGGGGGGTGTAATCTCAGATTAGAGCTGGATAACATTAGGATAACATTAGCTTCAATGGCCATTTAAAGCGAGTCTGTACTCACAATCTGCCCCCCCCCCCCAAAACCACTTGTACCTTCGGATAGGTGCTTTTAATCCAAGATCTGTCCTGAGGTCCGTTCGGCAGGTGATGCAGTTATTGTCCTAAAAAAACAACTTTTAAACTTGCAGCCTGTGCCAAACAGGAGTATCTGTGCCCTAACTTTGCACCCCCCGTCCCTCCTCCCCACCCTCCTCATCATTAGGAATGCTCCAGGCGGATTGCTTCCTATTCCCCACCTGTGGCAGCCCGGCACATGGGCTGGATCGTTAAGGACCTGTGCAATGTTCAGCATGGAGGAAATTGTTTCAGTGGCATTCCTAATGATGAAGAGGGTGGGGAGGAGGGACAGAGGGGTGGTGCAAAGTTAGGGCACAGATACTCCCGTTGGGCACGGGGCTGCAAGTTTAAAAGTTGTTTTTTAGGACAATAACTACATTACCTGCCGAAGTGACCCCAGGACAGATCTTGGATTAAAAGCAGCTATCCGAAGGTACAAGTGGTTTAGGGAGTACAGAGTCGCTTTCAAAGTATTTGGACAATTGACTGATAACCACTATATTGAACTGTTGTGGGTGTAACCTCAATATTTCAGGAAAAATTAAGGAGATAAAAGGTCTGCAGTTGATTCCAAGTTATATTTGCATTTAGTAGCGTCTAGAGATGAGCGAAGCAAATCTGAGGAATTTCAATCTGCAGCGAATCGGGCATTAAATTAGCTTCATAGTGATAAGCGAATTCACCAAATTCACTAAACATGGTGGTCACACATGTTAGGTTACAGAATTGCCTTTTGGTGGGAGTAAGTAATTATCCATAATCCCTTGCACCCAGCCAATCAGCTGCAAACCCCACTGTGATGTCAGCAACCCCTTCCCCCCCCCCCCCTCTATATAAGGTAATTGGCTTCCTGGAGGTGGCCAGTCGGCTGTTGAGTGGTGGAGAGCAGGTTGCGGCAGGCAGTTAGAGCAAGGAGAGAAATACAGATAGATAGAGAGGAGGACAGAGAGGAGAAAAGAGGATAGGAGGGTGGATTGTGGGTGGTTCTGTGTGGGAGCAGTGAAGCTATTGTCCAGTTTACTAGGTAACTGGGTGACTGTTGTTCATTATATCAAGTCACTGGGTGCTGGGTGTGCATTATAGGAAGTCATTACAGTGTCCATCTTAACTCACTGGATGCTCAATTACCAATGTCCACTGGTGTCACCTATCTGATCAATAGAGCACCAACCATTGGGCCCCCACAGGTAGCAAGAGCAGATGGTAAGTGTAAATGCTGTTGCACTGATCATATACTGTACTTACTACCTGTGTTACAGGTTAACTCCTTTAACCCTTTCCCGCACGAGGACGTAACTATACGTCCTCGCGCGGGTGCGGGCGTTCAGAGCGGGGCCGCGCGGCGACCCCGCTCTGAACCGCGGCGGTCCCGGGTGCCGCTTGTAGCCCGGGACCGCCGCTATTAGCTGGCACGGTTCGATTGCCGTGCCCTCTTATACAGTAATCAGATGCAGCTGTCAAACATGACAGCTGCATCCGATTACCGGATACAGCATTTCCCTGGTGTCTAGTGGCAGAGATCTCTCCTCCGGGACGTTGTCCCGGAGGAGCGATCTCCCTGTCTGATGCCGGCCGGGGACTCGTCCAAGATGGCGCCGTCCCCGGCTTGGCACTCGTTTGTTTCCGGCTGCAGCAGCCGAAAGCAAACGAGTGCTGATCTCATTGATCTTTGCTGTATATCTATACAGCAAAGATCTCAATGAGAGATCAAAGTGTATATACTAGAGGTCCCCCAGGGGGGCTTCTAGTATATGTGTAAAAAAAAAAAAAAAAAAAAAGGATTGTAATTAGTAAAAATCCCCCTCCCCTAATAAAAGTCTGAATCACCCCCTTTTTCCCAGGTTTTAAATAAAAGTAAAAAAATAAATAAATAAACATGTTTGCTATCGCCGAACACGTAATCGCCCAAACTGTTAATTAATCACATTCCTGATCTCGCACGGTAAACGGCGTCAGCGCAAAAAAAAATCCCAAAGTGCAAAATTGCGCATTTTTGGTCGCATCAAATCCAGAAAAAATGTAATAAAAAGCAATTAAAAAGCCATATATGCGCAATCAAGGTACCGATAGAAAATACACATCATGGCGCAAAAAATGACACCTCACACAGCCCCATAGACCAAAGGATAAAAGCGTTATAAGCCTGGGAATGGAGCGATTTTAAGGAATGTATATTTGTTAACAATGGTTTGAATTTTTTATAGGCCATCAGATACAATATAAGTTATACATGTTATATATCATTTTAATCGTAACGACTTGAGGAACATGCATAACAAGTCAGTTTTACCCCAGGGCGAATGGCGTAAAAACACATTCCCCCCAAATAAAAGAAATGCATATTTTTTTTCAATTTCACCACACTTTGAATTTTTTTCTGGTTATGTAGTATACTTTATGCAAAAATTCAGCCTGTCATTGCAAAGTACAATTAGTGATGCAAAAAATAAGGGCTCATGTGGGTCTGTAGGTGTAAAAATGCAAGTGCTATGGCTTTTTAAACACAAGGAGGAAAAAACGAAAACGCAAAAACGAAAATTAGCCTGGTCCCGAAGGGGTTAAGTGTAGCAAAAATATGCCCATGTCTATCTAACCTAAACTGGGTGAGATACCTTAAAATAGGGGGGTGCACTTTGGTGGTTAATGATTTTATTACATGTAAAACCTGATAGTGACTTGTCTGTGTAGTTGGTTTAACAACTATGTGCAACTTCTACAATATGAATTACTCCATGTAACTATAACAGACAATGATAAAGGTGATAGGCTTGAAGTGTTACTGAAGAAGGATGATGAATTTAAACCTTTTTTTAAAGGATAGTGTAGCAAAAAAAAAAAAAAAAAATCTTTTAAAAAAAATAGTTAAATAGGTTTCTATTCCTTCTGTTTAAAAATCTCAAGTCTTCCACTACTTATCAGATGCTATAGGTCCTGCAGGAGAGCTGTTTTTTGTCTAGTCTGGCACAGTGCTCTCTGTTGCCACCTCTGTCCATGTCAGGAACTGTCCAGAGCAGTAGGGGTTTTCTGTGGGGATTTGCTACTGCTCTGGACTGTTCATGTCAGTGACAGAGGTGGCAGCAGAGAGCACTGTGTCAGACTGGACAGAAAACAGCCCTTCCTGCAGGACATACAGCAGTTGATAAGTACTGGAAGACTTGATATTTTTGAATTAAAGCCAATGACAAATCTATATAAGTTTCTGAAGCCAGTTGATTTGATTAAAAAAAAAAAAAACCACCAGAGTACTCCTAGGTCTGTAACCATGACAAGGGGGCATCCTCTATGTCTAGAGGAAAGAAGATTTTATCATCAGCATCGACGCGGGTTCTTTACTGTACGAGCGGTATGACTGTGGAACTCTCTGCCACATGATATTGTCATGGCCGATTCATTAAATAAGTTCAAGGGAGGCCTGGATGCTTTTCTTGAACAATATAATATTACAAGTTATGGGCATTAGATTTCCGGTGATACGTTGATCCAGGGATTGTTCTGGTTGCCATTGGATTCGGGAGGGGGGGAGTTTTCTCCCTGTGGTGGGGTGGTTGTCGTCTCCCTAGTGGGGGTTTTTGCCTTCCCTGGATCAACACAGTAGGGTTTCCCTAGGTTGAACCTGATGGACTCTTGTCTTCTTTCAACCTTATTTACTATGTTACTATGTTACTATGTTACTCCTTTAATGATGAAATCTATTTCTTTCTAAATAAAAATCTGGTCTGATGTAAAATGTCTGCTCTGTTGTGTTTATTAGCGCAAATTCCTTTCTAGTGTATATCCTTTAAAAGACTTCCTGTTTCTTCCTGTTTCTGCTGGCCCTGTAGCTGGGAATTCAGCCAGCTCTATCGTCTTTCCCTGTAGGAGGCTCCTGTGGGTGTGGTGAGCAGGATTATGGTCAAGAAGGTGGAAATTCAGGAAAACAGTTGTAGTTGTCTTGTTCTATCTTTTTGTACCTCATTTTTAATAAACAGAATACTGCTGATTAGTGAATGATATGGGATTTCTTCATCTAACAAGCTTAATGTAACTTTTGAATATTTTTACAGTTCAAGTTGTTGTCTAACGCAGTGTTATTGAATGGAAAAGGGTTCAGGTGTTACCTTTTTATTTTAGAGAGAATGTTATATCATAGTCCACCAAATATAAATAACCTCTCCATCATTGCCATCAGTAGTATCAGGGCTCCCAGATGTGACTTACAATAATGTTGTAACTTGGGCTCCATTGTTTATTTCTAGCGGACACTTAAACACATTACATATCTTTTTTCAAGCATAAAGGGGTACTCTGAAAAAAAAATAGTTTTCAAATCAATTAGGGTCAGAAAGTCATACAGATTTGTATATAACTTCTATTTAAAAATCTCAGTTTTTCCAGTACTTATGAGCTGCTGTATACCCTACAGCAAGTTGTATCTTTTTTCCAGTCTGATACAGTGATCCTTGCTGCCACCTCTGTCCATGACAGGAACTGTTCAAAGCAGTAGTGGTTTTCTATGGGGATTTGCTACTGCTCTGGACAGTTTCTGACATGGACAGAGGTGGCAGCAGAGAGCACTGTCAGACTGGAAAGATAACAGTATTTCCTGCATGACATATAGCAGCTTATAAATACTGAAAGGCTTTAGATTGTATTGAAATAAATAGGACTTAGGACTTTTTAAAAAAAAATAATTTCCCTTAAGTTTTAATTGCTTTTTACAGAAAGTAAAATCATATTAAATACTTGTGATTCTGATGGTAATGTTTGTGACTTTGTGAATATATTTTCACAGAGCAAAATCCAGGAGTTTATTTTCTGACAGAGGACTTAAAGAGTGATAGCAGCATGGTTCATTATGGAGCAGAGAACAAGTCTTTTAAATCAAACTGACATTTGTGATTCACAATAAACTGATGCAATTATTGGGGAAAGGTGTCACCCTGCAGTTCTAGGAAGATATATAGAAAGTATTAAGTGAATGGACTGATGCTGTGATGACATGACTCTGAGAAATGCCTAAGTCCTACAACCCGCTGAGGGACGTCAGGTCTACAATGCTTTCTCTCCTAGTAAAAGGGATAGGGCTTGTAGGCTGGGGGTACTTTGACCACTCATTCTGTAAACGTGCGTGGGAGTCTTATAAAGCTTGCACAGAAATCTTGTTCTGAAATGTCTATTGTTTTGGTGTGTAGGAGGGAGAGAAATAAATACACTCAGAGGGTTTAGGTGATGGAGTTGGTGAAATGAAGTGTTAATGATTTTTATCTTAATGATCAACTGTGAAAAGATGTGGAGAGAGAGTTGTGAGAGTGGGAGAAAAGTTCTATAGGAAGATGGTAATAACAGCTGTAAGGAGGGTGACAAAAAAGTAAAAAAAAAAAAAAAAGTGTGTGTGTGTGTGGGGGGGGATTTCAATGGCAAGCAACCAAGTAAAAGTAGAACGGGTGATCTAGAGGGGCACGACCTGTTTATACAGTACCAGAACTGTATCTATAATTATAGAGCATTCTTTATGTCTAGAGGAAAGAAGGTTTTAAAATCAGCATAGAAGGGATTCTTTCCTGTAAGAGCAGGGAGACTGTTATGACAGCAAGGGATTTGATCTGACAATCTAATGTCCAAAACTAGCTGTTAATATTTCAGTCCACTCTGTTGGTCCATTCTGAATCTAGAGCTTCCCCAGTCACTTCACTAGAACCTTTTGCAAAATTGGTCAGACTTGGCTGCCAGGGACCCAGGTTGCATCTGTGGCTCCAAAAGATGAAATAATAGCACCAGTCAAGAGGCTGCAAGCTGCCGAGTGGCCCTATGGGTATAGAGTGGTCAATACCAGGAGAGCATGAACGGACAAAATCAGCAGACAGGAAAAATAACCAGTGACAGTGCAGAGGTCAGAAGCCACAACACCAGTGTCAATAGATATTGATCAAACAAGAGGTAAATGGCTATACAGTCCAATGATCAAAAGACGTGAGCACTTATAGGCAGAACCAGCAGATTAAGGGTTACCAGGTTCATGATTCAGACTTCAGAAGACTATGCACAGAAGAAAAATGTAGAATAACTGAGCTTATACCAAATATCAAAATGACAGGTATCTACTAGGGGTACATGTCTCTTTCAAAAAGTCTGCTGAGCACCACTGTTGGATCCCAACCGGGTCCCTGATTGACAGGTCCTGACACACTTATTTATTGACCAGTGCTCCTCACTGGAAAGTTGGGGGTCATCTTAACCCTGTGACACCAGACCCTGGTGCCAAGCAGAGAACAATATCAAATCTCATGAAGTGTCTTACTGGGGTATCTGGGACCCACCAAAGGAAATGATCCTGAGGGGCCACCAATGAAAAACCAGGGAAAAACTACATGTCAGTCAATGTCTGTGCGGGTTCTAAAGCTGGGGGTCCAAGGGAGGATTCTCCGGTCCTCTGGTGAGCCAGTCCGACACTGATCTCATGAGGACCTGGACAGGTAAGTATTTTACAGAAGCTATAGAACTCTCGTCCAGAGGAAGTGGTCATGGTGAACTGACTTCAAGAGCTAAATGGGGGCTGAATGGAGTGACATAATATAACAGGCTATACTGGAGACTGGAGAAAAGGGAATTGGAGATTTATTCTGATTGCCAATATTGATTGCTAATATTAAGAAAATTGACTTCTACCTCACATGGATTATGTTGCTGATGAAAAGATAAGGATGAGGAAGCTCTATAGTGCATGTGAATTAAAAAGCTTAGACACTCCTGGGAGGAGTTGTCCCAGGGCCAACAGTGCCGTGTGTTAGAGTGTAGTGATACTTATTTTTTATATCTATTTTACACTACATCTATGCTTTGTCACCCTATGTAGAAAACCCACAGAAAAAGCTACTGCATCTTTGTCCCACAGAAGATGAGCTTTAGCCTGAATCCTCTAGGTTTACGGATTCAAGATGGAAAACAATCATAATTTCCCTTGTAATTCATTCAGCCCCCAATCCTTTGGGAATATGCCCCTTTAAAAGTTGCAGACGTGTCATGCACAGGCACGTATGCTACAAAATGCCCCTGAAAGCTGATGTAATTTGTCCGGACGCATGTCGACCAGGAGCTAAGTTGCAGAGGAGAAGTGGACAGGTACTGCTGGAGCTTCTGGTGCAGGAGGCTGTGTATCAGGTCGTCAGCACTGGAAGCTCTCTGAATAGCTGCTGATGGAGAAAGGTGCTGCTGGGGAGCAATGTGAGAGGTGGGTATGGTTTTGTTTTTTACATGGGGGCTGCTGCACAGGAGGGTCTGTATTATATGGAGACTGCACCGAGGAGCTATAGTATATGGGGACTGCTAAACAAGAAATCCCATATTATATGGGTACTGCTGGACAGGTGGGAAAATCAACATGGACACTGCTGGTCAAAGAGGGCCATTCTATATGGGTACTGCTGGTCAGAGGGGCCAATTATATATGGGGGCTGCTGATTGGGTGGCCTATACTATATGGGGAACTATGGAAAGGGGGGCTTATACTATACTATGTGGGGACTGCTGGCTGGGCGGGGCCTATTTTTTATTGGGACAGCTTGACAGGGTGGCCTGTACTATATGGGGACTGCTGGACAGAGGGTGCCTATACTATATGGGGACTTCTGGACAGAGGAGGGTTATACTATATGAGGACTGCTGTTCAGGGGGCCCATACTATATAGGGACTGCTGGACTGGGGAGCCTGGGTGGAGGGGTTTACTATATAGGACCTGTGGACCTGTGGACCTGTGCAGCTATACAATTTCACTTACATAATCATTTTTATGTAAAACATTCAAAATAATTTATATTATTTATATTTACACATATTTGGTATCATCCCATTCATAACAACCTGAACTATACAACTATCTAATTATTTATCCCACATAGAGAATGCTAGAGATAAGCAAAGTTTGCGAATATTTGTGAATCACATATAAACTAACCTAATTAAACCAGGCAAACTATAGTAGCTACAATAGTGGGACTATTAAAGAGTAGCAATTTGTTCAACAGCTGTTGCTGTGACAGTCTCAAAAATTGGAAAATGTAATTTAAAAAAAAATGTCAATGAACCTTTCAATCATTCATTTTCCACCGTGGACAGTAGTGGATCAGTGGCAAAGTATCAATTTTCTCCCAGGACAACAGTGGACATTGGTAAATGAGCACCCAGTGAGTTATTAAGATGGACACTGTGTTCACTGTGAATTCTGATAATGCACACCCAGCACCCAGTAACTTCTGATAATGCACACCCAGCACCCAGTAACTTCTGATAATGCACACCCAGCACCCAGTGACTTCTGATAATGCACACCCAGCACCCAGTAACTTCTGATAATGCACACCCAGCACCCAGTGACTTCTGATAATGCACACCCAGCACCCAGTAACTTCTGATAATGCACACCCAGCACCCAGTGACTTCTGATAATGCACACCCAGCACCCAGTGCCTTCTGATAATGCACACCCAGCACCCAGTGACTTCTGATAATGCACACCCAGCACCCAGTGCCTTCTGATAATGCACACCCAGCACCCAGTGACTTCTGATAATGCACACCCAGCACCCTGTGCCTTCTGATAATGCACGCCCAGCACCGAGTGACTTCTGATAATGTACATCCAGCACCCAGTGACTTCTGATAATGCACACCCAGCACCCTGTGCCTTCTGATAATGCACGCCCAGCACCGAGTGACTTCTGATAATGTACATCCAGCACCCAGTGACTTCTGATAATGCACACCCAGCACCCTGTGCCTTCTGATAATGCACGCCCAGCACCGAGTGACTTCTGATAATGTACATCCAGCACCCAGTGACTTCTGATAATGCACACCCAGCACCCTGTGCCTTCTGATAATGCACGCCCAGCACCGAGTGACTTCTGATAATGTACATCCAGCACCCAGTGACTTCTGATAATGCACACCCAGCACCCAGTGACTTCTGATAATGCACACCCAGCACCCAGTGACTTCGGATAATGCACAACCAGCACCCAGTGACTTCTGATAATGCACACCCAGCACCCAGTGACTTCTGATAATGCACACCCAGCACCCAGTGACTTCTGATAATGCACACCCAGCACCCAGTGACTTGGTGTACTGGACAATAACTTCACTGCTCCCACAGAAAACCACCCACAATCCACCCTTCTCTCCTCTTCTCTCCTCTCCTTTGTGTTTCTATCGCTCTGTATTTCTCTCCCTGCTCTAACTGCCTGCTGCAACCTACTCTCAACTATACACAGCCGACTCGCTGCCTCTAGGAAGCGAATTACCTTATATAGAGGAGGAAGGGAGGGGGGGTTGCTGACATCACAGTGGGCTTTGCAGCTGATTCGTTTTTCGCTTTGCTCATCTTTAGTGAATGCTATAAAAAAAAAAACTACACCAAGCTGTATTTTGTTAATTTGCCTCTGAAAAAAAACAAGTCCTCATATAGGTATGTTGACTAAAAAATAAAAAGGTTATGACACTTGAAAGGTGACAATGGTTGTTATCAAATGTGTCAGCCAGCCCTTTTATGTTAGGATTAGAGATACGCGAACTGGGTTCGGGTTCAAGTCGATCCGAACCCAAACGTTCCGTATTTGATTAGCGGGGGCTGCTGAACTTGGATAAAGCTCTAAGGTTGTCTGGAAAACATGGATACAGCCAATGACTATATCCATGATTTCCACATAGCCTTAGGGCTTTATCCAACTTCAGCAGCCACCGCTAATCAAATGCCGAAAGTTCGGGTTCGGATCGACTCGAGCATGCTCCAGGTTCGCTCATCTCTAGTTAGGATATATTTGCCTATATAGTTAGACAGAGACGTATCTGTACATAAGAGTGTAAGAACAAACAAAAAAAATGTGAAAAAAATATATATGAAAGATTAACAAAGATGGCACTACAGTTAATTACACCTACATATTTTATTAAGTAGTAACAAAAACCTGAACTATCACATTAAGCATGCAGTCCAGTCTGCAGGTAGCATTTAGCAGGAGAGGAGTAAACTGATATATAGTTTCATGGGAAATGTTACAGGATAACTTGTCATTTATTTATGTAAATCTCTGTTCATTCTAGGCTAAATAGCTAAAGCGTACCTTGTATGATGTACACTTACCTGACTGGCGTTAAATCCATTCTGCCAATAAAAGTTTGGGTATCCATGGATACCACCACACTGGGGCAGTTTAGTGCACGAGCCCAATTGGGTCAGAATGGGACTCTTACACAGTACTGACGGGGTGGTCGTATCCATGAATACCTGAACTTCCGGTGGCAGAATGGGTTTCATGCCAACCGGGTCAGCGTACTTCATGACAGGACCACTTTAAGTGATCTGCCCTACTCAGTAGTATAAAAAGTGCTGTGGAATCTGTTGGCACTATACAAACAAATACTATTATTATTTCACAGCTATCGACTTATAACCTGTCAATCACTGTGTAGGACCACTCTTGAAATTTTACCCATAAAACAGTATATTAATCTACTCAGCTTCTCTGCTTTATAACATGATGTCTGCAGATTGAACTCCATTTTTGAGGTGACAAGTTACCTTTAACATAGTCTATAGTAATTTGGGGCTGGTGTGGACCCCCTAACCATCAGCACATTGCTGAGAGTCTGGCTTTCCTGCCTTCCAGTCTTCCCTAGTAATTCACTGTTACAGTTGAGCTCAAAAGTTTACATACCCCAGCAGAATTTTTGCTTTCCTGTCCTTTTTTTTCAAGAGAATATGAATGATAACACAAAAACTTTATTTTTGCCACTCATGGTTAGTGGTTGGGTGAAGCCATTTATTGTCAAACAAAAAGGAATCCAATGAAGTACTTACTCCAGAGTCTCCACTGATAATTTGTTCCTTATAAATTTTAATATGCTACAGAGTGGGACTTAAAGAGTAACTGTCATCTTTTTCTTTTATTGCAGAAATCAGTAGTATAAGCGATTTTAAGAAACTCTGTAATAGGTTTCATCAGCCAAAAAAGCCTCCTTCTGTACTCAAGAAGCAATCTCCCAGCCTCCCCCCCCCTGACTTCTTATCTGTGCATTATCAGGCAAACACGTCTTCATTACAGAGAAGCCAGTGAAGACGGGCTCTGCTCTCTCCATTCTATCCTTATGGAGGGGGGAGGGGCCGAGGGAGATGAGGGAGCAGGAAGAAGTGACATGAAGGTCAGCTGTCTGTAGACTCTCTGGGCACCTAAAACGCTAAATTCAGGTGTCAGAAAGGTCAGTGCTTATCTATGAACTTACTGAGAGAAGATTGCAGGGTGTTGTGCTGTGCAGGACTGCTCCGTGCTCAGTCACTCCTAACAGCCCCTCCCCTCTCCATAGCCACGTAATGGACAGAGAAATCCTGCTTCATTTGATGTGAGGGGGGAGGCTGGGAGATTGCTATTTCAGTCCAGAAGGAAACTCTTTTAGTACATAAAACCTATTACAGAGTTTCTTAAAATCGCTTGTACTGTTGATATTTAATGTTTTCAGAAAAATGACCCTGAAATGACAGTTACGCTTTAAGGAGCTATGTATTAGTGTGGTTTGGTGATCTCCCCACTGGGAGGCACCCCTTGGCAACAGGTTTTCCTCCCTGGCGGGATATCTGGCTATTCCCTTGTTTTGGGACTCACAACTGATGCTCCATGGACCCCTTTTTTGCAAATTTATTGGGGGTGCAATCGATCAATGGAGACTCTTGAGTGAGTATTTAATTGGATTTTTTTCACTGATCTCCCTGAGCTCAGTCATTGCTGTGTTTTGTTGGTTTACTTTTCATTGCTCCTGTTAGCCAGAATCCTGCTCCACACTGACAAGGGGCAATACCCCAAAAGAGCTGTCTATGGCCTAACTTTGATAAACCCTTGTCATATTGCAATACTTGCAACTGAGTTGGGCTGGGTTCACGCTACGTTCTTTTCATCCATTTTTTGCAAAAAAAAAAAAAAAAAAATGATGGAAAAAACAAATGGAAAAAAAACGTTTTTCCATTGACTTTTATTATAAAAAAAAAAACGGATCCGTTCTTTTTTTTACGGACAAAAAACGTGGTCGACCATGTTTTTTGTCCGTAAAAAAAAAAAAAAGGGATCCTTTTTTTTTTATATAATGGAGGTCAATGGAAAAAACGGATGCACACAGTTGCATCCATTTTTTGCAAAAAAATGGATGAAAAAACGTAGTCTGAACCCAGCCCTAGACTTTAACGCAAAAATTGCCACCCTGGTTTTTCCCTATTTGTGTCCCTATACTCTCAACCGACTTAAGGGGCTACTTATCAGGGTGGTTTGGTGATCTCCCCACTGGGAGGCACTCCTTGGCAACAGCATTTCCTTCCCTGGAGGGATATCTGGCTATTCTCATGTTTTGAGAATCGCAACTGAGGCTCCACAGACCTCTTTTTTGCATATTTCAATTTATAGGGGGAAATGTATCAATGAGTGAGTACTTCATTAGATTTTTTCACTGATATCCTTGAGCTCAGTGATTGCTGTGTTTTCTCAATATCATTGAGCCACATTGGGGAGATATCAAGCACGCAGTTCATTCAAGACAGCCCAGGAATTTACAAGAACTGGAGGCTTTCTGCCAAAAAGAACGGATAGCTTTAACATCTGAGAAAATGAAGAATCTCATCCACAACTACCACAAAAGACTTCAAGCTGTCATTGATGTTAGAGGGTGAAATACATGGTATTAAGAACTGGGGGTATGAAAACTTTTGATCAGGGTCTTTAGATTAGACTGTTAAAGCACCTGTGCATTGATGAATAGGAGAAATCCTCCCAAGGGGCATTCCTAATCATGAGGAGGGTGGGGAGAAGGGACAGAGAGGCATCGCAGGCCTAGGGCACCGACACTCTAGGCCATGCCAGTTTGACACAGGGCTGCAAGTTTAATGTTGTTTTTTAGGACAATATATGCTTCACCTGCTAAACGGATCCCAGAATAGATCTTGGATAAAAAGCAGCTGACAGTACAATCGGTTTGGGGGGGGGGAGGGGCAGATTGTAGGTACAGAGTCGCTTTAGGAAGAGAAAACACAGTAGTTTGACAATAAATGTTTTCACCCACCCACTAACCATGAGTACAAAAAAAGTTTTTGTGTTATCATTCATATTCTCTGAAAAAAGGACTGATAGGGTATGTAAACATTTAAAGTGTCACTATCGTGAATTTTTTTTGCAGAAATCAATAGTCCAGGCGATTTTAAGAAACTTTGTAATTGGGTTTATTAGCCGAAAAATGCATTTTTATTATGAAAAAGCAGATTGAAGCTCTCCCCCCCTGTCTTCATTGTTCTCCTATGGAGAGAGCTAAATAAAAGACCAAAACAGGACAACAAAGAGTTAATCTACAAATACCTCACCCTCTATCTCCTCTGACAGTCACCACTGACCTCTCTGAGCTCTGATTACAGCTGTCACCCAGCTGGTGCTTGTAATCCTCTGTTATCTGTTTTCTGCTGCCGGCTAACTCCCTCCTCCCCCCTTCCTCCTCCCCCCTCCCCTCTCTATAGGAACAGACAGAGTGTGACTCATGCAACAAGTCACAATTTTCAGATTTTTTGCAGTGGATGGAAAAGAGGAAGGAGGGGGGGGGGGGGGGGGGGCCTGGGAAAAGGCTTTTTAAATGCAGATAATGGCATATTTGGCTAATAAACCCAATTACAAAGTTTCTTAAAATCAGTGACTCGTTAAGCACAACTGTATATAATATTGTGGATAATACAGGGTGATTCCTTATCCAGGATTCCTCTCATCCTAAACCGTATATATGTCTGTTACACTAACTGTAATAGCAAGAAGAATAAAAAGAAAAAAAAAGGATAAAAAAAAAAGGAAAATTCTGATCATTACAAGAATTCTCTAAACTGGTCAACCACTCCTTAGAAGGAAGCTGTGCCTGGCAGCCTCTCTTTACCAGGGCAGGGGAAGTATTATACTACATTGTAGCCATTCAGAATTCTAGCTCGCCACTTATAGTATAGTGTATATACTCCCTGTATGGATGTGTTCTTAAGGGGTTAATAATTATAATAAAAATCCTAATTATGTTGAGATTATTAGCAATGATGAACACTGGATAGTGGACCATTGTTTGCTGTCTTTTGAACACATTTGATTTAGAATGTCAGTAATTGTCATTACACCTCCACCAAATAAACAATGACTTAATGTAAGTCATAGATGTAATGTAAGATACAGTGGTCTGTTCCCTCATCAGCAGTGATGGATGTTACCCCCTGCCCTATTGTTTACATGGGAATATGTAGAATTTATCTGCATTTTTCAAACAAGTCTCTGGGGAAGAATACATTTTCTGCCTTCTTTTGTTGTCATTCTAAGTGAATCCCCCTAAGTCTTCAATTCCGTCTGATGCTGTCAACTTTATTAACAGGCATTTCCTGATCTAAAGGAAGAATCTAATTCACAAATATATCTGAGTCAGTCTAATAAATGGCTCTCGATTGTTATCCATTGGGAAGGGGGGGATGGTGATACTGTATGCCAGGAAGAGCCATGGTGACTCAAAGAATGAATTACCAAAGATGTTTTCATTACCTGCCACCCACCTAAAGTCAATACTATTAGCCTGAGCAGCCACCTAGAGAAAGTATATATAAGACAGGTGTATGGACATGAAAAGGTACTCTTACTGTAACCTGTCTGCACTTGGCAAAGCCTGCACATCTTCCATCAGTATTGGGAATAAGTCCAGCTCACCAAGGGTAAGCTACCACAATCTATTACTTATTCTTATTCTTTATTGCTGGGTAGTATGCATAGATTTTATTCTATATACTTTTTTTTAACAGTTATTACTATGGTATTTTTTTTTCTAAATATAATTAAAGTCTACTGACATGTTACATTATAAAGAGTCTATTTAGAACTTATAGGGAATATGTTGATACAGAACATGGCTATCTGCATCTGTAGATTCCAGTCAGTTTACAAATACCAACCTAATCCAGTGTTTCACTATCCAAAGATGTGTCATGTACATATGGACACAATATACAGGCTTGTTTTAGGAATGTATTTGGGAGGCTGTTTTAGAACAGGGGTAGATTAAAATGCACATATGATATGTGGAACTACAAGTACTACAGTACTCACCCAGGAGATGTGTACTCTGGACTGAAAGTATATATGCTGTAAGTGGACTGATAGTTTATATAACAGGTATGACCCAGCTGCATAGTCCCCAGCCAGTTGTTGCAATGTGCAAGTGCTGGGCAGACTTTGTGAGTTTCAGTTTTGTTTTACATTTGTCTTTATAATGATAGAGAAGGAAGCTAAGTAAATCCCAAACAAAGCCAGGATTGTATTATCTGGGCTGCATTGTTAATACCTTTTCTAATCCGGAGCTATAAATGTGCCCTGGAAGATGTGGGATGAGAGGCAGCCTGGAGGGTGGAGAGTCTGGCCACTCAATTAGGGAGGCTAGTCACTGACATGCAGCTGCTATTAGTTGCTGTGCCCTGGGAGGAGTGTGTGCTAGTTGGATGGATTATAACAGTTGGAGAAAGAGATGAGTGCCGCTTGTTTGATCAGTAATGTGAAGTTAGCAGCAGTAGTTACTATCAGCTTGAGCTCTTGAGCCTCTTCTCCTTTTGCATTGCTTTAGTAACTTTTTTTTTTTTTTTGACTGCTTGAAGTTCTTTCCAGGAATTTACATTGGTCCCCTCTCTCTCTCTTTTTTTTTTTTTTTGGCCAAGATCACCATGAGCTGCCCGAAGATGCTGAAGGGCAGGAGATAGCGTGTGTAACCCTTGTCTTCCTCCCTCTCTCTTCCCCAGGATCGCAAAGGGAGAGATGCAGAGGGCGAGGAAATGGCAGGCAGTACTGGCCATCTCCTTATTGCTGCTCATCTCGTCTGTGCAAGGCATGAGTGAAGCGCAATCCAGAGAGAGAAGAACTCTTCTAGATCTTCTAGTGCAGGTCATTGGGGACAGTAGCACTAGCAGAGAAAGAGTCATTACAAGGCGGTACAACGAGGGCACTGCTTACTCTGCAGAGCATGCTGGCAGCCACAGACTGTCCTCTAGGGAGAGAACTTCTGCAAGGAGCAGCAGCAAGAGACCCTCAGGTAAGTGCTCTCCTCCTCCTCCTCCTCCTAAGATTTCTCATCTCTCTGCCTCCTGCATATGTACAGTACACAGGGAAATCACCAACTTCATACAGTATAATCCAATCCATGAGATATCCAGGAGTTTGATCTGCCTCCAGAGTCCCTCTAATCGCTTTAGAGGAGATTTCATGCTGGTATCAGGCTTGGCTTTAGCCCTGGATATCTACTGTATTATCTCACTACTGAGTGTAATGAGAGTGATTTCCATGGAGTGTGAGGAGGAAGAGATGGCTACATAGACTATTGACAGCAATGATGTAACAAATTCTGTTTAGCAGACTATGCATTTGGTTTAAAGGGAAAGCTAACACAGGACAGCAGTTCTGGCTGCTGGAGGAGCTGTCCTGTTTCTGATGAAAAGGTGATTGTGTCTTGCAGTTATTGTGGTCACACTAAGTTTGGAAATGTTTTTGTAGTAGTAGTAGTCAGGGAGAAGACAATGAGGTTCTTGTAGTTCTAAGTAGATACTATAAAGCTAATTCTGAAATCTAGGCTGTTACATGCCAACAATTCTTCTGATGTTCTTCCAACAAAATGTTATCTACAAGTCTTATGATATTGACAGAACTATAAATGTATCACTGGTAGGGGTTGAATCGGTTACAAATGTTGCTCTCTTGACACCTAAATATAGACATAAATGTAAAAGGCCAAAATAAACATACATAGATGTAAAAAGCACATATATTAAGCAATCTGATCCATCATTGTGTTGCAACTTTTTAGATGTGCTCTTATATTAGTGTTAGATGTTTTCAACAGTACTATAACATATAGAAGGTCACTATATATGTTTTTATTTTTGTTCAGAACACTGCTAGCTGTGAGTGAATGGAAACATCAACGTTTATACACACAGTGGATTTTTATCTTTTTATGGAACATGATTTTTTTTTCTAGATCGGTCATGTCTGTGTATTTCATCCAGAGATTTCAGCTGTAAAAAGCCACTAAAATCATAACTGTGTTGCATTTGTTTCCCCTTTTATAGGCTGGATGAACATAGTGGTTAGGTCAGGTTTCATGGTGTAAATCTCTTTCATGGTGCGTTCACACCTACAGGATCTGCAGCTGATTTTCTGCAGCAGATTTCATTTAAATAACTGAACACAGCATCAAATCTGCTGCAGATCTGCTGCAGATCCTGTAGGTGTGAACGCACCCTCACAATATATTTTTTTTCAACTTTATTTTCAATTATTATAAAAGGTTCATTTGAACCAGAATGTAACATGATGTCTGTCCTGCAAATCTTGTTGTCATTGAATTCTGTTATAAAAAAAAAAAGGATTTCATCTAAATCTGTACACAGAGCAGTAAAGGGTCCTATTGAGTTCCGTCTTAAAGAAGCACTCGAAGCATTTTTCCCTACTTAGCAATGATATGCTTATATTAAACAGCCAGGATGATTCTTCTCTTGCTCTGTTTTCCAGCTACTGTAAACGAAGCTAAATGTGAAAATAAACCATCCAGTAACATTGTAATTGGCCACATACAGTGAATGTTTCTGAAATGCCGCTGCAGGTTTTTTTTAAAAATAAACAGGTTAAAGGGTACTCTGGCCCTTTAATTTTTAATGCATTGCTGCTCTTATAAAGAACATATTAAAAGAGCCAATTTTAACCTCTTTATGCTCCTACAGTGTCTTTGGTTCCCCCCATGAACATTTCCTCTGACACTTCCAAGACGGACTTGTCTCAGCAGTGACAGCCCGCATAGCCAATCACTGACTGAATCAGGACAATGCTGTGGCCAGTGATTGGCTGAGCAGGCTGTCACTGCTGTCTCAGAAGTGGCTGTGGGAGCGTTCAGCAGGGGACTCAAAGAAATCATAAGAAGATCCCGGTAGAGTGTGGTGAGGTAAGAGTAGGCTCTTTACTATGTTCTATATAAGGGCAGCAATATATGAAATATTTTGAAGGGCCAGGGTACCCCTTTAACAGCTGCATTTCAGAAGCACATACTGTATATGGCCAAAGGCCATCTGGAGCATCTGTTTTCGCCCTAATGCGGTTTTAGTCCTGCTGCTTGCCTGTATGACCCATTTTGTGACTGTCACTTTCCCTCTGCATCTCTGTGAGACTTGCATCATGCATCTCCTTACGATGTAAGAAAAAACATCATCCTGGCTAATTAAATTGTTCTTGTCACTTAAAAAAATTACATGTTGTGGAGACACATGAAAAAAATTTGATTTGTTAGGGCATGGGTATTTAAACCTTGACCAATTCTTAGAATAAGCAAGGAGAAGTTCAAAGCTTAGCACTTCTCTCTCCGTTTGTTATGTGCACAGAGCTGGGAAGAGAATACACTGAGCACACACTTCTCCCAGCTTATTCTAGCAACTGGTCGAGGTCTGAATGTCCAGACCCTTCTATTGACAAAGTATAAAAACAAAGCTGGCATGGCTATGTGGTCACATGTAAGGCAATGTATTTACATGAAAATACTGCCAATTTTTCTGTTGTGATGGTGTACTGTGACCGGTATGGCTCCCCTCTCATAACACATCACTGGCGAGTAGTTGTGCTGTATGTGGCATGCATTTTGTTCATGTTGGCTTGCACATTGCATAGAAAATACTAGTTCATACCATGGTAGGCAACCACTATGAGTAAGGGCCCTATTCCACTGGACGATTATCGTTTGCATATCATTAACGATTAACGATCGCAAACGACCACTATTGCGAAAGACCTGAAAACGTTCACTCATTTCCATTGAACGATAATCGTTACTTATGATCGTAATTGCGATCGTTTTTTCTTCGCTATTTATTCGCTATTGCATTCGTATCTATTGCGAACGACCGAACGATGTCTTATTCAACGCGAACGATTTGCGAACGAGCAACGATAAAAATAGGTCCAGGTCTTATAAAGCGATCAACGATTTCTCGTTCGGTCGTTAATCGTTAACTGCATTTCAACCGAACGATTATCGTTTAGATTCGAACGATTTAACGATAATCTGAACGATAATCGTCCAGTGGAATAGGGCCCTAAGTTTGACCCAGTATAGGAATTTATGAATAGCCTGGTTTGGTAAAAAAAAAAAAAAAAAAAAAAAAAAGGAAAACGTGAAGGAGACCTAAAAGCATGATACAAAGCTACATATGAATAAGCTCTTAAGTTGTGCAAGCCACTATGCACATGTATTCTGTACCCAAATATAAGTATAGACATTACAGCAATGCAAAAATATTAAATCAATCAATCAGTAGGACAGCATTATAAGCTGGCATCGTGTGATGTCTTATCTGGATATAGTAAAGTTCCACGATGTACCTATTGTACGTCTAACATTCTTCCGAGCTTTCACATCAGTTTAAAGCGTAACATACTGTAAAGTCACATTGGCTGCAGCTGCATTCTTCATAAGTAAAATATGATGCTTCACAGATGACTTTTATATTTATGGATCAGGCTAACATTTTGTTCCTGGACCATGCTGGGAGAATGTATAATGGGATGTAAAACAGTGGAAAAGTCTTTGTACTGAATTGATGTCTCCCCTTCAGTGAGTTAATTTGAAACAAAAGCCAATAACATTGGTCTAGTTTCTGCCTCACTTGATGACAGCCCAATATAGTGCTAGAGGAGGACAAATCAATTCTCAAAGCCCTTCCCCCAGCCCTACATTGTTTAGATACCTCACCTAGTAAATGACACCACCATTATCTCATTTGTAATAAACAAATAAATTTTAATGACAGTGTATAATCACACCAGTGTGTATGGAATAACGGCCGCCGTGTATACACGCTGTATACAGTACGGCCAGTGATCCATGCAGCCGCACAAAATAACTGACAGGTCCATTTTGTGCGGCCACTATTCTTTACTTTACATTGTGCTCTACAGCTAATTGGAGTGTGGGCACGCCTGAATGTGCCTGCATTTCAATGAGAATAAAGTAATGTTCACCCAGCTGATACTGCAGTATTGGCCAGGTGAACATCTGAGACATTGGATGTTGTTTGACACGTCAAACACCGGCCTTGTCAAACAACAGCCGATGTTCATACAGTGCTGAACATGGCCTAGATGTGTATAGTTTGCTATTATTTAGAGTTAGCTTGTACAGATATGCTTGTAGAAGTAATTAAATGCAGAACATGTTTGGGACAGTCCTGGTAAAGACAGACATATACAACCATATGGCAATACATAAACTGAATAAACAATGGGTGTTTTTATGATGGGAGGTTTTCCTGCTATTTAGACCGACAAACTACAAATACTGTAAACTTTGAATAACCCATCTATGCAGGTGCGGATCATAATGTGAGCACTTCAGGCTGAGGCTCCTGGGGGCCCATGGCCGTCCAAACTGTCCACATCTGATCTTGTCACTGATCCTCTGGTGGGCCCTCCAGTCATGTGGGCCATTCTGGGAATCTGGGGCATCTTTGCTGCTCCCCTAAATTGGATGGCCCCTATGATGACAATAATAATAAAAAAAATAATAATAATAAACCCACCTTCCACATATTGCTGCAGCTCTCCTGGAGTGCTCTCCTATTCTGTCTTCCGGCACAGACAGCATGTGTTATAGATGCTGCCTGCACCAAAATTTGGAGCGTGGGGACTACACAGAGGGTCATCTGCTAAAGGGGATTTACACAAGTGACCACATACTATAGGGGACTACACAGGGGGCCATCTACTAAAGAGGGACCAGCACGGGGGGCCATCTACTATAGGAGGACTACATAGGGGACCATCTAATTTTGGGGGACTACACAGGGGGGCATCTACTATAGGGGGATTACATAGGGGCATCTTCTTTAGGTGGACTACACTAAGGGGGCCATCTACTATAGGGGGACTACACAGAGGACTATCTTTTTTAGGTGAACTACACAGGGCCTACACAGGGGGACATTAGTTGAGGAAAGATAGGCTTTAATTATGGTAGCAAGGGGGGTCAAAGAGGGCCTCACTGTGCCTCCTCCCCATTTTAGTAATACCCTTTGGCTGGATTATGTCCCCTTCCACTGTACAAATCTTGTGCATGCACCATTGCTAGTTAGGTAGCGCAGGTATGTGCCTGCATACTGGGATGGGGCCCAAGGTGGGTGGACAGCCCGGGGCCCAGGGTACATTTAATCTGCCACTGCAACTATGCTTTGTATAACTTGCAGACAGAAATCTTACAGGAACAATTTTATACAAACAGGCAGAATACATCATGAGACTAGTTTCAAGCAAACGCAAAACAGATGCATCACAAGTCTAATGGCTAAAGCATCATATATCCCTGTGATGCTGTCAGTTCAAATCATTAGACCTATGGTCAGACGAGGACTTGTGAACATGTGATACTGGTCTTTAGAAGACAGAACCAATGCATGAGGTTGACATCAATTAAGCATGCGATTCATTTCTTTATGTTGTGAACCATGGAAAGCACATCATGTATCATCCTAAACAAGCATAGCAAATGGCGAAGCACGCTATATAAAACTTAAGTTCCCTAATCTGAGAATCTGAGACTTATCTAATTCTTGTCAATATTTGGGTATGTTGCTTTCCAACATAAAGGATTTATTCTATTAGCTAGGTTCAATTTAGTTTAACTTTATGCCTAATAAACTGGGAGCTAGTTATAATGTTGAATGTGTATAAATGCTGTACATTAAATTATTTAATAAAAATAATAGTAAATTGGCCTCCATGAACGGATGTAGCCATGGTTAACATGACTTGATCACAATGACGCATTTAACTCAATGTTCTAATTGACGTAAAACAAACCTCCCTGGCACAACTGTTACATCATGTCACGTCAATTAGAACATCGAGTTAAACACGTCATTGTGATCAAGTTAACACGGGCAACGTCTGTACTAACGTAAAAAGAATATTTTAGTTGATAGTGATCACTTCCCAGCACTTGGCTCCCCACCGATCTGTAGAAAGGAGGATCTGGCTGGTGGTCAGTCATGCACGCTGCCCCTGCAACAAATCACTAGGCTGTTTCTGGGACTCATATAGATTAGTACGAAGTGACAGCACCCAGTAGATAATAGGCAACAGTGGACACACTTTTAACAATACATTGCAGCCTTTAAAGGGAAACTGACAGCTTTGATGACTGATGTGGATATACTGTGTAAGTGCTGACAGTAACCAGTTACTTATTAACCAAGCAGTCTGTCAGTACCTTCATATTAATTCTGCATTTAGTCCTCTTTGTAATGAATGCTGAATAAATATAAAAGTACTGACAGACTGCTTGTTTAAGAAGTAACTTGTAATGTACGCACATTGGAGCTGTCAGTTTCCCTTTAAGGGGTGTCTGACTTTTATTTATTAACTTTTGGTAATTGTTCTCCCATTGCAATTCACAGCAAATTATTGCTTTACATAATGACCCAAAATTGCAGTAATCTTTCACTTTAACGGAGTATCGTGTGACCTATGCCATCACCGACTCTTCCTGGACTAGTAATGACATCCAGTATTTCAGGCTACAAATCTCACCCATGTATCAGGTATATGGGATCTCACTGGAGTAAATGAGATTTATCAACCAATCAGATTCCACTTTTCATTCCTCACAGACTCTTTGGAAAATGAAAGGTAGAATCTGATTGGTTGCTAGGGGCAACTGAGCCAGTTTCACTTTCCACCATGTTTGATAAATCTCCCCAAAGTTTGAGAAATCTTCCTCTTAATGGCTTTAGAGGTCACGTGACGTTCTGCTGAAGCATAGAATAGACACATTTTGGGGGCAGTGAGAAGAAAGTTGATTGGACAACGCTTTTAGAAAAGCTCCTTCCATGGAAAATTCACTTCTGTGAGTCTATCAGTTTATATGCTATCATTTCTGCCACGGTCAGGCACTTTATGGAAAGTATTTAAAGTGCTTTGAGTCTTTCTTACCTCAAGGTGGTTGTAATAGATTTTTCTACCTCCTAAGAGTCAGTTCACACGTACAGACTCGCAGCGTAAATCTCGCTGCGAGTCTGTCAGGTCCTGGCAGTTCACTGTCACTAACTGTCTTAACGACCGCTGCGTGTATGTAATTCTGCTGGCCCCTTAGCCCCTTTTGCTGTCGCCCGGCTCCCGCTCTGTATACATTACCTCTCCTCGCTGCACGGGGTCCCGCCGTACTGCTCTCCCGCCCGGCCAATCATTGGCTGCGGCTGGGCAACACACTGATTGGCCGGGCTGGAGAGCAGGACGCCGGGACCCGGTGCGGCAAAGAGAGGTAATGTATACAGAGCGGGAGTCGGGCATCAGCAGAAGGAGTTAAAGGGTTGGCAGAATTACATACAGTACACGCAGCTGTCGTTCAGACAGCTGCGAGTATGTAGTGACAGTGAACTGCCAGGACCTGACAGACTCGCAGCGAGATTTACGCTACGAGTCTGTTCGTGTGAACTGACCCTTAAAGAATAAAAAATATAATTCCCTATAGGCCGGGTTCACACAATGTATAACAGCGGCCGTTCTGTGACATGGTCGTATCACAGAATGGCCGCTGTGTGTGAAGTTCATCCCGGCTGGTACTGCATTAGCGGCCAGATGAACATCACTTAATGTTAATTTGGAACGTGGGGACGTAAGCATAGAACACAATGGGAAGTATGGCCAAGAGCTGCACTTCCCATTGTGTGCACAGTCTAACACAGTTTTGAGCGATAATCGGCTCGTGTAAACACAGCGATCGATCAAGCGGCGAGCGAGAAATTATTTATTGTGATCTTTCAACGTGTTCTCAAATCATCGTTGCTCGCTCACTGACAATTCGCCGATCACTTCGTCTAAACAGTCTTTTACAGATTTAACCTATGTGTGAGAGAGATGGGCTTAAGCAATCTTAAAACGATCGCAATAACGATTTTTTTTAAAAATGATTTATCTCTCGTCTAAATGCTGATCGTTATAAAAACCAAATGGTTACCTAAAAATCGTTAAACGATTGGGCGAATTATCGCTCTGTGTAAAAGGACCAAGCTCCGTGTAAAAGGAATCTTAAGTGAACTAAAACTCTCAAAGTCTGAAACAAATCCAGAAAACATAAAACAGAAATATAGGGTGCAGAAATTGAGGAATATCTCAATGCACTGAAAAGATTTAGAGGCTGATAAAATGTAAAGCTTGATTTCCTTTAAAAGTGAATAGAACATGGAGAGTGGAGGAAACTTATTCCATATGTATTCGGTGTGAATTGGTGTATGTGCTTATTGATCCCAGCTAAAAAAATGAGACTGCACAAAGCTTTCTACATTCTAGTGCTGTAACATGTGTAGTAAGAGACTCTTAATCTCAGCTCCTATTGTTGACTTCTGGGCTATTCTCATGGTCCATTATATACAATTGTGAGCAAATCTAATATTAGAAACCAATCTCCTTGAGTTTCTAAAAATAGGTCACTTAAGTAAAAACACCAGACCGTCCAGGACATAGCTAGGACTGGGAGACAGAAGGGTACAATGTAGACATTGTCTGGTCTTCAGGTTCAAAGTATAGTACAAGTAACAAAATGTGTGACTAATCTATGCTATGTACAGTATGCAACCAACCATAAACATGCAAATCATTTAATAATACCTAAATATGAAGCACCCTTCCTACTTGGTCTATTTTGTTATTATTTGATTATTAACCATTTATGCAGTGTTAGTCCGCATTTACTGTACGCATTGGGACATGTCTCATCAAATACAATACACATATCCACGGGCCAGATAAGTGCCATTCACTGCTCCTGTATATATAAAGGTTTGCTTCTATTAAGAAATCTCAAGTCTTCCACTACTTATCAGCTGTTGTATGACCTGCAGGAAATAGTATTCTTTCCAGTCTGGAGAGCAGGAGATGTTTACTATGGGAATTTTCTACAGCTCTGGACAGTTCCTGTCATGGGCAGAGATGGCAGCAGAGAGCACTGTGTCAGACTAGAACGAATACACCACTTCCTGCAGGACATACAGCAGCTGATAAGTACTGAAAGGCTTGACTTATTGTTTCTTTTTTTTTGTTTTTTTAAATAGAATTTAACTTTCTGAAAGAAAACATTTTTTTTTTGTGAAAAAAAGACGAACAAATATACGTAGATCAATATGCTTTGGACAGTTTAGCAGAGACAATACACTATACATAGTACAATTCCACATGCTCAGGTATAGAGACAGTATACTTCTTTGGAGATCATGTAACCAACGTATTTCTACGTGTTTATTAGCTCTTATATTGTAGAGCACTATGGCATACATTTGAACATATGACTAAAAATATACTTCTGTCTTAGAACATATACAGACAGAAGAGATTCACATGGACTCAACTATGTAGTCTTTTGTTGACGTCCATTTTAAAAAATGGACACATTAATATATGTTTTTATGTCATTTTGTGTTGTCCTGAAAACTATATCCAGATGAACACATGCCAAGCATATGCCAAAGCACACAGAATCCAAGAAGCTATCACGGAGAGTATCTTTACAATACAACATCCCATATTTTTTCCTATACTAGAGAAGTATAAAACCAACCTTAAAAACTTATTGCTTTTTCCTAGATTGAAGAGTTGATACAATATGTACATGTCGATACAATATGTATATGTTGATACAATATGTACATTCATCTGTACATACAATATTGAATGGAAAGTATTAAAAGAACAGTTTGACATGACGATAAGACAAATGCATGCCACTGACATCAATAAAAAAATTTGGAAGCTATGATCCTGAAGAAGCAAAGCAAATAACCCTAAGGGTGCCTTCACACACACCGGATCCACAGCGGATCAGCAGCAGATCTGCAGCAGATTTGATGGTGCAGATTTGATGCTATGTTCAGTTAATAAGATCAAATCTGCTGCCGATCCGCAGCAGAAAATCCGCAGTAATACGGTGTGTGTAAAGCTACCCTTAAGAAGAAAATCACAGTCCATAAAAACTTTACTTCTCAAATTAAGGAAACGTATGCTGCGTTTGCACAGAACGATTATTGTGCGAATTTGCACGATAACGATCGGATTCAAACGATAATCGTACGTGTAAATGCAGCAAACGATCAAACGACGAGCGAGAAATCGTTCATTTTGATCTTACAATATGTTCTTAAATTGTCTTTCGTCGTTCGCAAAAAATTCGCAGATCGTTCCGTGTAAACAGTTGTTCACCGATTTAACCTATGTGCAAGATAGGCTTAAGCGATTGCAAAACAATCGCAGAACGATTTTTCCGTTTGATATATTGTTCCGTCTAAACGCTGATCGTTATAAAAAAAAATCGTTACTTCGAAATCGGTAATCGTATTATCGCTCTGTATAAACGCAGCATAACACATAGACAGGAATGAACTGAGAAATAACCACTCGCTAATACTGCAACACTATAAGGCCACGTTCAGATGCTGTAAAAAGAGTGGCCATTCTGTGACACAGCCATGTCACATAACGGCCGCTGTCTGTGATGTTCATTCGGCCGGTACTGCACTTTTGGGTGTGCTGGCGCTCCAATTAACCATAGAACACAATGTAAACTACGTCCGGGAGCCGTACTTTACATTGTGTGCGCAAGCTATTTTGTGCGCCCGCTGTTCACTGAATAGACGTGTGAGTTTTCTGAGCAGCCAAACAGAACAGTGGCCACAGTGTATACAGAGTGTATACACTGCGGCTGTTGTTCTATAGAAGATAATATTATTTCCCACTTTCAATAAATAGCAGCCGGTGTTTTGTAACAATTGCTGTTATTTATTGAAAAAATACAGTTTGTGAACAGGGCCTGAAAGTTAATTAAAGTATTGTATTGCCCCCCCAAAAGTTATACAAATCACCAATATACACTTATTATGGGAAATGCTTATAAAGTGTTTCCCCCCCCCTGCACTTACTACTGCATCAAGGCTTCACTTCCTGGATAAAATGCCCCCCTGCCATCATCCTCTCCAGCAGCCACAGCCCGCACAGCTCTGGGTGTCGGGTCGTGACATCACCATTTTATCCAGGAAGTGAAGTGATACAGTAGTAAGTGCAGGGAAAAAAAGCACTTTATGTGCATTTATTGGTGATTTGTATAACTTTTGTGGGGCAATATAATACTTTAATAAAAACGACTTCTGTTTTAATTTGATAACCATTGTGATTCCTACCCTATTTGTAATCACTTCATTAACCAAAAATGACTCCATACACCAGCATAATAGCTCAAAAGTCTTGGCTTTTTTCTGGCATTTTTTTGAAGACCAGAATATTGTGTGTTAGGGCACCCTTTGGGAAAAAGTACTCTATACAGATGTCTTTATATTTCTGTAGATTTCATTTGTATATGATGGATTGCCCTGCCGCCAGCACTGTACACATACTTAAATTACAGTAGTTTACTCAGTACTGTGTGTACTTCTATATAGGTATTGTTCTATTTAGCATGAGTTCTTTGCTTCTTTATGCTCTCCTCCATCCTCTATCTCCAGGCCGAAATTCCTAAATGCTATTGCAGGGGGCATATACTGTACCTATCTTTGTCAGTGGTTGTGACATTTTTAACCTGATCACAACCCATAAAGGGGGCATGACATTATACATTGTGGGTTTGTATTGTCAACCACATCTGTGCAATTGAGAATTTTTGGGGGTATTCCCTTTATTTCTGAGGGACTGCACCATTTCCGCAGCCCCCATTGATATCAATCATGTAAATTATATAACTCACTTTCTGCTGTTTTCAGCTTCTGTAGCTGATGGAAATACACTTCCACCCCTGCCTGTCTCAGGACTAGTACTGTACTACACCACCTCTCGCTGCTTGGAGGGGGAACTGTGAGAGTAGATAGAGTATAAGGAGAGTGGATACAATGCTATGTTTTTGTGGTCATAAGCAGTGTGAGGTTTAGCCGCTTTGGGTGTATAAGCCAAGTACAAGTATACATTTAGGAGACAAATAAGACTAGAATGGCTGACCCCTTTTAGATACCAGTTTGCTGCCGAGAGTAACATTAAACTGTCCTAAGTATTATCAGTCGAAGTCTGAGTGCTCAGGACACTGGAGGAGATTTAACAAGCAGCTTACAGAAGGGATGTTTTTTTTTTTGTTGTCCATAACAACCAATCACAGCTTAGCTTAGAAAATATTAATATTTTTGGTAAAATGATAGCTGTGCTGTGATTGGCTGCTGTGGACAAAAAAAAAACAAAACAAAAAAACACCTTTATTATTGAAGAATATTATTGTATGCTGTAGAGACAGTTTTGAGGTTTAATTGTCTATCTTTTTTCCTTTAGAATTAGATGCGATATGTACGGAACCATTAGACATGCAGTCTAGTCACAGCTCAGCTCTCACTTGACAAGGCAATGTGCTCCAGCCTGGAGTGTCAAATGTGCTATTCACATGACTTGTCTTCTGGGTCTGCTCATCCAGACATGTGAATGTCACGTGCCTAACCCTCTAAAATTGGAAGTCATTCCTCAATCGTTTGTAAAGTAATAAACATGTTGTAAGGATTATACTTTATTAGGTCAAATAAAAGAAGTATATTTATCAAAGTTTTATACAGTATATTGTTTCTGTAAAATGCTTAAGACTAATAGGATAATTTCAGGTTATAAAATAAAGACAAATTTAGCCAGATTGTGGTAAAACAGTGTGGGAATTTGGTATTATTGGATATTATTAACTAGGCAGAAAAGAGCTGAAAACCTCCTACAGAGAAGAATACCAGGCTACATTGTCTCCCAACAGAATAGTTCTGTATAGCATCCAAAAACTACTATATGCCTGTTCGTGGCAGCCTGCCATTAACCCCTTAAACACAGCAATTGCGGTTCTCAAGTGTAAGTGACAGGAGCAGCCCCTGCTGCATACCGATCGGGACCCCCACAGCATGTCTGCGGGGGGCCCGATCGCATTGCCTGACCGCCGGAGGTATACAGCTTACCCAGGGCCATTTCTAACACTGTGTGGGAGGGGCAACTGCCAGGGCGCTGACAGCTAGGGGATGCCCTCCCACACCTCACTCAGCAGCAGTGGCAGACATATTGGGGGAGATTTATCAAATATGGTGTAAAGTGAAACTGGCTCAGTTGCCCCTAGCAACCAATCAGATTCCACATTTCATTTTCCTAAGAGTCTGTGAGGAATAAAAGGTGGAATCTGATTGGTTGCTAGGGGCAACTGAGCCAGTTTCACTTTACACCATGTTTGATAAATCTCCCCCATTGTCGCTGGGAAGACAGTAGTGTCTGGGTCCATGTGAGTTGGAGGGGTATCCCTCAGATTAGCCCTTCCAGGATTACAAACAAGCTACAAAGTTGCAGATAAAGCAGGGACTTGTTTACATCAGACATCTTGAAAGGGAAGGGGAGGATTGGAAGTACCACCACTAGCTATGATGTAAGCCGCACCAGGGAGTGGAGTCTAAGGGTCTGCTGGTCTTTGCCAGTACCCACCACAAGGCAGCAGGCACTTGCTGCGGCAGGCGACCCCCAGGTCTCTACCCCTGGCTTTGCCTGCTAGTGGCGGCGAACGAGGTGCAGCTGGAGACAGGTAGGCAGGCAGGCTGGAACACAGCAGGACTGGCGGCTGGAACCGGGATAGCAGTCCCAGGCAGGAACCACTGATAACTGGAACCAGGAACTACAGGAAGGGATTCCAGGCAGGAATCACAGCCAAGCTGGGACCACATACTAGAAAGCATGCAGAGACTCAAACACTAGGATCAGGGCAGGCTGGGATTTATAGGGAGGCGTTAGGAGCACATGACCAGTTAGGGACATACTTTCCCTTTAAACATGTGACAGCCAGTGTGCATGCACCCTAGTAGATGGGGATGTGTACGCCGTCTGGGACTACAGATAGCAGGACTGTGGAGCTGTGAGGTGGTGTGATTTGTAATTTCTATTTCAAAATCTCAACCCTTTAAGTACTTATCAGCTGCTGTAAGTCCTGCAGAAAGTGGTATTTTCTTTCCAGTCTGACACAATGCTGTCTACTGCCACCTGTGTCCATGGAAGGAACTGTCCAAAGCAGAAAAGTATTTCTATGATTTGCTACTGCTCTGGATTTGCTATTGCTATGACCAAGATTGCTACTGTTTGCTACTAACTCAAAATCTCTTGGTATCAAAGTGCTTGTCTTAGGATGACAACCTCCATCCATATGCACTATTAGGGTCTATGAATATCTTAAAGGACTGCTCCCAATATAGGACACCACTTTTTCTACCAGGGGGGAGAGCAACTCTATAGAGAGCCAGTGCACCGGAGCAGTGAGTGCCGACCTGTCAGCTTGCTTCTCCCATGTTCCCTGGTTAATGCGCTCTGTGTTACATGCACAGCAAACAGTGGGGAGCAGTGCAAGGGTCTGTCTGAATGATCCTTAGATTATATAGGTGGCCCATTGAAGTCAGCGGCTGTCTGCTGCTGCCACTCCTATTACACAGATCAACGCGCTGCAGACCATCACTTTCAACATTGTGATCTTTCAACCTTTCAACCACAATCAGCTGACATTGTGCATGTCGGCTGATCGTTGCCTTTCAACATGTGCTATACTGAACTATTATCAGCCTGAACGATCGTTAATCAGCCAAATAAAGCTGATAATTGTAGAGTGTAATAGGGCCTTAAAGTTGTAATATTGTAACTCTATGCGCAGTTCTCTGTCCTAGGTGACACTGTCCACCCATGAAATGAAATGAGAGTAAGGAGGGGGGTGACAATATCACTTTAAGACCAGCTCCTGCTATGGTTGACCTGGCATCTATTTGTCATAACACTGAACACCATGGCCAATGATGTATACAAGCCTCATTTCCCATATTAACATAAAAATTATTATACAATCCAAAAGATATAGACAGATTTAAAGATTTTGAAAAGGATTCTTGTCATAAATCTTTATTGCCATACTGACCACATGCTATTGTATTGTGTGACTAACACAGCACTTCCATCCCAGAAGGCTAAGTAAAACCATTCGAAAAACATTCATGGCTGTGTTGTGGGCAAAGTAAAAAAAAAAAAAAAGAAGAAGAAATAAAGAGAAAATAAAAGAAATGCCTCTGAGACGCTAGTAATTACCTCATGTGGTAAGTCAATAGAAATTAATTCAGAACATCACATCCGTAACTTTTAGGCACTGAAAAATATTTGACTATTGTGCATTAGTATGTGTCTAAAAAAGACCTCACTTTATTGTGGAAACATCTTATGCTGCGTTTACACGGAAAGATTATAGTGCAAATTCGCACAATAACTATAGAATTCGAATGATAATCGTACGTGTAAACGCTCAAATGATGATCAAATGACGAGCGAGAAATTGTTCATTTTGATCTTTCAACAACTTCTCAAATCATCGTTGATCGTTCGCAAAAAATTTGCAGATCGTTCCGTGTGAACAGTCGTTTGCCGATTTAACCAATGTGTGAGATAGGCTTAAGCGATCGCAAAACGATCGCAAAACGAATTTTCGGTACGATATATAGTACCGTCTAAACGCTGATCGTTATGAAAAAAAAACGTTACTCCGACATCATTAAGCGTACGATCGAGCGAATTATCGTTCCGTGTAAACGTAGCATAATTCACAGTAATAGAAAGAAAGCTGTTAAGTTAGCCAGTGGTGGATGGCTGGATGCATCTCATGAATACGTTGGACGGGTGCCCTACAGTATCAACATCACGCTGCTTTCTCCAAAACTACTGCATTTTGTCTATTATTGAGAGACCCGTGAAATCAATGTATATGTTGTTGTATTATACTGCTCTCCCCAAGGACTGCATGAAGGGGCTGACAGGTTGTGATGGATTCTAAATTTGTTCCTGGTGTGTACGGCTGGCTCTGACCTGTTCCGTCTGACAATCTTTGTATAGCATAAGCCCTTTGCCCAGGGTTATGTATATAGGGACAGAGGGGGGTCGGGATTCAACCTAGGTCTGCATTGTCCCTCTACCCACTATACTTTAATTTTCCTTCCATGACCTTTAGATCAATACCCCCATGTGTCTATTTATAATGCAATGCAAAGTCAACCAGCATGGATGCCCTCTATCCAAGCCCCCCTCCCCCCCCTGTAGCATCTGCATGGTTCATCAGTATGGTACATATGCCTTTGCTATGTTCACGCATCATTTGTTCTTTTTTTTTGGGGGGGGGATATTATTTCAGCTGTTTTAGGGGTACTCCCACCTCAACTAACATAGTTATACTTGTTGGGCTAATAAAATAATTTAGCAAATATATTAATTTAGCAAACTTGCCTTCTTCTCCTGATATTCCTGCTCTTTCACTCCCATTGTTGACAGCTTGTTGTCTAAGTTATCAACCACTTCTCTGCATTAAATGTAGTTTAGTCTTAGTAAATTGTTCGTGATGCCAAGAAAAATATTCCCTTGCGGTGTACTGTAATATACTGAGGGTGTGTTGCTGGGTGGTGTAGTACAACCTTAGGGCTCACCTTCTGTAACCTTCCTGTCATGTGGGGTCCAAGGGTCCTTCTCGTCTCAGTATATACACAGGGGAATATCTTTAATAAAAGTCTCTACACAGTAGCAGTGCAGGTATATGGAAACTTTACAGAAACTTTACTGTTTCTTAAGATCACTGCTTTTAGAGCAGAGTGGTGGTCCTTAATCTAGATTCACACAGTTTTTTGCTGCCTGTTAAAGGGGTTATCCAGCGCTACAAAAACATGGCTACTTTTCCCCCTCTCTTGTCTCCAGTTCAGGTGTGGTTTGCAATTAAGCTCCATTTACTTCAATGGAACTGAGTGCCAAACCCCACCAAATCTGGAGACAAGAAAGGGGAAAAGTGGCCATGTTTTTGTAGCGCTGGATAACCCCTTTAAACATATACAGCTCATTTGGGTACAAAATGATGACCGTACCAAAAAAACAACGACAAAAAAACAGCCATCAAACAGCCAAAAAAAATGCTGTGTGGTCATAGAATTAAAATTAACATTTAAAAATGGATCCGATAAACAGACAGCGAAAAGGCAGTGTGAATGTATTTGCAAAAAAATTTAACTTGACAAGTCTTACAAGTTTAACTATATCAGTTCAAATGGGAATACCGCTTTAAGGCTGAAAAACACAGATTAAAAAAATATATGTGAACATAGCCCCAGGATGTGTTCCCACACACAATATAGCCATATAAATTGTAAAATGGCCCTTTGTTCAAACTCATATTAGTTTTATGGGTGTAAATTAAGACTTTGGCCCTTTTTATGGGCAGTTAACAGGACAAGTTCCATTTTGGTACATATTTTGAGCCTTAAAGGAGAAGTTCAGAGAAAATTTTTTATTAAAGTATTGTGTTTCCCCCCCCCCCCTAAAAAAGTTATGCAACTTACCAATGCACACTTATTACAGGAAATGCTTGTAAAGTGCTTTTTGCCCTGCACTTACTACTGCATGAAGGCTTCACTTCCTGGGTAAAATGGTGATGTCACGACCCGACTCCCAGAGCTGTGCGGGCTGTGGCTGCTGGAGAGGATGATGGCAGGAGGACACTGAGGGACACAGGGCACTGGAGGGACACTGAGCATTCCCCTGCCATCATCCTCTCCAGCAGTCACAGCCCGCACAGCTCTGGGAGTCTGGTCGTGAAATCACCATTTTACCCAGGAAGTGAAGCCTTGATGCAGTAGTAAGTGCAGGGAAAAAAAGCACTTCATAAGCATTTTCCATAATACTTGTATATTGGTGATTTGTATGTGATTTGTGACTTGGGGGAGGGGGGGGCAATACAATACTTTAGTAAACATTTTTGCCGGACTTCTCCTTTAAGGCTATGTTCATACACCATTTTGAGCTTTTTATATTGAGCTTTAAATATTTGAAGAAAAAGATCAAAATTTATAAAAATGGCTGAAAAAAAAACACATGAACAGAAAACAGCTGATAATATGGCTGTAAAAATGATGCGTGAACCTTGGCTAAATAGCCCAAAATATATCTTATATTATACCTGGTATTTTTGCAATATTTTAATTGGAAAAAAACTGCATTTTTGAGCCTTAAAATTTGGGCTTAAAAGTCAAAGTGTGAACATAGTCCAACTTACAAATTCGTGATAGATTGGCAGGTTACTGAGGTTTGCAAGGTCATACGTTCAGCCCGCCCTGCAGTTCACCTCAGCCAAGTATATATCAAAAAGGAAAGAAAAGATCTTGTCTGGTGCCAAGAGCGATACTTGCAAATCTTTATTTTCAGAACATTAAAATCTAAACATGAAATTGTGTTACACAAAGACACGAACACTTATGTGTTTCAGATTCACCATGCATCCTTAATCATAACAAATTGCAAGTGTCTCCCCTGGCGCTGGACGAGATCTTTTGTTTCCATGTGTTCTGACATCCTCATTCGGTCACGCTATATTTTCAAATATACGGAAAAATGTCTGTGAAGAATGTGACGATCACTGCAACATTCTTTTCTAAAATGTGAAGAGACAGTGAAGCACTGTTGAAGATTGTTGGACCACTCACTGTGTATCATTTTTGTTTATTTTTGATAAGTGGTGTGAAGTTGTTTATATAAGCTTTCTATATAAGACTATAGTAGTGTACTGTATGTATTCTAATTTAGTACTGTACTTGTAGTTTTTAAGTCCTTCAAAGAAGCCTATGAAAAAGGTACCAGAAAAGAACATAATCATTATTTCAAAGGCCGGGGCAAACAACGGCCATTGTTTAACACATTATGTGAACAACATAAGAGAAACAGATCACTGATCTCAGGGAGACCAGCCAAAGATAACACTACCAGCTTACCAGCTGCTAGTCAAATTGCTCAATGCAGTGAAATCCTAGGTGCGTTGCCCCTGGGGACAATGCACGTAGGATTTCACTGCATTGAGCGCTTAGGCTAGGTTCACACTGCGTTTTTAGCATCCGTTTAACGGATCCGGTTTTTTTTAGCGGTCAAAAAAGTTGTGTCAACAGTACTTTATTGTGCGTAAAAAAAAACGCATCCGTTTTGATCTGTTTTTTTTTATAATGGAAGTCAATGGAAAAACGGATCAAAAACAGATGCACACAAATGCATCCTTTTTTGCAATCCGTTTTTTGCAAAAAAAAGGATTCGTTAAATGGATGCTAAAAACGTAGTGTGAACCTAGCCTTAGACTAGCAGCTGGCAGTGTTATCGTTTGGCGGGTCTCCCTGAGATCAGTGATCTGTTTCTCTTATGGCTCTAATAGACATTGCTCCCACCTGGCCAGAATCCTGCTCCACACTGATAAGGGGCAACCCCCCGTGGCAGCTGTCTGTGGATGGATACCTGGCGTTGGTTTTTCCCTCTTCATTACATTGACTCATAGGGCCACTTAATCTGGTGATTTTGGTGGTTTCCCTACAGGAGCCACCCCTTGGCTGGGTCCTTCCCAGAGGGATATCTGGCTAGTTCTGGTTTCAAGACTCTTAAATGAGGCTCCACTGGCTCTTTTTTTGCATATCGTGTGAACAACAGTCGTTGTTCGCACTGACTTAAATGCAAATTATTTCATTATGAAAATAACGGACATTGTGTAAATTGAAAACAACAAACATTCTTTTTATAAAAGTATGTTGTATGAACATAGCCTAAAAGGGGTTCTAAATGGTTTCTATTTGTTTATTGCATGAATGAAATGTGGTTACTACTTGACTCTCTCTAGTTTGTATACAAATGAAAGCATATGTCAACGTATTGTATTGCTGTAAGGGCTTATGAAGGTGAGGTTTTGTCATCTAAGCCACCATAAAGTAACTATAATAAGTACAGTATACGTATGCTTAGTTAAATTTGTTGTCCTTCTTGCCACGTCCCCTGTGTTGCTCCACACTTGCACGGTGCACCTGTTTGACGCTTGGTAGGTTGTACAGTATATTGGCAGGCTGTACCTTCAAATCCTGCCACAATTCCTAGTCATCTACAGACATGATGCAGGGCATAATGCAGTACTGGCACATGTATGAGATGTTTTGTTGAGAGGAGGAGTGAGGATGTAGCAGTCAGTAAGAGGGTAACTGCATGTAGTGCCTGAAGGATGGCGAGATAAGCACCAGTGCTGTCTGATTCAGCACTATACAAATCTTTCTTACAACCCCTTGTATGCATTATTTTGTTACCAGGGTCAGTGGAAATTAGCATAGATTATCAACAATAACCTGTCCATATACAGAAAGCGAGCTATCACTATGGGCTATTTGTTGATGGTGTTGGCTATCGACAAGCCCTACAATTTGTATGGCCATATTTCGGCAAGACATACTAAGCTCTATTACGAGGAACTTTGATAGTTATTGCTCTGGATGACCAAACAGACAATGTATATTTGTGCTTTGCTATTTTGGGCATAAAATTACCACTTGAATGGCCCTTATTATAATAGCCAAGGTGGAAAGGATATTGGTGTTCTACAAAAAAATAATGATTTATTGACTGCAATGGGCACCACTGATACCTGTTCAGACACTCTTATGTGATTATCACAAGTGGAAATAAACAAAAAAAAAAATATGACATTCAAATGACTCCTCAAATGCAGTAGGGATTTTTACGGTGCTAAAACTTTAAGTGTGTTCCCGTAAGCTATGATTTATTCTTGAATGTTCCAAAGATGTGATCAGCTGAATGACTGCCAAAAATGTTGGTCTTTGAACTATTGAATGAAGACCTTTGTGGCCATATTTGTGGCAATTAGAAATTTTCAGTATGTTGGTGGTTAACAGCAGGGAATTGAGTAAAACTGCATGCTTACAGTATTTCTGGTTACAATTTGTAATAGGGAAAACGTCACTCAGCTCAGAGCTGGCGTAGGTTTCAGTATCATTTTTTTTTACAGAAAAAATGATAAATGCGACGCACACAGAGACAACACCCTCTCTGCGTGCAGCCGCACCCCCCGCAACGCCCCCTCTCCGCCTCACTTTTATGCCTTTTCATACATGTCCCCCCAAGTGTACATGTAAAGACTGTGGGGGACATGTATGAAAAGGCGTAAATGCCTTTTTAAGGCGCAGATGGGGCAAATCGGCGTAAAAATATTCGCAAACAGTATTTTTGCAAATATTTTTTTTTTCGCATCTACCCCATCTGCGCCACCTTCGCTAGTGGTGCGGAAAGGGGGCGTTATGGGGAATGTGGCCGCATTTATCATTTTTTCCATAAAAAAAATGATACTGAAACCTACGCCAGCCCTGAGCTGGTGTAGGTTTCAAATTTTTCGCACGGGCAGGCTCTGTGCGATCGGGATTAATATAGAGGCAATGCGCCTCTACATAAATCTACTAAGCTGTGGAGCTGCGGGGACATTTGTAAGCCCGACGTAAAAAAACTTCATAAATGTCCTCCTGTGTGTGTATAATATAATCAGAAACAGTAGAACATACTTACAATTTATTATTCCCGATTTTTTTTGTTTCTAAAACAACTGGTGTCGGAAAGTTGTACAGAATTGTAAATTACTTCTATAAAAGAAAACAATCTTTCAGTATTTATCAGCTGCTACATGTCCTGCAGGAAGTTAACTTTTCCAGTTTGACACGGTGCTCTCTGCTGCCACCTAGATCCAGAGCAGGAACTATCCAGAGCATTAGAGATTTTCTATGAGAATTTTCCACTGCTCTGGACAGTTCCTTTCTCAGACCACAATGTCAGACTGGAAAAAATATTCCACTTCCTGCAGGGCATAGAGCAGCTGATAAGTACTGAAATAACATCACCAAGAAGCAGACTTGCATGATATGGCATTGGGACTGGTTTCATGGAAATGAACATCCACAAATAAAATAAATAGATGCATTTAGTAACATGAAATATATATGAAAAGCATTTGGAATGTTGCAGAGACATGTCAGAGGTGTGGATTGGTCAGGTTCTAAATGTTCAGGCCCATAAGGATCTCTAGATATTGCCGGGTGAAGCACAAGGCTGGATGTCTCTCTCCCCAGCTCCCTTTAAAGGGGTTGTCCAGTAAAAATATTTTTTTTTTTCTAATCAACTGGCGTCAGAAAGTATTCACATACTTATCAGTTGCTGTATTTCCTGCAGGAAGTGGTGTTTTATTTTTACTAAGTGGTCTTTGCTGACATCACAGGAACCCACACACTGGATTTCCGCTGCAGATCCCTGGCTGGTCATTTTCAATGATAATACATACTCACTGCGGGATTGACATCCTGCTGAGAGTATGTAAGTGATAGCCCAACTTAACCCCCCGCAGGTACATACATTACCTGCTCCACGCTCCAACTTGCTTTGGGGGTTCCTGGCTGGACATACGGCTTAGCCAATCAGTGCGCTGCCCCGTCGCAGCCACTGATTGACTGAGCGGAACGTCTAGACGCCAGGAACCTCCAAAGCAAGCCGGAACAAGTAATGTTAAGGGGCTGTCACTTATTACATTGGATTGACACATTGCATTACTATGTCATGGTACTGCTGTGTTTTTTTCTATAAATGACCAAAATTGCTTTAAAAGCTTTAGTAAATCTTAACCTGCTGATAGATCCTTAAAGGGACTTTACATAGTGACAATATGGTGCTCTGATCTGCCATTTTTATGAACTAACCATTTTAGCAATGTGAAATGAGACTATTTGGTGCATTAGAAATAAAGTATGGGCTAGTGCACCATTGTGCCGTTATGTAATGTTCCCATGCTGCTAGATTCCCTTTAAATCCAATCCAGTGTCCTACAATAAAATCTGGTGAGTGGGATGTGTCAGATCAGGGTTAGCACAATATGAAGAAATGTTTTCGAGCTGATCTTACTGTTATATCTCCTCCAGCAATCGCAGTGTGGGGAGAGATCCCTGAGTGAGTAATTGTATCCAAGCCAGTAAGGGTCTATTCACACCACAGTAATATTTTTCACTCTGCAATTTTTCATTGGCAATCTGCAAATTTCCATCTGTATTGCCTTCATATTTTTTGTTGATCCGCAAAAAAATGAAAAGGTGTGGTTAGTAATATTCTAGTCACTATTTGCGGATTGCAAATCCATATTTTTGCATCCACAAAAATACGGATCCCATAGGGTTCTATTGGTGTGTCCGTGGAGTCCGCACTAGGGCCTGTCCTTTTTTTTTGTTGTTGTACGGAATATAGCCCTGTACACAACTATGGATGTGTGAATGGGGCCATTGAAATAAATGTATCCTATTTTCTGTCCTCGGATCTGCAATTATGGCAGCATTGCGGACGTGTGAATAGGGCCTAAGTAGATGGAGAAGTGAAGCCTATCTAATCTTTAGCCACTGTTCTGCTGTTGAAACCATTCTGCAAGTCCTGTATCTTTGTGTATATAGTCACACTGGATTTTACTGACCATCTGGGCCACTGACATACAGTACATTGCCTGGGGGAAACAGGTGATCCTTATTTACTTGTGTCATGTGTGATGGAAACCTAGGGGACAAGGTCACACCTGACACCTTACACCTACCTCATTCCATATGTCACATATCCATCTTATTGTAGTGCAGCTATGGGGGCATTCATTTAACTGAATTTGTAACAGCACTTAAGAGATTTTCTTTACAGCAAACCCAATTTCACTTCTATAGGAGAGTTTTCTATTTTTTTTTTAGCCATGCTCTGTTACCTGTGCAGAGGTCATTGTGAAGGGAGGGGGTATACTGGGCACTGGCCATGATATATTGTGAATAGTCTGATTCTGTCTTATCTATGTACTTTGGATTCTATGTTCTACACAAATTAAATCTATCAATAAAATACATTACTGTTTAGGATATATCACTGTCATGTGACAGCAGAGTACTGATTCATGGGAAACATCAGCCACAATGCTAGGATGTATAGTGAACAGTCAGTCATCATTTTTATGGTCAGCTCAATGCACTAGTTATTTTGGGAACTGTTGAAAGAGCACCCACCATGTTATCACGGGTCATATAAAAGGTTTTCATATGTTTGGCATCAGATAAATCACAAGCTTTAAAAGGACCTTTTCAGGTTTAACCCCTTTCCGCTGTATGTCATTCGGATCGAAAGAAATTGGTACTTGTTTTTCAACAATCCAGCATTTTTTTTTGGACGAGTCAGATGTATGAGGCCACGTGTTAAAATTATCTGGGTATCAAATATGTGTATGGTCAACATGACGGCTCCATTTTGACTTTAAGTTTTTTCCATTACCATTTTTTACTGGAATAAGGCAAGGGCCCACACACATGCATTTAGAAAGACTTCTTTCCCTTTTTACATGTGCTTAAAGAGGCTCTGTCAGCAGGTTTATGGTGTCCTATCTCTCTGTAGCATAAACAGAGACATTGACAGAGAAGCTGAATAGAATGATATATCACTTACATTGTTCTGTGCAACTAATCCAAAGATATCCTCCTCAATAATATGGACAATAAGTAGGCCTCTCCATTATGTGCATGAGCCCAGTAGTCCTGGATATTCATGAGAAGCAGAAAACTCTGCCCACCAGCTGCTGATTGGCAGTTATCTATCAATGCTGTGTATAGGCAGTCAACTGTCAATCAGCTACTGGGAGGGTAGGGGAAGGCAAGAATCTTATTCTCCTGCAAGTAATATACCGATCTATGAAAATGTTAAAACATAATTCTTACAAATTTGTTAAAGCAAACGAAAAAACTTATTTAGATGCTAAGCCTCCCATTTTTTTTTGTCTGTTTATTTATTTTTAGCATTTGATTGATTTCTGTTATCCTGAGTGGAGTTACCTGTGCTAAATTCACTTGATTTAACATGAAAATACCCACCACTGTCTATTTAAAGGGGAACTATCAGATTAGATGAATGTAACCTGCTGATTTGTCCCTACTGCACAGAAGACACAGAGGAGGAAGGTATGTGTCTTACCTTCCTCCTCAGCGCTGCTCCAATGCAGTCTTTCGCTCCATGGTCCGATGAAACAGTTAGGAGCACTGCCCACCCCCATAACGCTGATCCGCCCGGTCTACCCGCCCCTTTCTAATGATAATGAATGGAGAGGGCCAACCAGGGTCTTACCGGACTGTGGAGCCAAAGACTAACTGTACTAAAAATGCACCGAAGAAGAAGAGACATACCTTCCTCCTCAGCTTCTCCTGTGCAATAGGGACATATCAGCATGTTAGATTCATCTAACCTGCTGATAGATTCCCTTTAAGATCTCACAGCAGACAATGAATTTCAGAACAATAACCAAGTCTTAAAAAGAACTAGCAGATATAAGATTGTATGGAGACACAAGCATACAAAACAGAGACCACACTGGCCTCCATTCTTAGAATTAGAAGTTTGGAACAATGTTTCCTAGAATTGGCTACTCCACCAAACTAAGTCACCAGGGGACACATACATGGTTAAAAAAAAATGCGCCTAAAGGACTTCGCAAGATTCTCTGGTTTGATTAAATCAGGTGAACTTTTTGAACACAATTCTAAGGGAGACTCGTCAAATATTTGTTAAGAAAAATATTTGTTTCCTATAGATAGGAGTGTATTTTTGGTGTGACAGGTTGCCTTTAAATTGACTTGTGTGGATTTCAAATCCTCACCCTTCTGTGGATTTTCACTTTGAAATCACGGGAAATTCCTAGACAAATTACATGTCGAAATTCCAAAGTAAAACATTCAGATTTAACCCGGGATTTGCAATAGAATCTGTGACCAATTTTTTCCATCCCGTAGCTTGGATACTTACATGTTACTGGTACATAAGTAAAGGACACAGGGCTAACAAAATTCTGCAAAGACTGTACAGACTCCGTAATGGAGGGAGATCTATCAAGCTTTGTGGAAAGGAATGGTAGAGTAGTAGCCTATAGCAATGAATCAGATTCCAGCTTTCATTTTTAAAAAGTCTTCTGAGGCCTTGAATCTGATTGGTTTCTATGGACAATTGCTCCACTGCTCTTTTGCACAAGTAAACCTGACCTCCTCTGTAAGGACAGAGACTGTAATAACCTCCTTGCCAACAGGAATATGACTTGGTAAAGGCAATAGGTGAGGCCTGTCTGGCAGACTACTGAGTTGCGAAAAAATAGCCCTTCGCCCTCTCACTTGTCTGTATTGCAGGGAAATTGGGTGATTCTGAGCTGGATTGTACACCCCGACTGCTTTTTTGTGTTCTTTTTATTTTTTCCCCCTAACCTTATCATTGCTCCAATACACTCACCCCTTGCTTGCCTATGGTCTAGCCATTATGCCTTGCTCTAGTACACAACATTTTTGTTTTCTTTGTATTCTGCATGCTTTGTCAGTGAGACTACCATACATAGGAGCTACAAAACAGGACTATCCTGCACCTGGTTGCCAAAAAAACATATACTTACTTTGCCCTGTTGGGGCCCATTTACACTAAGTAAAAGTGGTGAAATTTCAAGCAGATTCCGCACCGCAGAAACCGCTTGAAATTCCGTCTGTCCTATTGTTTCAATGGGATTTCTCATGCACCTCCGCTCTCCGCCCAAAGAATTGACATTCTAAGGACGGAGAGCGGAGGTGTGCAATAAATCCTGCTGATTCAATGGGACAGATGGAATTCAAATTCCTCCACTTTAGCTCAATGTGAACGGGCCCTTAAGTAGCAAACCTCTCCCTCTTCACTTCTGCTGTTCTCAAACATAGGAGGTGTAAAGTAAAGAAAGAATAAGTGGGCAAGGATTACTCCCTTCCCACAGATTAGGATACACTAGGGTTACCCCCATCTCACAGAAAAAGATGCATAAGGCCTACCCCCATCCCACAGATAAAGATACACTAGGGTTACCCTCATCCCACAGGAAAAGATGCAGAAGGCTTACCCTCATCCCATACGAAAAAATACACAAAGGTTACCCCATCCCACTGGAAAAGATGCACAGGATGGGGTATGTCCTGTGCATCTTTTCCAGTGGGGTGGGGTAACCCTTGTGTATTTTTTCCACAGGAAATTATGGCAAACCAGGGGTGCTAGGTGTCATCTGCAAGGGCTGGTAGTACAGTACTGCTGCACCACTTGTCACTTGTCTCAGAGTGGTAGTAGCCCTCCCTAGGTCCCAAAACACGCTTGTTGTTGTCCCTCGTGTTGTTTTTAGTTTGATGGTGCCTCTTAAAGACACAATACGGTGTTTAAGACTGGGATCACACAGTGCATTATGTGCCTGAGCAGTTTTGACAGCAAGTTCCCATTTACGGGTTTTGAAGAAATATTGTTTTAGCAGATAAGATTTTATATAGGTACTTGAGATTTTTTAAAGTCTCTGACACTTTAGTGAGAACTTGTACCTGAAGTGAGGGGCTACCTGTAGAGGGGGGCCTAATAAAATATGTACGGCACTCTGTTGGGTGGATTTTGACAGTCTTGGTTACAGTTGCAATAAACTTGAATAAGAGGAATAATCTATACTCACTGCTATGAAATTCCATCTAATGCGGGAGAGATCAGAGAGTGCCAGATACAGTAGTACTGGCCCCAAGTTTGCATGGCTGGGCAGAGCTAGCCCCTCAACTTATGCTAAGGGAGCTGAGCAGTAGGCGGCAGGGTACATTGGCGTAAGCAACTTGTCCAACCGCTTTGTAACTAGTACCTCTGCAGGACCTCCAGGCTTTCAGACACTTGAGAGCAAACAAACCCGCAACACAAACAGGTGTGGAATCCCATTGAGTGGTAGCTACACCTTTGACAGTTTAGCAGGCCATGACCTTGAGGAACTTGAAGAATAATAATCTGGTTATAGTGTCTTAGTTGCTCAGGCTCCTGGCTACAGGGCCAGGCCCTGGAAAAGGATGCCCTCAGGAGCTTAGCCCTGTGTAGGTCTTCTCAGATATAAAACAGGAAATAGACACACCACACCTGACCATTTTTATTTATTTTTTATCAGTAAGGACTAGTTTACTATTGGCGGAGCACGCTGTTTAGTTACTAGACACCTATCAGACATTTGCAGCATATCCAAAGGAGTGGGAATATAGCTTTGACTTCAATGGTTAGTAGTACTATATTCTAATTTTTATTTACAATTTTTACCAGTCTCTACCAAATGATATCTAGTAGCATGGCAGAATACATGACAATGTAATGATTTTTTTTGTTATATAGACATAGACATTAATTGGTAAAGAGTATTATATATTTGGCATGATGTCAACCTTATTTATCACATGTAATTGTCTATGATTCCTATTGCATTTTATTTTAAAGGAATGTACACATTTTTCAAGTAAACAACTTGAGATGGACAATTCGTAATATATAATTAAAGGCATTTTTATAGTTATTTCTTTATTACTTAAAACATTCCAATCTAAGTAGATTAACCTTTATAGAGCAGTTGATGGAAAAGTGCAGGGAATATGGATTTGCTTTTTACTCAACTACCTCATTTTTATTAGTAATATAATAAATATTAACAAGAAAGGAATTAAGTAGAGATGTATTAGTTAAGTAGAATAGGGTAGAATAGAGTTATTATTATAAAATGCTTTATTTTTAGTTTTTTATTGTGGGCTGCATGATAAATATATTTTTTAGCCAGCAAGCCTGTTTCCATCTTTAATGCAGTTGTAAGTTATAAATAGTGATGAGCGAACATGTTAGTAAATGTTTGCATATTTCTATGAACATGATGCTAATTGGTCGTGTTTGCCCATTTTGAACAATTTGTTCACTGATTGGAATGGTTATGAAGATCAAACATATTCAAACTTGTACGCAACTGCGTAATTTATGCTTTGCACCTGATAATCTGTACGCATTTGTGTAGACCGAAACATACACTTTTACTGTACGTTTGTTATTTGTTCGTGAATGTTCGACATCGGGATTTTGGCTGATCACTGGCTATAAAGTTTCTTCTTATTCAGTTACTAAACCAACTTTCATTTCTTTTTCTATATTACATAGGGTTGTTTTACAATTTTTATAGCACAAATTCCCTGTTATATACTTTATAAAAGCGCATACCCTTTCTGATACATATAGGATGTTGGGCCTGGGTTTATTTGTTTATTTTATTTTCTATTTTATTTCCTTTTTTTATTTTTACATAGCCATATGCTACATACTAATAGCCATTGTGTCAAGTCTATATGTCCTTAGCCACTTCTACATCAATTTCTGGGCAGTTTGTGTGCTTTGTGAATGTTTCTTGTTACCTCACTATTAGTACCTCCCCCCTGACAATTGTTATCGGATGAAAATCATAGCGAACAATTAGAGGGTGAGTACAAGGTCTTTGGTATTTGGGGTAGAACGGGCTTGTGGTCTTATTAGGGAGCTCACCCTGCTAATCCCTGAGTGAGTAGGGGTAGATTAGTGCATGTACAATAGGGGATAACAGGATTTGGCGCTGCCATTCACAATAGATTATGCAAGTGGAGGATTCTCTGGTGGGCCCCCAAGTAATGTGTGCCATTCCAGGAATCCGGCATACCTGTGCAGCTTCTCATGTGGAGTGTTAACTGGCAGGCAGGACTTCCGGCACAGGCAGTGTCTTTTAAGCATGCCACCTGTCCCGGAAGACGAAAGAGGAGAGTGCATGCCTGGAGAACTGCAGCAACAGGGTAGTTTGTAAGAGGTGATTTTTTTCCCCCCATCATTTATTGTTATCATGGGGGCCATCTAATGTATGGGGCTGCAAAGGGAGCCATTTACTTTAAGGAGGCCGCACAGGGGGCCATCTGCTAACCTGGGACTATACACAGGGTCATGTAGTAAAGTGGGAACTACACAGAGGGGCATCTACTAAAGGGGGATCTACATAGGGGGCCGTCTACCAAAAGAGGACCTACACAAGAGGCCTTCTACAATACAGGGACTACACAGGGGGCCATTTGCTATATAGGGGATACTCAGAGGACTCAATCTACTATCTAGGGGGGCTACACTGGGGGATATTATTTAAAGATTTGAGGACTTTTATTCTGGGGGCAGTGTTGTAAAAGAGGCAGGGCTTAGGCTTGTGCTTTCTCCCTCTATGCATTTCAGTAACACCTTTAAGATAGATTATGCCCCTTTTCACTGTATAAATATTGCACAGGCGCCATTACTAGTAAGGTGGCGCATTCACACAAATGCAAGTGAGCTTGCTGCTCTAGGGTCCTGCGTTGGTGAGTCTGAGCACGGGGGGTGGGGTTGGGGGGTATGGGATCAGGGTAGGTGGACAGCCTGGGGTCAAGGGTACATTTAATCTCTCACTGGTTAGCCAGGTGGCTGACTATTTCTGTGCATATTTACTTACATTATGAACAGGCTGGAAGTTTGCAAGTTGGTCACCGGTCCACAAGTAACTAAATAAACTCTGTAAACATTTGATATTATATCTAAGGAATATAGTATTACTAGGGAACATACAGTATGAGTTTTCTGGATAATTGTTCCTTGGTTTATCCTTGGTTTGCACACAATCCATAAATTAAGAGAAGTGAATGTCTGTTATGTGCTATGAGTATTATCAATCAACTAATAGTATAAAATATACAAAGAGTATAGGAAGCTTTTACAGAAGTTATTAATGATACACTTAGGACGAGATTTATCAATTAATGAAAAACAAACAAAAACAAAATAAAAAAACTAGTGTAATCTTCGCATAGCAGCCAGTCACAGCTCAGGTTTTTTATCCTGTTTTCGTCTGTGTGGACAAATTACACCAGTTTTTGTTTTAGGCTATTTTCACACTACGTAAAAGCATGGCTGTTGTTGCCATCAGCAACACTACGGCTGGGAATGGATTCGGTCACATGAAAAACTGACATATCAGTTTTGTGCGGCTGATATTCATTAAATAGTGGCCGCACAGAACTGTCAGTTCACACAATGGAGAGTGCGGCTCTTGCCGCACTCTCCATTGTGTGCAATGGTAAATTGGGATGTGAGCACACACAGATGCGCCCACATCCCAATTCAATAGAAATTAAGTTTAACCCTTTAAGGACAGGGCCAATTTCGATTTTTGCGTTTTCGGTTTTTCCTCCTTGTGCTTAAAAGGCCATAGCAGTTGCATTTTTCCACCTAGCGACCCACATGAGCCCTTTATTTTTTGCATCACTAATTGTACTTTGCAATGACAGGCTGAATTTTTGCATAAAGTACACTGCGAAACCAGAAAAAAATTCAAAGTGTGGGGAAATTGAAAAAAAAAACACATTTTGTTTATTTGGGGGAAATGTGTTTTTACGCCATTTGCCCTGGGGTAAAACTGACTTGTTATATATGTTCCTCAAGTCGTTACGATTAAAACGATATGTAACATGTATAACTTTTATTGTATCGGATGGCCTGTAAAAAATTTAAACCATTGTCAACAAATATACGTCACTTAAAATTGCTCCATTCCCAGGCTTATAGCGCTTTTATCCTTTGGTCTATGGGGCTGTGTGAGGTGTCATTTTTTGCGCCATGATGTTTACTTTCTATCGGTACCTTGATTGCGCATATACGACTTTTTGATCGCTTTTTATTACAATTTTTCTGGATTTGATGCGACCAAAAATGCGCAATTTTGCACTTTGGGATTTTTTTGCGCTGACGCTGTTTACCGTGCGAGATCAGGAATGTGATTAATTAATAGTTCGGGCGATTACGCACGCGGCGATAGCAAACATGTTTGTTTATGTATTTATTTATTTACTTTTATTTATAACCTGGGAAAAGGGGGGTGATTCAGACTTTTATTAGGGGAGGGGGATTTTTACTATTAACAACACCTTTTTTTTTACTTTTACACTTATACTAGAAGCCCCCCTGGGGGACTTCTAGTATAAGTGCTTTGATCTCTCATTGAGATCTCTGCAGCATAGATATGCTGCAGAGATCCATGAGATCGGCACTCGTTTGCTTTCGGCTGCTGCAGCCGGAAACAAACGAGTGCCGAGCCGAGGACGGCGCCATCTTGGACGCGTCCCCGGCCGGCTTCAGTTACGAAGATCGCTCCTCCGGGATAACATCCCGGAGGAGCGATCTCCGCCACTAGACCCCAGGGAACGGCTGAATCCGGTAATCGGATGCAGCTGTCATGTTTGACAGCTGCATCTGATTACTGTATTAGCGGGCACGGCGATCGGACCGTGCCCGCTAATACCTACGGTCCCGGGCTACTCGCGGCACCCGGGACCGGCGCGGTTCAGAGCGGGGTCGCCGCGCGGCCCCGCTCTGAACTTCCCTACCGGCATCAGGGCGTAAATTTACGCCCGATGTCGTTAAGGGGTTAAACTTCACTGACACTGGCCGTTCTGTGACCCGGCCGTGACACAGAATGGCCGGTGTCATACTTAGTGTGAACGTGGCCTTAAACAGCATCCTCATTTGTGGACTGAGGGTAATTCCTCCTACTGCCTTTTTTTCTTAAAATGACGTCCTTCATGGCAGCTGTTGGTACTATTCTAGTCATCATTATTCTAGTTCAGGGCTTTTTGGGTGTGGTTTTTGAAGGTCCATTGAGTTTAGTAGTAAAGATGGTGAAAGGATGGGCAAAAAACAACTAAAAATAATGTCTGTTGTTTGCAAAATAATGATTAATTGTCATAGGCTATGTTCACATACAGTATTTCCATCAGTCTTTTGGTCGGTCTTCTTACCACCAAAACCAGGAGTGGATTGAAAACACAGAAATTATGCACATTTTTCCATTATAATTTTGCCCTGTCAGTTCCACTCCTGATATTGGTTGAAAAAAGACAGACAAAAAGACTGACATAAATACTATGTGTGAACATAGCCATGAACAATAATTTAATTTGCAATGGGCAGCTATTCCATTGAATTCAGTTATAATTTGGTAATAATGGACGTTATTTTATTATTATTATTTTTTAAAGCTGACACTTCTTTTTTTTTTTTTCCCTTAGCGTGAACATAGCTATTAGGTACACAAATAGATATTATCTTCTATTAATTGTACCTTTTTCTTGGTATTAGTAATCTTCTGATTTCCCCAATATCAGTAATAATAATTCAAGGTTGCCCTCCAAAGGATCCCACTGTTGATGGGATGATATATTTGCAACTTGTAAATAATGGTGTATTCACATTTTGTTTCGAGTACCGATACTTCAAATGCATCTTTAACTCTGCAGCTGAAAGAGTCACCATGAAAGTATTATTTTATTCATTTTAACTGTCTATCACAAGATATATTTAAACATAACACTTCAATGTATAAACGTGCCACAGACTTCATACCTGACCACAGCTTGTCACATTCCTTATCATTATATGGAATTTAGACATGAAAGAATTGGCCTACCACATTAAGTCTGGGGATTAAATGTGATTTTACATTAAATCCCTTTAAATTAATTCAGCATAATGTGTAGCCAATCGTAAGGAAGTGAAAAGAACAGTGAAAGTGCAAGATAACACAAAACCTAGACCTCCAAGTATAGTGGAATAGCAAAACATGTTAAGAGTAAAATGAAGCAGTTGTCTTTGACAGAGGGATTTATGGTGGACTAATAAGGTATAATATTTTTGGCCAACAAACCCATGTTTTTAAACGGAAACGATCAGGTCATTTTCCCACCCTAAACCACCACCGTGTCCTTTTCTAGTACCTGACAGTGTTTCCAAACATGCCCCTGTATGTTATTTCTGATACAGCTAAATTTGTAAAAGTAAGATTTAAAGTGGGATTTGCTGTATGTGAACTACCAGTAAAGAGCTATCTGGGTGTAGTTGATTTAAAGAAAAGTTAGCCAGTCCAGTTTTGAACTGAATCTATCCAGATTTTATTCACATCGCCTGGCCACAGGGGTGATGTCATTCAAGCTTGGAGGCCCCCCCAGACACTTCTTGATACTGTCCTTGCCCAGATGGCTCTTAACTTATCTTCTAAATAAGTTATATTGTTATATAGTTGATCAATCTAAAACAAGAGAAGAATCCATCAAGTTCAACGTAAAACCATAGTGTGTTGATCCAGAAAAAGGCAAGAAATCCCAGAGGCCAATTTCCCCATACTAGGTGATTAATTTTCCACCTCCTGAAATCTATTACCTGTAACTTGCGATATTTATATATTTTAAGAAGAGCCTCCAAGCCTATCTTTATGAACAGTCCAGGAAGGACAATCAAGGATTACCAATGTTTATGTTTATTAGAGGTCCTTATAGTTTAAACTCCCTATTGCACTAAACAATTATTGGCTTTATTCGGCCGATTATCAGACATTGCGGCCAATAATCCGATAGACTGCCGCTATCTCCTATGGGCCACCCAAATGACCTAAACATCATCCGGGGAGCCCTTCCCGCAGCTTTCCGCGACCCCCCTTCCCCCGCTCACTGTCATGATGTGTAATATCACGACGGGGAACAAGGAGCAAGTGAGCGCTGATCTGACAGGTCGATGCTCGCTTGCTCCTCACCATCGGCCTGTGTAATAGGGGCTTTACGTCTCATCATACGTATCATCACTTTGTCTGTTGCTGGTTTCTATATATTCTATATATACTTACAGCTACATTGTTAATGGAGGCAACATTTTGGTTGCTTTCTCAGCGAGGATGATACGTTTATAGATTCCTGAACATTATATAGAAATTTAATTAGTTCATTCTATTTCAAGAGTATTGGCATTTGGGAATTACGTATACACAGTACTGTATATTCGGAAATACATATATTTTAATCTCTAAACTTAATTTCCTGCTCAATAATGTCACAGACAAGAAGTCTGGGATGTCTGGACAGTGGCATATATAGGTACAAGGCACGTTTTGTATAGCTTACTAAATCAAATAAAGGTTGATAACTATATTTAAAATATTTATTAAATTGTTAAAGTTTCAAAGAATTGAAAGGTCAGACAGACGATAACGCGTTTACAAAACAAAGAGAATGAGAATTATTTTATATGTTACACTTCCATGTCACTTTATTTATTTGTGTACAGCCAATACTTACTAAAGCTTGACAGGCCATTTTTGGCCTTTCTGGGTTAAAAAGACAATAAAAATAAAAATGTTTGACTTTTACAGTATATGTTGATAAAAATAATCCAATAAACAGTGATCAGAGTTATACCATTTACTTAAAGAGTATAGTGCCACCTGGTGTTCAAAGTATATACCAATGTGTGTGTCCACCTAATGGGATGAGTGCTTTACATTTGTATGCAGCATATCCTCTATGTTCCTCTTCTTCCTGAGTTGCCTGAGTTTTCTTCAGACGGCGAGGCAGTGAGGAGGGGAAAAGAAGAACTCATAGCATTGCGGCCTGCAGCTAAAAAAATTTAAAAAAATTAAAAGTTAAAAAATATGATGTAGCCCGTGTGATGAAAAAATATGATGTAGCCCGTGTGACGTGTGATGTAGCCCCTCCCTTAATAACAGCTTACCATTTAAAAAATAAAACATGTAAAAATGAATAAATATTTTTAATATTTGAAACCTAGAGAGAAAGAGAATATTTAATATTGTAGCATACATTATTGTCCCATCTATTGATATAATGATACTATTCCCGCAAAGTGAAAGGTGTAAACGTAAAGAGAGAAAAAAATGCAAGGACTGCAGAATTTTTGTCGCATTATCTCTCAAAAAAATTATAAAAAGGCATTAAAAATTCCCAGCCCACAAACATGATACTAATAAAAACTAGACATTGTGGCACAATAAATGACGCCCCAACCAGCCCCATAGATGGAAAAATAAAAGCGCTGTAGCTCTTAGAAGGTGAGGAGGTAAAAACAAAAAAGACAAGAAATGGCCTGGTCATTAAGGAGTTAATTAAAGAAGAACACTTCCATAATTTTTCAAGCTATAGGTAAGTTTATTTAGGAAGGTTCATCTAGCCATTTGTTTCATGTTATCAGTGATCAACAAAAAAAGAGATAACAGGAGAGATTATTTTCTCTCTCTGTGTCATAATATCTTTATGACTAGATATGATCAAACAGCGGAAAATCTTAGGTTCTATAGAACTCGAACTTTGTGAAACCTTCCGCATTTGATTCCCGATGCCTTCCCGTGGGGAAGCAGGAGACAGCCCAGGTACTGCCTGGAATTCCGGGATTCAGCCTAGGTAATAGGCTTTATCCCGGAATTCCAGGCGGTACCTGGGCTGTCTCCTTCTTTCCCCACAGACCGGGAAGGCATCGGAAATCAAATGTGGAAGGTTTGACAAGGTTCGAGTTCTATAGAACCTTAGATTTTCCGCTGTTCGATCATCTCTATTATGACAGCCATTGACGTGTGAAGTAAATAACATAGAATATCTTACTATGGCCTCTGTCAGGTGGTCCATAAACTTACAATGGCCTCAGGTTTAACATTCAGTTGTCCTTTCTGGACCATTGTTACTTGAGACCAAAGTCAAAATACAATGATACTGAGACAGAAACATTTGAATAGCTAGATGATCAATCAATAAACGTTGCCATTTTACAGGTAGAATCCCAGTATTAGTGAAGTGTATGCAGTGATAGACACGACATGGAGAGAGGAGCGGCCGCACATCCCACATATGGCTGACACTAGTGCCGCTAGGCCTATTTTAAAAACCGTCAGGGTGTTGGTATATAATTTGATCAAACCATAATAGCCTCGTGTACCACATGCAGGTCCCCTGGTTCACACGGGTCCCTACGCTAACTCACGACCGTGTGGGTCAGCGACCGCCATCCCCGCAAAGCGTGCACATGCAGGGAAGGGAGGCCATGGAATGGCCCTGCAACCCCAATGTCACAGGACCAAGCCCAAAGTGCCCCCCCAAAACCCGTACATGAGGCAATATGGTTTGATCAAATTATATACTAACTTCTGATGTTGGTTTTTAAATGTAGCTGAACCAAGCTTTTGTGTCAACCATAGGTGCGATGTGCAGCCATTTCTGTCTTTTTGGCTTGTGCATGCAGTGATAGGCTGTCTAGTAGCGCCTCTCTACAGTACAATGTGATACTACATATTTAGTACTGCTCTTTACCTGTGCCAGGATGAGTTGCTACTTTATGCACCAAGAGAGAGTGGCTTCATTTAATTTTTCTGAGACCCTGAAAAAGCTCCAATCCTCTACATAGAAAGTGATTTACAGTCTTCAGTAGCTATTTCTAAGTGTTGTATATAAGGACTTAATTTCTCCATAGTTTCTCATTATAGGATGACATTATGGAGGCTTCAGAACCAATTACCAATTTTCAATAGAGTTTTGGTCTTAAGATGCAATATTTTCAACATACAATGGTCATCCTGGAACCAATTAATATTGTAACCTCAGGGAAAGTTGTGTTAAAAGCAGAATAAGGCTATGTTCACACAACGTGAAACTACGGTCGTAGTTCTTGCCGCAGAACTACGGCCGTAGATTTGCGGTGTGTAACATAACCTTACTTTCAATGGGATCCCGGCCGGAGCGTATACACATCGTATACGCTCCGGCCGGGATCCATGCGGCACCGGAAAAAAACTGACATGTCAGTTTTCTGCGGCCAGAATTCAGTGACTTCCGGCCGCAGAAAGACCTGTTAGTGCACACAGTGAAGAGAGCCGCTTCGGCAGCTCGCTTCACTCTGTGCTATGGGAAGCTCTGATGCGGGCGCACGCTGATGCGCCCGCATCAGAGCTCCGCGGCCGGAAAGATCACCCGGCCGGCACTTAAGTAGCAGCCAGGATAATCCGGGCCAAGACCGGCCGTTCCGTGACCTGGCCGGGGTCACGGAAAGGCCAGATGTTCACAATGTGTGAACTTAGCCTAAATGGGTAAGCATAAGCAGCTGAGGAAATATGAAAAAGGGCTTAATTATGATGGTTATGATTGGGTCAGTGCATCTACAGACAATTGTGTGATGTGATCCCAGAATGCAGTAGTCAGCACTTACCAAAAAGATCCAAAGAGATACAACTAATAAATCAGCTTCAGGGTCATGAGCACCCATTGATTCCTGGTGGAAAAACAAGCGACTGATATAGTAGCAATCTGCTGCCGGCACTCCGTTGAATAGGAGCATCAGCAGCAGACGCTGCTATATCCTATGGGCTGCCTGGGCGATCAGCGATCACCCAGGCAGCCCCCCCGCTGCTCCCCGCCGCCCCCTCCCGCACTCACCCGCTCCCTTCAGCCGCGCTGAATAGCGGCGGCAGCGAGCGGGGAACGAGGAGCAAACAAGCGCTGAGAGCGCTCGTTTGCTCCTCTTAAAGACCCGTGGAATAGGCCCTTAAAGCCTTATTAGACCAAGCGATTATAGGCCGTATTTGGCAGATTATCTGCCGTATTTGGCCAATTATCTTCTGCTACGGCCGATAATGGCTTGGTGTAATAGCTACTGATGAAAGACAACTATCAGCTGACATGCACAATGTCGGCTGATCCTTGTCTTTCAACATATTGGAAAACTACACTGAGAATGGTCTGCTGGCCATTGCTCCATGCAATAGGAGCAGCATCAGCAGACCGCTGCCATCTTAAGATTGTCTGGATTGTCCCTTCGTACCCGCTTGTTGTCAGCGCATGTAATAGCGCCGGCAGCGAGCGGGGAACGAGGGGAGCAAACGAGTGGTGACCTAACAGGTCAGTGCTCACTTGCTCCTCCAGATTGGCCCATGTAATAAGGCCTTGAGCGACAGACTGGAACAACAGACTAAAATTAGAGTGCTAACTACTGATTCAGGGTGAGAAGCACTGCTGACAGGCGCTTCTACCCAACCAATCATTGGCTGGAAGGAATGATCATTGCTCATAATTAACCCTTGCAAAAAGATGACTGGATCTTCTGTGCAGCCCATAAAATCATAATTCGCCCCTGTAATATGATCAGCCAGCAAAAGAGACAATGGTCATTCTTTGGATGATCAGATTTTTTGTGCAGCCTATAAAATCATCTCTAGTCAATGGCATGTCATCCCATGTAAGCTCTAATGTGCGGCTGTCTATGATAAAATGAATAGGCTGTACTAACAATCCAGCAATCGGCCTGGCTGCACGATTGATTTGGGGATTTGCTCTGAGTTGCTGAATTCTGTCGATTCGACAGCAAATTTAAATCTGCTGCGAGAATGCAGGGCCATAGACTATAATGAGTATCGTAGTGGATTTGCTGCAAGCTCACAGCTTGAAATCTACTGCAAACTTGTAACATGTGAATGCACCCTTAGGCCATGTTCACACAACGTATCTTTTGCATAAATCACGTCCGTTGTTGCAATTTCGCACACAGATGTTCCTGCATCCCAATTAATCAGAAATGAAGATCATCTGGCCGGTCCCAGTCGGTTCACAGAACGGTTGATGTTATACGCGGTGGGAACATTGCCTTGAAGTGAAACATTCAGGAGGGAATTTATCAAGAGCTGCATGTTATACACCACTTTAATTTCAATTTGCCCCCCCCCCCCCATCCGCACTGCTGGATATATTAGGATTCCCACCACTGAGTTTACTTATCTGAAAAAAGAGATCATGAAAAGCTTACTTCAAAGAGCAGGTCAGTAAAAGTCACAAGTCACATGAGACCTTTCTCCACTCAGACCACTCCTAGGAATGTCACAGGCACCTTATTGTGACCTTTGGTTAAAACTTTAAATCTGAACAGTTAAGAGGCACTTTAGATGTTGTCCCCTATTAAGTAGCACAATGCTTTTGGCACCATTTGGGGGTATATAGGTATATATTATTCGTTAATTAACTTCAATATTGCATTTTTTTCTTACACCATAGAAACCTTGGGTCTTGACTCCTGATATTCATGTGAACGTTGCTTTGACATCTAAATTATACAGACTTCCAATCCATGAAGTAACTGTGAGATATTGTATCCTGAAAACTTCTATAGTGTACTGAAAATGATCTACATCCTTGTACTTTTCCTTTCTTCTATTTAATTGATCACTTCCTGGATTCCTCACTGTACTGTGGCTGTGCTGTCCCCATAGAACAGAGCACACACTTTCCCACAATCCCTCTAGTTTGCGCAGTGGAGCCCAACTGCCAATACTAATGGGAGAGATAAGGAGATTGCAGTTGAATGGAGCATGCCTGGCCTACCTTAGTTGGTTATCACAAAGAAGGACATCAGGTTATTAAAACAATGCAGGCACATAAAGGATTAGAAAGTCTATATCTCTCAAACATGCATATTTCAAATGTACATTTATTAGTTTAGACCTATTTAGCTTTGTGAAACAACCCCTTCAGTGCTAACTTAATTTATTGACATATGTTCTTAAATGGGTATCCTTATCCCAAATCAAATAGTGGTTTTCTTGTGTATATATTACTATACTGTAGATGTACAGGGGTATTTAAATAAAAATTATATATATATATGTGCAGTATACACCAGCCAGACCACTGCTTTAAGAATAGAATGGTGGTTGTGGCCGTATGTGGATGGATACCTGGCCTTGGTTTTTCCCTTGTCATTACATTGACTTATAGGGCCACTTAATATGGTGGTTTTGGTGGTTTCCCTACAGGAGCCACTCCTTGGCTGCGCCCTTCCCGGAGGGATATCTGGCTAGTCCTGTGTTTTGAGACTCTTAAATGAGGCTCCACTGACTCTTTTTTGCATGTCATATATCCCAAGGAGCAATGCACCTAGGATTTCAACGAGTTGAGAGCTTAGGCTGGCAGCCAACAGTGGTGTCTTTGGCTGGTCTCCCTGAGGTCAGTGATCTTTTTACCATGTGTAAATAACTGTTTTATATATATATATATATATATATATATATATATATATATATATATACAGCCATTTACTTTCCCACCGGCTGAAATGATTACACTATTTCTACATCAGGGTGTGTGTAGAGTACAGTTAATATTAGTAATAATCTTTCTTTCGTTCGTTCTTTCTTTCTTTTTGTTCTACATTTAAAAGTTTACTTTATCATTTATTTATCTATATATTTCTTTTCTTTTCTTTTCTTTACTATGGGGTCAAAGGGCAATTTTGATGTTTTCCTAGTTGCCTGCTGTCTCCATATTTAGATCACTGATAACAGTGATCTGATGGTAACATGTGTAGTAAGGGATGGAGAGAGAGAAGAAGAATTTTTCATCTTCTCTGCATGCCTCAAGACATACTCTGCTGGAGGAAGCCCTGTCATGTCATTGTTGATATTGTTGGCTTCCTTAAAATCTCTCAGATGTGGAAGCAGACATATACACTGTGCCCATTGGTTTTTAGTGACAAGAAATATCAGTAGTACCCTGGCACAGTACAAGCTCAGTGACAGCCTGATCCTGCCAATGGGTCTACATGCAGGAATGTGCAAACTTTTTATTTTTAGCAAAATAAATCAGTGAGCTGTAAACAGGAGGCCTAGCTCTGAAGCCCATTAAATAACATGGGGTAGTCATCAAGGGAATAATATTGCTAGATTTAAAGAGTGATTTTGCAAGTCTAATTAGTCATAAGGGTAAGATATAGGGGGACATTTATGAAGTCCGGTGTTTTTTACGCCGGGCTTACAAATGTCCCCACAGCTCCGCAGCTTAGGGGATTTATGTAGAGGCGCATTGCCTCTACATAAATCCCGATCGCACTGACCCAGTTCTTGCGGAAATTTTGAAACCTAAGCCAGCTGGAAGCATAGGTTTCAGTATCATTTTTTCACAGAAAAAAATCATAAATGTGGTGCACGCAGAGGCCGTGCCCCCTCTGCGTGCAGCCACACCCTCCGTAATGCCCCCTCTCCGCCCCACTGGCGAAGGTGGCGCAGATAGGGCAGATGCGAAAAAATATTCGCAAAAATATCATTTGCAAATATTTTTACGCCGTTTTGCCATATTTCCACCTAAAAAAGGCATTTACACCTTTTCATACATGTCCTCCATAGTGTATACAGTTGGAGTTGGAGATGGAGGCCCATCCCTGATTAGTCTTGACTTTTATGCTGTTGGGTGGCAAAATCCTAATTTTCAAGAAGAACTATATACTTACAAATATAGTGGTAGTCAATGAATTGGAAAGAGCCCAATGATGAAATGTAGGCTACATTCACACTAAGAAAAAAAAAAAAAGGTGTCCGCTTTTTCTATGTAAAATAATGTCCGTTATTACCACATTTCAATATACATCAATGGAATGCATTGATCAGTGGACTGACAGACGCCCCGATGCTGTGTGCAATGCTGTGCTGTGTGTATTGAATAATGGACAATGTTTGCGTGGATGTCAAAATAATGTTCATCACTATTATTCACGGGCGTTCTTTGCAAACAACATTCTTTTAAGTTGTTCAAACATTTTTTTTTACTGTCTTTACTGTTAAATTCAATGGACCTTCAAAAAAGAATCACATCCAAATGGGCCTGATTGAAGTCAGTTTGAACTCAAAACAGGTGTCTTTCTAAAAAATAAAAAACGGAAACAAAAACATAGTTAAGAGGTTTGCACCTATTTTTAGGGAAATAATTGGATTTTTCATTCAGTTTTTGTCTAAGTTCTATTCATGAACCAGTATTCAACAGGTGAATATTTTTTAGATGCAACTTTTTTTTTAATCTGCCTGTTTTGAGTTGTCACCAAAAAGTTTGCATAATTCGGGATTATCATTTGCGACTTTTTAAAAAGTTACACAAACAGGTGCAGGCCTAAGTCTGGTCAGTATCAGGTGAATATGCTTGCGCAATTTTTGCTTTTTTGCGACTTTTTCTGTGACTTTTTACTTTGATGCATTCACTATGGAAGGACTACTTTTTAATAAATCAGTCACAAAATATTGGAAAAAAATACACATCGATCCTTATTAGAAGAATCACACACATCAGACTCCTTAGTAAATGACCCTCATTGTGTGAACATGGCCATACACTGACCTTTCCATCCTGAGTAGCATGATAATGGAGGGGGTAATTAAATTGTGCAATACTCTATGAATATGTGCACTGATCTGTATCTTGGCACACTCTTCTTTCCTCTGTTCACACTGGTGTCATGCATTCTGTTCTACATGAGCAATAACCGCTATACTGAGTCTGTTTGTACAGTCAGAGACACTAATGAATCCTTGTGGCTTTATGGGATCTGTCAGGTTTCTGATACTTTTGTTGGCAGGACTGGTGACCCAGACTTCAGCACCAGTTCTACTACTGTATTTAAACCACTTAAAGGATATTATCAGTTTTATTTCAGGCATGCTGTATATATTTCAGAAACACTTTTGGATTGTTGCCATTTTTCTAAAACAATCTCTGAGGATTGTTACAACACTTTGGTCATTAACTACAAAGTTATGTCAACCATGTAATCTGCTGTATTAGCCATCAATGACCTACTGCCGAGAGGGAGGTCTGTGTTGTAAACTCCCCTAACTAAGAGCAGATGTATCAGTCAAAGATGCCGACTCTTTAATCATTACACCAAGTATCAGCTTAGTATCCACAAGTGCGGTGGACCTAAGTGGCTCAGTTATTTTCTGTTCTGTATCTAGTCATTTTCCACCAGTAGAATTCTGAATGTCATGCATGGAATCAATTTTCGGCATATGCTGTATCTTGGATTCTTCTACTCCCTTAAAAACCTTTGACTTTCAAAGAAACACCACCGTCGTTTTTGCCATTTATTGTAGCTGTACAAAAATTTTATACAAAAAAAGTTTTTTTGGCCAATTGTTTATCCTTTTATGGACAACATTTTTTTTAAAAAAAGTCCCAAAAACAAATACAAATACAAATAAAGAGTAAGCTGATTCATTTACTGGCCACTGAAATAATGGCTGATTTTGGACAACAATGGAACCCGTTGTAACAAAATCATCAGATTTTTATTTTTCAGAATTTTATTTTAAAATGCTGTTTTATGGCTACAAAAAAGTTTGCTGTGTATGATCATGATAAATTATGTTTATAAGTTTAAAAAATTAACCAAATATCACTCGTATTAAAGGAAAAGTCTGTCCAGACCCATTTTTTTTAGCAACTGCTGGGGAGGGGGAAGATAAAAGAAATAACATGCTCTTACCTCCCCCGCGTCAGTGCTAGGGGCTGCATACCGCTGCTCTGGTCCCCAGGTCCCCAGACGCTTTCTGGTCTGAGCGGGACCCGGGTCTTGACATGTAAGTTCTGTTCAGCCAGTCAGCAGCGGCATAGGAACAGGAAAAGGGTTAATGAAGTCCTTGTTAGTGGCACAGTCCATTAGGATATAGCTAGTCTATGCAGTTATAGCAATGGTTAAAGTCCACTATATAGTCCAAGGTTAAAAGGGTTATCCAAGATTTTAAAAAAAAACATAGCTGTATGCTGTGGCCCAGGGAGCTGGATACTGGCGTTCAACCAGCCGATGGTCTCTGGTGTTTTGGGGGTGACTTGTCAAGGTGGCCAGTAGTGGTGATACCCACCGCCGGACTCACGGGCACTGAACCTTTGGGAGAACTAGTGTGCAGTGCAGGGTGCAGCAACAGAGAGTTCCACTTAAACAATGCTTTAACTTTACTTAAAACTTTGTTGCGATACAGAAAAAAATATAACTGCTTTTGGTACTCACTGCAATAATACAGTAGATCTCTCAACAGGCAACCTGAGGTAGAGAGTAGGAGTTAAGTAGAGAAACAGGAGTAAATAGGGGTCGGTTAGGAGCCTTTGCCTAGTTAGTGCAGTACTCTGTTGGGATGTGTGGGGAAAGTGTATCTTGAAGGTAAGGTATCCTCACACTGACGTTTAGATAAATCTGTGTAATCTGACCGCCTTCTGACTGCACAGTCTTGGAGATCACCCTGTGAGGTGACTCCAAGCAACTACACAGGAAGTGTGTGCGTAAAAGAGCGTAAAAACCGGCTAAACCCTACCATGTGAACTGCAGCTGTGCACGGTGGGTGGGGGGGGGGGGTGGGGGTGAGACACCTAGTGGCTGGAGTAGGGCACAGCAACTAACTGCACTAGCTGTGGCACCTGAGTGAACTAGTTTTACCTGGGTGTGTAATGGTAAGAATAACCACCCGTAGTGGCACACTACAAGTATTCTTCCAGAAATAGCGTAACACCACATATAACCTGAGGGCAGATGTGGAGCTGTTTTTGGAGGTAATATATTTTACATGCCAAATGCATTTTTGTTATTCAACTTGTGCCTTTTTATGCATTGCAACTGACCCAAAATGACATTGGGACTGGCATAAATCGTACATATTCTAAATCCCATAAACATAACTATACAACATCAAAACAAGTTAAGGGCACGGATTACTTTAGTCATTAAGTAGCTTTGAAATGGGAAAAAAAAATCAATTGAAAAAGAAATATACTCAGTAATAATAGCTGCTGTTTATGAGTATAAAACTTTAAAAGGCTTTTATAAGCTGGCCACAAGAATGTTGAATGATGTCTAACTTCTGTACTCCATGTGAATCATTTTCCAATGTTCTGGTTTATTAAGGAAAAATCAAGTTGTATAATTGTCAGGCCATTTTATTTGCCCCATAAGATTTCCTGCCCAGTTGAAGACAGTAGGTAATCTTTGAAATGGCTGTATAATAGTGAGCAGTAGAGTTTCATAATGCTGGTTTCATACATGGCAGATTATTTTTTTTTTTTTTAGAAAATTGTCACTGCAGTTTTTGAGGCAAGGCCAGGATGTGATCTGGCAAGTAGGAGATATATAAATGCTTCCTAAATTTTACTCTTTACTTTGAATCCACTTCTGGTTTTGGCACTAGAGATGTTAACACTGGAGATGAGCGAGTAGTGAAATATTTGAAAGTTTGAAATTTCATTCGAGTAGACTGGAATGCTTGACTATTCGATCGAATATCGAATCCGATTAAAGTCTATGGGAAAAAATATTCGTGACTTGATCTCCAAGTGGTTGAATTTAGGTTTCCAAGTCCACCATGACACCTCAGGAAATGATGTCAACACCTGTGGAATGCAACTGGGACAGCAGGGGAAGCATGCCTGGGTGCATCTAACACGCCAAAGTCGCAGCATTACGCCACTAGCACAGCCTCTCAACAATAGTCTTCAAACACTTTCAGTATACAGCCGTATACCCTATATATGATCTTTTAGAAATGCCTTCAGGCAACAGGCGTCTAATAGTTAATGTCACACACAGAACGCAAAACAGTTTTACCAAATTATAATTCTTTTTTGGCACACTCTCAGTATGCACAGTATCCGTTTTAATAGCTGTATATATGTATGATGAAGCTCTGCTATCTATGATTTAAGCCCTAACAATGGCTTTTGGGGGTCCCTCCTGCCTAAAATCACCTAATACCTGACTGTCTTTACTACATACTGCCTCCCTGTCTAGCTCCAAGTCTCATCTAATAACGAATCTCAAAACCCCAATTATATTACTGTAAAGGTCCCATGGTTTAGCCAGCCAATGAATGCAGATGCTTTTTCCCCCACTTCTTGTGTTCTACCTGTGCCCCCCCCCCCCGCATAGTTATTGGTTAAAAAAATACCAGGGAAGGTGGGAGGGGAATTGAATTTTCACAGCATTTTTTGTAGAATACTCGAGCGAAATTGGTTATTTCTAATAGTAAGCTATTCGAATACCTACTCAAGCGAGCAGTACTCGCACATCTCTAGTTTATACATAGTATATCACCGTCCTTTGCATATCCGGGCAGCATTCAGCACGCTGTATCAGCTGCAGGAACATTTCCTGTGTGCCTGCAATTCAATTAACCATTTACTACAATGTAAATTACGGCCGTTGTGTGAACAGCTGTTGTTTCCAGACGCTGTTTAGCATGTTCAATATTTTATCGCCCACTCTAAAGAACGGACATAAAATAACAATGTTGGGACACAGTGGGCGGCATTGAATTCAGTGCAATACCGCTGCTGCAGCATCTTATAAAAAAACAAGCCAGTTTTCAAAAAACAAAAAACCCTGCCATGTGTGAAACCAGCATAAATGAAGAGGGAAGGGATGTCAGATACAACTTCTTGTGTTGTTGTTTTTTTATAACTCGAGTCACAACATTGCTTATAGTTTCCAATGCTCCATATACAAAATTATTATTACCTCTAAAAACTAAAGGCCAATCTTAAGGACATACCTTTGGCAGATACAGACAGCGTAGACCCATAACAGTCTTGGGGGCCTTTGTTAGTAACCTAGCAGATATTGCAACCCATTTTCACATCTTGTTTTTAAGGATGATCTCACAAAGGGAGCACCCTCACTCTGTCTATCCACCTAGATGACACATAAACTATTGACTTAATGCAATTAAGAGATTAAACATCCGTGATTGGTCCATTGTACTCACAATGACATATGTATACAGTGGTGCCTTGGATTCCAAGCATAATTCGTTCTGGGGCCATGCTTGAAATCCAAATCACTCTTAAACTAAAGCAAATTTTCCCATAAGAAACTACTGATATGCAGATAAATGGTTCCACATCCCCAAAATATTTTTTTATTCTGAATAACATGCAAAACAAACATTTAGAAACAGCTGAATATGTCCTATTATAAGTACAACATGCTAGAATAGGTCGGTGTGGTCACATGACAGCAATGAGGAAGGGATGTGTGTTCAGCATGGACCATTCAGGAAGTGAGAATCACAGAACTGTGCAGGATGACAGTGACAGAAACTTTACATACAGCAGTGTTAATGGCTGAGTGTAAGTGCAAACATATTATAGCAGTAGTGTGTATAGTTGAGTGTGAGTGCAGGCACCCTGGGAGACTCCCTGGGTCAGAGTACATTGCTGTAGACCCCGCTATGCAGATCATGCCCTTCCCCCACTCCCCCTCCCACCCAGCACAGGGAGCTCTTAAACCAAAGCAATACTCTTAAACCAAGTTACAATTTTGAAAACCTGTTAGCTATTCTTGCAAAGCACTCTCAATCCAAGTTACTCTTAAATAGAGATGAGCGAACCGGGTTCGGGTTCGAGTCCATCCAATCCCGAATGTTCAGCATTTGATTAGCTGGGGCTGCTGAACTTGGATAAAGCTCAAAGGTTGTCTGGAAAACATGGATACACCCAATTACTATCTCCATGTTTTCCACATAGCCTTAGGGATTTATCCAACTTCAGCAGCCACCACTTATCAAATGCCGAACGTTTGGGTTTGGATGGACTCGAGCATGCTCGAGGTTTACTCATCTCTACTCTTAAACCAAGGTATCACTGTACATCATTATACATGAATGACAGTCCAGAGATAATATACATGTATATCATTCTAGATTAACTTGTTGCATGAAAAACAGAAAAATACTTTTTATAAATTACGGCCTATATTATAAGGTAGGACCTGATCTGCTCCCTTTAAAGGTAACCTACCAAGACTTTCGAGCTGCCTGAACCCTTAGTCTTTAGGGCAGTCCACTGTGACTTCTGCCTCTCCTACCAGCAATGATTGATTGATCTTTTAGTATCCCCAAACAAGAAGAGATCTATCAATCTAGAATGGTAAGACAGAGAGAAGCCTTAGCTGACCCAATTACTGGTGCTTCAGGTAGCATGACGGTAATGACAGGTTCCCTTTAACCCCTTAAGGACGGAACCCAAAATGGCCTTAAGGACCGGAGCAAATTTCAGGAATATGACCTGTGTCACTTTATTCATTAATAACTTCGGGATGCTTTTACCTATCTGGCTGATTCTGAGTTTGTTTTCTCGTGACATGTTATACTTTATATTTCTGGTAAATTAGAGTCGATACTTACAGCCTATCTTTATGAAAAAAAAACAAAATAACGTGAAAAATTGAGAAAAATTGCATTTTTCTAACTTTGAAATTTTGTGCTTGTAAGGAAAATGGTTATGCCACATAAATTATATATGAAATATCATTAGCAACATGTCTACTTTATGTTGGCGGCATTTATTAAACTTGCGTTCAATTGTTTAAGACAATAGAAAGCTTCAAAGTTTAGCAGCATTTTTTCAAATTTTCACAAGAATTTCAAAATCTGATTTTTCAAGGGACCAATTCACGTTTGAAGTGTATTTGAGGGGCCTGTATATTATGAAGCCCCACAAAGCACCCCATTTAAGAAACTGCACCCCCCAAACTGTTCAAAATCAATTCCATAAAGTTTTTTAACCCTTTAGGTGAGTCACAGAAATAAAAGCTAAGAGTGTGAGAAAATAGAAAATTTATATTTTCTTTGTAGAAATTATATTGTGATCCAAAATCTCTTATAATAGAAAACCTATTTCCAGAGAAATGCACCTCAATATTTATTGCCCTGTTTCTGCAGTTTATAGAAATATATGATATGTGGCCATATTGCGCTATTTGACTCAACCACAAGCCTCAGATGTAAAGGAGCGCCTAGTGAATTTTGAAGCCTCCTTACAATTGGCCAATTTTCAAAGTACCACTTCTGGTTGGCAGAGGCTCTGGGGTGCCAAAACCTAACAAAAACCCCTAAAGGGATACCATTTAGGAAACTATACCCCTTAAGGAATGTAACAAGGGGTATAGTGAGCATATGGACCCCACTAGTGACAGACACAATGTGCCGTGAAATTGAAAAAAAAATATTTTTTTTACACTAAAACTTGGTCTAGCCTTAAATTTTTCAGGTTTACAAGGGGGTAAAAGGAAAAAAAACATAAAACTTGAAGAGAAATTATCCCCATGTACAAAAATACCCCACATGGGGACATAATGTATCATGCGGGCGCAGGACACGCCTCCAAAAGTAAGGAGCACCATTTGGCTTTTGGAAGCTGAATTTGGCCAGAAAGGAGGACAAAGGCCATGTCGGGTTCGCCCCCGTGCTGTCAAAACAGTGGAAACACCCCACAAGTGACCCCATTATGGAAACTACACCCCTCAAGGAATGTAACAAGAAGTATATTGGGCATATGGACCCCACTGGTGACAGGCACAATGTGCTGTGAAAATGACAAATTCAACTTTTTACACTAAAATGTTGCTGTAACTTAGATTTTTCATGTTCACAAGGGGTTAAAAGTAAAAATAAACCACTTATCATGTAGAGCAATTTCCCCCGATTACAGGAGTACCCCACATGTGGACACAAAGTGCAAAGCGGGTGCACGGAAATCCTCCAAAGTAAAGGAGCGCAATTTGGATTTTGGAAGCTGGATTTGGCCAGAATGGAGAACGAAGGCCATGTCGGGTTCGCAGAGCCTCCGTGCTGTCAAAACATTGAAAACCCCCCATAAGTGACCCCATTATGGAAACTACACCCCTCAAGGAATGTAACAAGGGGTATAGTGAGCATATGGACCCTACTGGTGATGGGAACAATGTGGAACAATGTGCCGTGAAAATGAAAAATTAAATTTTTTACACTAAAACATTGATGTAACTTTGAATTTTTCATGTTCACAAGGGGTTAAAAGAAAAAATAAACCCCTAATCACGTAGAACAATTTCCCTCGATTACAAGAGTACCCCACATGTGGACACAAAGTGCAAAGACGGCGCACGGAAAGCCTCCAAAGGGAAGGAGCGCAATTTGGATTTTGGAAGCTGGATTTGGCCAGAATGGAGGACGAAGGCCATGTCGGGTTCGCAGAGCCCCCGTGCTGTCAAAACATTGGAAACCCCCCACAAGTGACCCCATTATGTAAACTACACCCCTCAAGGAATGTAACAAGGGGTATAGTGAGCATATGGACCCCACTGGTGATGGGAACAATGTGGAACAATGTGCCGTGAAAATGAAAAATTTAATTTTTTACACTAAAACGTTGATGTAACTTTGAATTTTTCATGTTCACAAGGGGTTAAAAGAAAAAATAAACCCCTAATCACGTAGCACAATTTCCCCCGATTACAAGAGTACCCTACATGTGGACACAAAGTTCAAAGACGGCGCACAGAAAGCCTCCAAAGGGAAGGAGTGCAATTTGGATTTTGGAAGCTGGATTTGGCCAGAATGGAGGACGAAGGGTTCGCAGAGCCGCCGTGTTGCCAAGATAGTTGAAACCCCCCACAAGTTACCCCATTATGGAAACTACACCCTTAAAAAAATGTAACAAGGGGTATAGTGAGCACATGGACCCCACTGCTGACAGACACAATGCGCTGTGAAAATAAAAAAATTAATTTTTTACACTAAAACGTTGGTGTAACTTCGAATTTTTCATATTCACAAGGGGTTAAAAGAAAAAAATGAACTCCTATTCATGTAGAGCAATTTTCCCCGATTACAGGAATACCCCACATGTCGACACAAAGTGCAAAGCCAGTGCACAGAAAGCCTTCAAAGGGAAGGAGCACAATTTGGATTTTGGAAGCTGGATTTGGCCAGAATGGAGGACGAAGGGCTCGCTGAGCCTCGTGCTGCCAAAACAGAGGAAACCCCCCACAAGTGACCCCAACGAATTCAGGAATCTGTGGTTCGTACGGGGTGGGGTCACTTGAGGGGGCTTGTGGGGCTTCCTGGGGCCTATTCCTGGGGCGGCCCCATGGGGGCTTCTCATCACTAAATGATGATGACGATGAGGAAGAAGAGGAAGAGAGAACGAAGGATCTTCCTCTTCTCCCTCACTGGTTGTCTCAGTATCATAGGCAATCTAGGCGAATGCCTCCTCAGCCAAGAACAACCTGTGGGCCATTTTTTTGTTTTTTTTCTTTACGGTGCCTTCACACACACTGGATCCTTACACTGTGGATCCAGTGTCAGTGCATCCCTATGCTTGACATCCCGCTGCGTGTAAGTTAACGCCCGCTGGCCGGAGCATACTTTACCTCCTCCCCGCTCTGGCTTGCTTCGGGGCTCCCGGCATCTTCTCATCCTGTGCAGTCAATTAGTGTGCTGCCCCGCCGCAGCCACTGATTGGCTAAGCAGGACGTCCTGCTGAGAACCCCTGAAGCAAACCAGAGCGGGGAGGAGGTGATGTATGCTGTATGTATGCCGGGGGTTAACTTACATACACGCAGCGGGATGTCAATCCCGCTGCGTGTATGTATTCTCATATGGATGCACTGACAATGGATCTGCAGCGTGAAATCCCCTGCTGATCCGGTGTGTGTGAAAGCTACCTTAGAGAGGGTGTGTAAGTGTTATGTTTTTACACGTGTAAGTGTTAGTGTGTGCTTCATTTATTGTTTTTACATTTTGTGTGTTTTTGAATTTCTTTCTTTACTTGGGGGGCACACCGGGGGAAGGGGGGGGGGGGTAGAGAGAAAAGAAGAATATTTTACAGAAAAAAAAAAGTACACTGAAAAAGAAAAAAAGAAAAAAGAAAAAGCAGAGGGCAGGGTAGAGGGTGGCAAGAGAAGAGGATGGCAGGAGAGGAGAGAGGGTAAGAGAGGAGATGGTGGCAGGACGGAGGATGGCAGGACAAAGGGTGGCAAGATAGGGAAGCAGGAGAGGGTGACAGGAGAGGGGAGAGGGTAAGAGAAAAGAGGGGATGGTGGCAAGGGAGGGAAGCCAGAGAGAGGAGAGGGTAGAAAGAGAAAATAGAGGGTGGCAGGAGAGGGTAAGAGAAGAAGGGAGAGGGTGGTACTATGGAGGATGGCAGGACAAAGGGTGGCAAGAGAAAAGCAGGAGAGAGGAGAGGGTGGGAGGGGAGAGGATAAGAGAAAAGGGTGTCAGCAGAAAGGGTGGCAAGAGGAGAGTGTAGCAGGGGAGGGGGTGGCGGCAGGGAGGGTGGCAGCAAGGGGAGGGTCGCAGCATGGAGAGGGGGGCAGAGGAGAGGGTGGCAGCAGGGAAAGGGTGATGGCAGGAGGGAGAGAGTGGCGGCAGGAGGGAGAGGGTGACCGCAAGGAGAGGGTGTCAGAGAGAGGGAGAAGGAGGCGGCAGCATAGGGGACACACGGAGGTAGAAGGCGGCAGCGGCAGCTGAACAGAAGGGGGAGGAGGAGGCTGCTGCCGCCGTGACAGCAGGGGGGGATTAGGAGGAGAACAGAGGGGAGAGAGGGGGGAGAACAGAGGGGAAAGGAGTGGGAGGGGGGAGAGTGGGGGTAGAACGGAGGGGAGAGAGGGGGGAGAACGAAGGGGAGAGAGGTAGGAGAACAGAGGGGAAAAGAGAATGAAGGGGGGAGAACGGAGGGGGGAGAACAGAGGGAAAAGAAGAATGGAGGGGGGAGAACAGAGGGGAAAGGAGAACGGAGAGAAGAGGAGGAGGGGGGAGAGAACAGAGGGGAGAGGAGGAGGCTGCTGCCGCGGGACAGCAGGGGGGGATTAGGAGGAGAACAGAGGGGAGAGAGGGGGGAGAACAGAGGGGAAAGGAGTGGGAGGGGGGAGAGTGGGGGCAGAACGGAGGGGAGAGAGGGAGGAGAACAGAGGGAAAAGAAGAATGGAGGGGGGAGAACAGAGGGGAAAGAAGAGCGAAGGGGGGAGAACGGAGGGGGGAGAACAGAGGGGAAAGGAGAACGGAGGGGGGAGAATGGAGAGAAGAGGAGGAGGGGGGAGAGAACAGAGGGGAGAGGAGGGAGGAAAGAACAGAGGGGAGAGGAGGAGGAGAGAACAGAGGGGAGAGGAGGAGGAGGGGGGAGAAAACAGAGGGGAGAGGAGGAGGAGGGGGGAGAGTAAAGAGGAAAGAGGAGGAGGAGGGGGGAAAGTAAAGAGGGGAGAGGAGGAGGAGGGGGGAGAGAAAAGAGGGGAGAGGAGAAGGGGGAAAAACAACAGAGGGGAGAGGAGAAAGGGGGCAGAACGGGGGGGAGAGGAGGAGGGGGGCAGAACGGGGGGGGGGGGAGGAAGAGGGGGGAAGAACGGGGGGGAGAGGAAGAGGGGGGCAGAACGGGGGGAGAGGAGGAGGGGAATGAACGGGGGGAGAGGAGGAGGGGGCAGAACAGAGGGGGGCGCAAGGAAGCGGACGCAGCCGCCGCACATCAGAGCGGAGGAGGCGAGAGCGGTGGGGGAGAACGGAGGGGGGGGAACGGAGGAAGGAGCGGAGGAGGCAGCCGCGGCATATCAGAGGGACCGGAGCAAACGGAGGGGAGGGGAGGAGGAGAACGGAGGGGAGGAGGAGAAGGGAAGAAGGTGGCGGCCGCGGACGCAGCTACGGCACATCAGAGGGGAGGAGGCAGGAGCGGGACTCGGGCGGGAGCGGCGGGGTGAGGAGGAAAACCGAGGCGGACGCAGTGACGACCGCTGCACATCGGAGGGGAGGAGGCAAGAGCTGCAACGGGACCGGCAAGGGGAACAAGCTCCTTCTCTGCTCGCTGATTCTCGGCGAGCAGAGAAGGAGATTTGCCCGTGATTGGCCGGCCGGTGGCTAACGGCCAATCACGGGCGATCGGGGGGCAGGGGACGCCCCGGGCACCGTGGTGATTGGTGCTGTCTCGGACAGCACCAATCACCGCTTAATTCCGGTATACCCGCCCTGTATACCGGAATATTGCTGTGATTGACCAATCAGAATTGAACGGCCAATCACAGCGATCGCCGTCACGGGGGGGCGTGATGATGCCCCCTGCGTGACACAGGAACATGGCTAATGTAATAAACATTAGCCATCTTCCCGCGATCGCGACCCGTCGGCCTGCGGCGGCCGCTTAAAGGACCGGCGTACGGGTACGTCATGGGTCCTTAAGTGACAGTGATCCATGTCGTACCCGTATGTCATGGGTCCTTAAGAGGTTAAAGGGGTTGTCCAGCGAAAAAATTATTTTTTTCAAATCAACTGGTGTCAGAAAGTTATATAGATTTGTAATTTACTTCTATTTAAAAATCTCAAGTCTTCCCATACTTATAAGCTAATGTATGTCCTGCAGGAAGTGTTAAAGTATTTACATTTAGAAACAGTGCTCTCTGCTTTAATCTCTGGCCTAGTCATGAATTGTCCTGAGCAGGAGAGGTTTTCTATGGGGATTTACTACTGCTCAGGACAGTTCCTGACCAGGCCAGAGATGTCAGCAGAGACAACTGTTTCTCAATGTAAATAAACAACACTTCCTGAAGGACATACAACAGTTTATAAGTATGGGAAGACTTGAGATTTTTAAATAGAAGTAAATTACAAATATAAATAACTTTCTGACACCAGTTGATTTGAAAGCATTTTTTTTCCGTTGGACAACCCCTTTAATTATTGGAAAGAAATGCAATGAAATGTATAGGAACTAAGCTGACACTATAGAAATTCTGACCTTAATCCTCTAGAATTAAAGACAGTGGGGGACATTTACTATTGAGTCAAAAACGTGTTTTTTTTTCTTCTTCCTTAGACGAATAGCGAATTTATGTTAGTGAGTGCTTTAAGAGTGGGTGGTGTATTTTACAACAGTATACAGTATGTTTTCATCTGAGTCACGTAATACAGAGCTGGGAGAAAATGCATTGAATTCTTTCCATTTTTTTTCCTGATCTGTCGTGGTTTGAAGACCCCAACCGATAAAAACTTTTAAATTGTCTTCCTGACAGTGGCCATTTAATCTTTTCTGTTGATATTGTCTAGTTTAGTAGTGTAACAGATATCCTTATTCCTATTGTATTACTCTCATTCCTCCACGCCATTGTCCAAGTAAAGCACATCTGTAAATGCTGTTAACAGGGCAGAGTAGAAACTAAGGCAATATGGATGCCCCCCATAATAATGTATAAATAATAAAATACTAAATTCACAATGAAGAACATGTCTCAATATCTGGCTCTAATCCTTGAAAAAAAATCAAAGTTACACATCCCCTTTAAGTTGTTAGCCTGATGACTGCTTGGCTCTCTGTGAGAAACTAGCAGTGTACCATTGTCACCCACTTTAGCAGTGTATCTCAACTCCAGTCCAATCATCCTGATGCTTGCCAATTCCAAGCCACTTTTTTTTGTATTTTAGAAGGTCTAAGTGTATTGTCATGATAGTTTTATCATCATTTTGCAGCATATCTATCATTAATATGTCAGGTTTTTCAATCCTGTTCAAAAGGATTTTCAGGGCTGGAATGTATTTGAATGTTACACATGGGCCTAAATTTATGATAAAAAGAAATTCTTGGAAAGATATTCCCTGATTTAGTGAACTCTGAAGCTGAGTTTTTATTCTGTGTATCTTTTCAGCCATCACCTTGTAGCATGATGTTTGGATCATTCATAGCATTTTTCTATACATGCTATTTTTTTGCATTCCACCTTAGCGTCTCTGACATTAAAAGATTATGTATTGTACCACAAACGGAATTCCTGAATGTGTACATCTCAAAATTACCATGAAAAATTAATATATATTCATTTTCAACAACGAAATAGACACAGTCTATGGCACCATCATGGTACCCAAGAACTTGTGATAGAGGGTCTGACCTAGGAGAAGGCCCCCCCATTTATCTTTTTACTTTGGATCTTTCCATCAGCTTTCTACAATTTCAGATGTACTTTAGTTTTCCTTGCACAGTGTCATTGCAAGGCCTGTCAATACAGGCCTCCTATTGGTGCAGATGATATGCTATATATCTTGTACCTACAGCATACAGTATGTTAGGCTAAGTGTCAGATCACATGGTTACTATCAATACCATATATATATATATATATTGCTGCAAAAGTTTGGAGGGCATCTGAGGTTTAGTTTTTTGTTTGCAGTATTCTTAAAGGGGTCCAAGTACACCAGTTGTCCATGATATAAACCAAAGCCGTTTCAGCACATAACAGGCAGATGCCAGGCCCACTGTGTGGAGAGAAAGCCAAGAGGTTGCCCGTAGTACAGTTTTTACTACTCACTACTCTTTTCAGTATACAGCCAGACAAAACCTCCTCTAGTTATTTTAACATTAGCAACAAGCTGTGGTTGGGATGGAGAAGAGTGGGAGTGCTCACAGTTTCTACAATGCAGATGATAAATCTGCTGGGAGCAAGTGAAGCAGGAAGGCCAGTCTGTGGGGATTGGGTACAATGGGTATTAGAGAATAGGCTAATCTTTAGGAGAGAAGGTGTACAATAGGGCCTGTGATTGTTCCTCCCATAGTGCTCAATGATGGGAGTTGGGACAACTTCAAAGTGGATGTCAGTCTGTCATCTTAAATGTGTTGGTCCAGATTTATCAATAGAAATGGGTGTAAACTGCCCACAGCAACCAATCACAGCTCAGGTTCCATTTTACAAGAGATGAAAGCTAAGCTGTGATTGGTTACTGTGAGCAGCTTACACCAATTTCTATTTTACTCGTGTAAATAAATCTGGCCCAAAAAGGATATAAATTGCTGCTTTCAGGCACACAGTTTCCTGTGTGACCCACGATCACGTATTTCCCTTTATGACCCAGGTCAGTTCCATTTTTCATGTCTTTCTTATAAATATCAAGATCAAAAACTCATCACAACTCATTCAGACATCCTGTAGAAACATACTAATTCGAGCATCAGAAACCGTTTTTTTTTTGTTCGGCATCCAAACACTAGGCTGTGGCTTTGCAGCTGGTTCAGATTTGACATTGGCTGAGTAATCCTGCAGTAATTCGTACGTATAATAGCATGCAAATGGTTTGTCCGACAAGGAATAAATATATGAGGAGGGCTGTTTGGAATGATGCTTTTTCATTACAATGGAACTCCAAAGATGTGTCACCCAGAGATACAAGGAAATGTATCACAAATTGTTTCCTGGAGTGGATGGAAAGATTCCAGTCAAATGAGTTAAAGTTGTGAAATCTTAAAATGACTGCATAAAAGGAGCATGTCTATAAAATTACACTTCACAACTGAGTATAAGTGTCATAACAATTACAGTTTACTAGGTTTTAACAGAATAAAAAAGAAATTCTTTGATAGAAGCAAAAGATTAAAGATATTCTTACTAGTTCTGGATCTTATGCAAATGGTGGTGCTATGAGCAAGAAGCCTGTTCTAAGCCCATGAATACCCTACAACTTAGTATTACATGTGCCATCTTATGGCGCCTCCTTACATGGCTTCTAGATAAGAGCATTTATGTTATACAGCAATTAAACATGGTCTATTGGTTTTCTTTAGGGTAGATTCACACTGGACGGATCTGCATCGGAGTTTACGCTGTGAATTGGCAGCAAAATCAGCTGCGTATCCTATGCCGATGACTTTCAATGAGAATACATACTTGCAGCAGGATTTACATCCCGTTGCGAGTATGTACACGCCATTAACCCCTCCAGCATACTTTACCTACCGCTCGGCTAATCAGTGTGCTGCCTCGCAGCAGCCACTGGAGCCCCTATTACCTGGTATTATGCCAGGAGCCCCCGAAGCAATTCGGAGCATGGAGCAGGTAATGTATGCTCCAGCCGGCAGGGGGGTTAATGGCGCTGTCGAATTTGAAGCCTAAAATCTGCTGCAGATCCGTCCTCTGTGAATCTAGCCTTAAAGGGGTTGGCTAATTTATAGTAAAATTGTTCAGTGTACAGCATAGGTAAGTGTACTCACTGCACCTACTGACAGCAGCTCCCTGTGTACCTTATTGATGTAAAATCAGACTCCCCATCTCTAGGCTGTGCTGTCCTGCTCAGTGGTGATTCTGTCCATAAGATGGCCGACATGGAGGTGCTTATGACCATGCCCCACTCCTCAGTGTCCGCCACTGAGCCTGTATATGCTTAAAGGGGGCAGGGCTTGGTCACATGCTCCTCCATGTCAGCCATCTTATGGACAGACTCACCACAGAGCAGGGCAGCACAGCCAGGAGGAGGGGAGTTTCATTTTAGCTCTATGAGGTACACAGGGAGCTGCTGTCAGTAAGTGCAGTGAGTATACTTACTTAGTCTACGTTCCCCCTTTGTATGACACTGGCCATTTTCGTGACCCGGCCAGTTCACGGAACGGCCGGTGTCAGAGAAAATCATTACTGACTTTACTGCCGCTAAATTAGGATGCGAGTGCATCTGTCCACGCCCACATCCGAATTCCTCACTGCACACGCTCTTTGTGTGAACTGGGAGGGTTTTCTGCGGCCACCATTCAGTGAATAGTGGCCACAGAAAACTGATATGTCAGTTTCTTGCGGCGCCGCTAGGGATCCCAGATGGAGTGTATACTATGTGTATACACTCTGGCCGGAGATTCCTTAGAAGGTACCACTACGTAGGTTCCGTAGTAATTTTTACGAAACACTGAACTATTTTACTATAAAGTGGCCAACCTATTTTAATTTGAACTGGTACATAGATTGCTATGATCTATATTACTAATCCTTAAAACTTAGGGCTTTGGACTCATAATGCAGCTATAATAGAAATATCTGGCTTCTCCCATATTAGATCTTTGGAAATTAACTAATTGATGCTTTTTGTAGAACTAGACAAAATATAGAGAGATATGCAATGGTGCTTGTGAATCATTCAGAATTAATCTGTATTTCTAATTTTGTGAAAATCAAATTTTCACACAATTTCCAAAATTAGATCAAGAGAACGGAGTTATAAATGTATCTGGTATGACCCCCTTGTCCATTTATAACTGTATCTAAACATATCTAGCCCATTTCTTCATACAAGACAGTGTCAGCTCTGATATGTTAGATTTCCTCCCGCGAACTCCTTGCTTTCAGTTCTACAACATTTTTATTAAATTAAGGTCAGGACTTCTTTTAACATTCTTTGGTAGAACAATATGTGTGTTTAGGGTCCTTGCCCTGATGCATGACCCATGTTCTCTTCAGATTCAGCATCAATAACAGCAAATCACCCTGGAATGCAGCACTTTCCTTTCTCCAAACATGACTCTTCTAATTTATACCAAAAGGTTCATCTGTCCACAAAACATTGTGACCCTTCTGGCTTGTCCAGGTGATCTTTATTGAACTGCAGATTGGCAGCAATGTCGTTTTTGGAGGGCAGTGGCTTTCTCCTTGCAATCCTGCTATGCACTTCATTGTTTTTCAGTGTCTTCCTGATGCATATTAGGGGAACTCTGGAGAAATAAAATAGTTTTTAATCAATTGGTGTCAAAAACATATATAAATTTGTAAATTACTTCAATTGAACCCCTTAGTGACTGGCCTATCTCTTAGTGACCAAGCTATTTTCTTACTTTTTTGCACGGCTGACTTCCAAAAATGATCCCGTTTTATTTGTACCTATGTCCAGCCTGATGAGCATCCAATACTCTTCTTTTGTGGTCCTCAGGAATCTCCTTTGTACCATGATACTTACAAAAGTGTTCCAATGATCATACTGTTCTTTAAATAGTAGTCTACCCACTCACACCAGAGAATTCACAACTCCAGTGAGTGGTTATAACATTGTTTCATAGTTAGATATCTATCAAAAACCTTCGGTCAATGAGAATAAAAAGTAGACATGTCATTTTGAGAAGCAGTGGATCCACATAGAAGCAGAATATCATACTTTTAGTTGACACACTGATACAGAATAGTTCTTCATCCCTGTTACCAGTAAAACAAGATGTTACTTGTACCTGTCTGCAGTGTAGCTTGTTTGGCCACTAGATGTCAGTAGACGTGTAGATGTCAATATTTCTTTTTTTTTTTGTTGCCTGAATAAACCTGACAAATGGGTAAATAACTCTTGCCTGATTGTTGTTAAGCGTACCTGGCACATTATAAAACAAGAATAAACCAAGATCAGGCATACGTACACATATACATTTTACTATATATACAAATAAAAAAAGATCTGTCTCTTCTAAACCTTTTTAGGATTAAAACTAGGTCAGATCAGGATTATCTCAATAGAAAAAAAGAAAGAAAGAAATACATAAAGCAAACACTATCCTTACTGTTGGTTATAAAAATATACAGTAAAAATAAAGTTAATCTACATTTTTTTTGTTATTGCGATTATGACGTACTCGTATTATGTGCATTAAATGTAGGTCATTTTGAAAGGACAATATCTCCATCTATCTTTTTCAGATTTCTTTTGCATTGTATATATACTGGATGCTTGCATCTATTGGGTTCATACCCAAAGCTATATACGCTACCTAAGCACAAATTACTTGTAAAAGTTTTTAGATCAACTGGTGTCATTAATTTAAAAAACTGAAGCCTTCCAGTACTTATCAACTGCTGTATGTCCTGTATGAAGTGGTGTATTCTTATCCTCTATCTATCTATCTATCTATCTTAGTGGAAGTAAAGAATATTACTTGCCTCATTACAATGGCATATATCAAGGAATGGGATATATTAAGCAAATGATAATCCTGTTTTGATTTGTTAGAAGCAGGAAAAATGGCAAACATGAAATAATTGAAATAAGGATCTGAGACTTTGATCAAGGCAATATTGTAATGGATATGACTATCTCAGCAGAATAACACACGCGGCACACTGCATAAATCATTGAGGAATTCTTTTTGGAGCATGACAAAGAGTTCAAGGTGTTGACCTGGCTTCCAATTTTGCCAAATTTAATGCACCCCAGGCACCTGTGGGATGTGCTGATCTATGAAGAGGCCCCACTTCACAGCTCACAGGAATTAAAGGAACTGCTTCATCTTGGGGCCAGATACTAGACCTGCATGGTGATTTATACTCACGGCTGATACAGATGTATGCACTATACATATAAGTCAATGGGACTGAATTATAAAAAAACAGAACTATTCGGAGGACATTGTCTTATTACTGTCACATCACTGTCTTGTTGCTCTCAGAGAGGCAAAAGGCTGCAATAACTGAAGACAAAGACTACCTAGAGCTCTTTATCAGGCATAATATGTAACATACACAGAAACATGTGTATAAAGACATAATGGGGGAGATTTATCAAACATGGTGTAAAGTGAAACTGGCTCAGTTTCCCCTAGCAACCAATCAGATTTCACCTTTCATTCCTCACAGACTCTTTGGAAAATGAAAGGTGGAATCTGATAGGTTGCTAGGGGCAACTGAGCCAGTTTCACTTTACACCATGTTTGATAAATCTCCCCCATAGAATACATGATGCCTTACAGGCAATACTCACTGGGGTGTATGATTGCCTTGGGGAATTGACTGCCCAGGGTGCAAGGTGCTGTAAACATTTAAAGGAGAAGTCCGGGCTCTGAATTTATTTTTATTTTTTGTTCACAAGAGCCGGATTTGTCAGGCCCGCTAGGCCAGTCAGCGGCTGAGGAAGGACCCTGCTCCTGTCAAAGACAGCACCACATTTCACTGTCTGCAATCCTGATTAGGAGTGGTAGCATGGCTTTGTAGTATTGTAGCGCCCAATCGATAAAATAAATAACAATATTGTTCCAGTGAGGAACTCTTACTATATAGGATAAAGTCAGAGAAAAAAATAAATGAGCCACCAGCTCTGTAGTTGGAAAAATAATAGTGTTATGGCTGTTGGGAGACGAAGAGGAACAGCGCTTCAGTGTGACCTGGACATCTCTGCATCAACGACCATTGGTCATGAAGGGGTTAAAGTTGATATTGCACAGAGCCCTGGTGGGAAAAAAAAGTGATAGGAAAAGAAAGTATTTCACAGAGCCCTGGCCAATATTCTTTATAACCAACAACAGTTGTTAGAGTTACACGCTCCCTATATTGCACAATTTCCCGGTAGCAGCCAGGTCAGTAATTTTCCCATTGCACATTGTCCTAGAAAGCAGCAGGTTAAACAGTCAAACATGAGCATATGATTCTTATCAGGCAGTGCGGAGACGATGGTGTACATTGCACACATATGCCACCTTCCATTGCCGTTGTCTAGCTGGGATCAACTTTCCAGGATTTCTTTCTTTTCTATGTAGTTACATAAGCTTCTCATAGAACTTACAGAACCATCTTTGGTGAACTTGTATGGGTATTCGGGTATCAGAATTTTATGTATTTATTACTTTTTTATGAAATGTTTTCACAAGTTGTGCTGGCTTCAGCATGTTGTTACCTGGTTTACTTCTGACTGGAAGCTGTGTAGTTCTTTCATTTTTCAAGGTAATATTGTCTCCAGCTCCCTGACTCTTTTCTCAATCCTGACACAACACATCATCCTCTGATATCCCAGGACCTTGTTGGCTGGACCTTGTCTTTAAGCTCTATCTTCATCCACTGATTTAACACCTCTGTCCAGCCCCTATAGCCTACATCATCATCTCCTATTTACATGTACACATACAGTATATATTTATGTATGTGTTTCCTGTATGCTGCCTTCTGCTGAACAGTACCACAGGCAGAAGAGTAGCCAGGGAATGATACAGCAGCCTTTGAAAACTTGCTATGTAGCGGGATAGTCTGCTGTGTAGCAATGTCCTGCAGAAGCTCTGGGAGGGAAAACTGGTAAGATTGCTGTGGAGTAGGCAGTGTGGGAGGGCTATGATGGAGATCCTAGGGAAAGCAATACATTCTATTCTAGGAATTGTAGGACTGAGCAACTGCTTAACCAGGTTGAGAAAAGTAGTCAAAGAGGATCTGTCAACCCGGCTGCCGGGGTGAAGCCCGCCCGACCCCCGGTGGAGCCCCTTATACTTATCCCCCTCTCAAAGTCCCGGTCCTTGACCCCATCCCACAGCAGAGAAATCCTCGTCGGAAGCCGTGAGCGCGCTCTCTAGAGATGAGTCGGACGCCCATTGAGAATGACTGCTCCAGTCGGACTTATCTCTGGTGAGCGCGCGCACGGCTTCTGACGGGGCTTTCTCAGCGGCGGGACTGGGTCTGGGACACATAAAACAAATGGATTTTTGGTGCTTTCAGAACTGGGGCAGGCCAATAAGAAAAGCTTTACGCTTCTGCAGCATTTGCATTTCTTTTACCTCTTTTACATCACAATACCCTTTGGCCCAGGCTGGGTTCACACTATGTATATTTGAGGCTGTATTTGTGAGGCTGTATAGCAACCAAAACCAGGAGTGGATTGAAAACACAGAAAGGCTATGTTCACATAATGTTGTAATTGAGTGGATGGCCGTCATTTAATGGCAAATTTTCGCTGTTATTTTAAAACAACGGCTGTTATATTGAAATAATGGCAGTTATTTACCGTTATATGACGGCCATCCACTCAATTTCAACATTGTGTGAACAGAGCCTTTCTGTGTTTTCAATCCACTCCTGGTTTTGGTTGCTATGAGGACCTGACTTGAGGACCAAATACTGCCTGAAGTATACAGTGTGTAAACCCAGCTTAGCCTGTAGTAGCGTTAAGCGAGCACTAAAAGCTCATTAATTGCCTGAAGTAATAAACCCTATTAAAGTAAATGGGAGACTTGAACATTTAACCAGGTTTCCTGTGCTCGGCAATGGGGAGGGTGTCTGGTTTACTTGAAAACTTCAAAAAGTTAAAGTCCGATCCCCAGGGGTTAAATGCTGTTCAACAAGCTTTTTTTTTCCCTTTAAAACCAAGCACCACAATGTCCGACGTTGTAGATTGAGCTCTGCAGAACAACTTCATGCTCGGTTGAGCTTTATGATGGAGCATGCTTGCTCAACACTAGTCAGCAGAAAAGCTTTTCTATGTACATGTTGCACCAACAACCTAATTCAGTAGAATGGAATGGACATTTCATTCACAGAAACGTTTGGGCAAATCTTCCATGCAAATATGTCTTTCTAAAGTTCATCTAAACTTTGTTCTGAATTCAAGATTTTGTCAGTTATAGAAAACTGCCAAAATCTTGAATTCAGAACAAAGTAGATATGCCTAGCTACCTCTCTATTTACCCTACTGCTAGATCAGGCAAACAGGTGAAAACCCATTATTCTGACTATTTAAAGGGAATCTGTCAGGTCCGTAACAGGTACAAAGCTGGAGACACAGGCAGATAGATGGTAGGGAGATAAAACAAGGGATATAAAGCTAATAAGTGATCATAAAGCTAATGCGGTCACCTAACCAACTACTATTGAGAATTAGGTGTAAAGGGGCATAGTCACATATTTTACTCTCTTTTACACCACAACCTACAGTTGCCATGTGGGGATGATACAGGTGCTTGCACCCATCCATAGTAAATGTCAGTGGTAATATACAGCTTACACCCTGCTGGGGGCTACCTCTGTTAAAACAGCACCACAAAAAAATTACAAAAGTAAAAATTCTTCTTAAGAGCAGATGAAATTGAAGAAAAGTTAATTCATGAGTAATGGGTATTTATTTATGATAGCACTGAAAAAAAGCATCATTATCACAATAGGCAGGCGGTAAAGGGACAAAAAATTTATATATTTATGTATTAATATATTTAGATAATTATTGTAATTAAAAACCAGTCCGCATCAGTCATGATATGAGGCAAAATAAACAGGTAAAGACATAACATCTGAATAAGGTTTAAATCAAGTAACACTTGTACATCCATTGTTATGATTATAGGAAGACCTCGTAGTCTGTCATTAAGAATCAGCAGTAATATATTGCTTATAATTTTTTTTTCCAGAGATATTTTCCAGAGATTCCAACCTTAAAGAAAAGTTCATAAATCATTTTACAGGTAAGGATTTCTATAAATTATTCACATAGAGCATTCATTCGAACACTAAAAGTTAGGGGACAATGGGGGTCGATTTCCCCTACAATAGAGTGGCCCCCATGTTATTCATTGAGTATAAGACTATGGAACATGACTATGGGATCAGGCAATTTTTCCAAAGTTCTATAGAGAAGGAATAAAGCTCTGCTGCTGCATTCAAGGGATAATTAACTTCCATTCTCAGGATTGGTGGGAGTCCCAGTAGTTAGATGCCCTCTGATTATTGTCTATGTGGTCACAAGAAGTTTTTCTATGCTTAAATCATTATACATGACCACTAGGTGTCTCCCTTCCTTTCAAATTGCAGTCCATGCTCCGTCTTTACCGATATTTGGCCTTTAAAAAAAAGAGACCAAAACAAGAAGCACCTGTCATTAGGAATCTAATAACTAGCCAATCTGGTGAAGATTCCTAATGACAGGTACCCTTTAACTGTTTACAAAAAATATATGCACAGTATATGTTCTTATTTAATGATTTATATACAGCTAGTTTCATTATCACACATATAGCAAAGTATGGAAAGTTACCATGTGACAATACAGTAGGGGCCCTATTACACCAGCAAATTATCTGACAGATTTATTTGAGCCAGGAATGGACTATAAACAGAGAACAGGTAATCAAGAAAAGACTGAGATGTTTCCTCTTTTCAAACCCATTCCTGGCTTTGGCTTAAAAAATTCTGTCAGATAATCAGAACTACCTTTTAGCAGGCATAACTTTATTCACTTATTTCAATAAAAAAAAATCTACTAGGGAATTGTTCCTTAAAGGGCACGTATTGCCTAAATTTTCTTTTATTGATTAGAGTCAGATGCTAAAACTTGTTCTTTTTTTCTAATCTGTTTCTATTTTCCTACTATAATTTTTTTTATTTTATTTTTTTCTATGTTGCTATGGGGGATGCCATCTTGCCTGAGCTGTTTAGTGACATACTTTACAGCAAGATTTATGGACATAAACAACAATAGACGGTCCCCTGTCTATTCCATGTTTAGTCTGTCCTCTTGAGATGAATGTGAAACATTATTGAGCATGCTCTCTGACCTTTGAAGAGGTTATTCCACAGGGAACTGCTATTGTCTCCTCTATCTACTGGTGTCACATGTTGCTGCAATGCTGTACAGATCATTTTACAGCAGCCTCCTCTTATCACCACAGACAGCATAGAACTATCATCTTAGTTTTAGCCTCAGTGGTGAGCAAGAAAACTGCAAGATTTCAGGATTATTTTATAATATAAATAGAAAGACGGAAAATAACAAAAGTCACCAGAAATCCTTTAAAAATATGTTTAACATAAGAACATAATTTAAACAACAAGTAATTATCTGATGACACATTCCGTTTAAGGACTGCAAGATATTTTTGTTTGTTTTGTGTATTGTCACATTTGGAGACCCCCATTTTTTTCGGTGGACGGACTCCGGTGCGCACAGGATTTATGTAGGGGCATTGCGTCTCTACATAAATCCTCAGAGCCTTGACATTTTTAAGGGAGATTTGTCACCCCCCCATGCCGAGTGAAGGCCGCCCGACCCCCCCCCCCCCCCGTTGAGCGCCTTATACTTACCCCTTCTCTCCAAGTCCCGCTCGCAGCGCGCGCGCATGGCTTCCGATGCTGATATCTCGGTGGCGGGACCGGTTCCAGGAGCGAGACTTGGAGAGAAGGGGTAAGTATAAGGGGCTCGAAGGGGGGTCAGATGGCCTTCATCCCGGAATGGGGGGTGACAGGTATCCTTTAAGCCCAATGCAGGAAATGCTGGACTTAATAAATGTCCCCCTTGTGTTTTTAGGTATGAGTTGTATTTTTAATAACATGCTTTTATACATAAAACTTATTGATTTATTTATTTTTATACTTTGTGTTAGAATGGCAATAAAAAGCAATTATGATGGCAGCCCATCAATCTGAGTGAGGATAGGAGCTGTTGATGGTGCTGAAACAACTCATGTGTCAGTGCCATCCATAGAAGGTTATGTGCTGGCAAAATAGATGACCAGTTAGGTCCAGTTGTTAGCAGGTGTTGTTAGAGCTATAAAAGGTGCATTTCTGAGTCTTTTGCTTACGAATAATTATATTTTAACTCTTCATGTCACACACTGGGTAAAATAAACAAAACTTTTCCTGGTACTTTTTCTAAAAAGTCCAAAAATTAGAACAAAAATATATTTATATCCCTGGTTATGGTGAAAAAAAAAAAAGAAAAGAAAAAAAAAAAAGCAAGCTATACTCTTTGAATATCTATACTATACTATACTAGCTATACTATTAGCTATACTAATAGAAAGATTTACACAGCTTCTGTGTTTTCTAATCACTCCGGTTTTGACCTAAGGACTGACTGAAATACTATGTGAGAAGTAAGGTTTAAACAATACATGAGTAGACATGAATTAGATAAAAGTCAAATAAAATCTTATATGTTCCTTATGTGTAACACATGCCGTTCTCTCTAAATTAGATCTTTTATCCAGGTGTGAGATTTTATCCAGGTGTTAGAGTTAGGGGTCAATCATGTCACGTTTTTGGGATATTTTTAGTAAGTACTCCAGGAAAGTCAGGTGGTCCTGTTGGCCTCCATCTGGACGGCATTCATTAGTATACCATTAAAAGGGCATGCTATGTTATTCCAAAGTCTATAAAGAAAAATGTATACATGAAACCTTTATGGCTTTTTTTTGCATGGTAATGGGTGATGGTTTGGAAGCCACGTATGGCATCTGGTAAATGGACACAATATGAGTTTTTCATGAGCTTTTCATGACCTATCTGGTAAACAGATGTCATACTTGTCATTGACAGATGACAGATTTTATACTTTGAAACAGAATCAACTGATCTTTAATCCATGAAAAAATATGGTTGCTGCTAAACAAGAATGAACACCGACAAATACTTAAATAGAATCTGTATGAAAGTGCAGATGTAATCTTTTGTAGTTTAAACTTCATGATACAAACGTCGTAAATATAATTCTTGACCCATTTGCCTGTGGATTACACAACTAGATGTCTGGATTGGATACTGGATTGGTGTCTTAAACTTCTCTAGCATCTATTATCTACAATGCCGGAAAAAATTACGCACTTACTACAGTCAAACAGTGATCACCTAGATTTTTTTCTTCATAGCGAATACACAAACCACATATATGATACAAAACAAAGCTGAACATTTACTATGGCTAATTAACCCCTTCACATCCACAATACGTATACATAAATTTCTGCTGCTAATGCCCCGTGCAGCAGGAACGTATATATACGTTCCTGACAGTGAGGGGCCTTTAATGTGTGTGGGACCGCTGCAGTGTGAGTGGTCCTGCACACATCAGTGTGGCCGGGGCCGTAGATATCTATAGCGATTGCGGCATTTAAGGAAGTCAGTGACAGGTTAAGCACCTGTCACTGACTGATTGGGACCCCCACAGAGACTATTCTTACCTCACCACACTCCTGCCACCAGAAGATTTTTTGGGTCCCCTGCTGGGTGCTTCCGCCGCCACTTCCGAGATCAAGAACTTTAAACCACAAAGATTACATCTGCTCTTTCATACAGATTCTTCTTAAGTGTAGAATGTTCATTCTTGTTTACCAGCAACCATATAGTTTCATGGATTTAACAGATCTGCTATTATGGCATCTGTTCACCAGATAGGTCAAAAAAAGCTAATGAAAAACTCATGATATGTCCATTTATCAGATGCCATACGTGGCATCCAAACTGTCAACAATAGATTACCATGCAAAGAAGGAAAAAAAAAACTTAACGTTTATTATGTATACATTTTTCTTTACTGGTCTCTGTGGAATGACATAGGATAATCTACTATGCTATTCCATACTCTTTCTATGATATACTAATAAATGATGACCAGATGGAGGCCAGCAGAACACCCTGACTTTAGTACTGTACATACTTAACATAAACCAAAAACATGATATACACAGCCCACAACCCTAATGTCTCCCACCTGGATAAAAGATCTAATTCAGGGATGTTATGTTACACATAAAGAGCATATATGATGATGTTTCACTTTTTACTTACTTTTACTTAAAAATAGGCTCCCATTTTGTACGTAAGGGCAGCAATATAAATGTTCTGGTAGATATTTTTTAGGTCAAACAGAAGAAATTGTTATATACTGGGATTGTTAGTAAAAATCCGAATTAGAGCTTTCTTGCCTCTTTTTGCTTTCATTTTGTGTTGGAGGCATGTTTGCGAACCATAGACAATATTCAACATCAAGCTGGTTTCCTTTTGCTAGAGGATAAAGTCTTGTCATAATCCAATTTTTGAAAATTTTTACCATAAATTTTTAATGACAATCAACACTGGTGATTCATTACTGAATATCAATCAGATCCTTTTTACTCCATGATTGCCTCCCTTTAACCCACTGTAACGTTAAGGCCCTATTACAGGGCTGAATCGGGCAGATATCACCCAATGTAATAAAGACTACTATTAGCGGAGAGGTAAGCAACAGTTCGCTCGTTGGCTAATAGTTTTCTTTCAACAAGTTTAAAACTCATCAGCTGTTGGCCATGCATAGCTCAGTCTAATAGCTGATGTGCGACTGACGGCTGATTAAAGGGTTATTCTGGCATCTATGGAAAATATTAAATGTTATCCTTACTTCTCCAAGCTCCTCCGGTGTCCTGTTGCTGTGACTCTGGGTCCCCTGCTGACTGCAGCCACTGCTACAAATGAACCTTTCTCTACAGTGACAACCTGCTCAGCAAATCACTGGCTGTGGTGCTGTCCTGTCTTGATCAGTGATTGGCCGGTTTTGTTCCTGAATTTGCTTTGGAAATGCAAAAAAGTAATTACATAATTTTTCCTTAACATTTAAGTGAGTCCATATTTTTTTCTCTATTTGATTTGGAAAACATATGCCGTTAATTAGCATACGGAAGTTTTTTTTTTATCCAAAAAAGACGTTGTGGGAACATAGCTTTAAATTTCTGCTAATGGATAACATAGACATATGTTTTTATTTTTTCAATTGATATATGCTTTATTTTATTTCTTTCCCAGAAAGAATTTATCAGTATGTACAGAGAGTACAATGAGGGTTGATACGTTCCTATGATTCCAAGATTCAAATACAAAGTTTGAATTTCTTTATTGTCATTTAAATAAACTTTCAACATATCTTAGAAACAGATCGAGACTATGTTCACACGACTTTAATTGGACGGCCAGCACTTACGACAAAATATAGTAACGGCCATCCAATAAAAACATTGGGCATTTCAATAGTGTGAACAAAGCGCCAAAGTTGAGTGTCAGTGCTAAGGCCACTTCCAATTGTTAATTATAGCTAGGAGAAGTGTGTGGCTGCATGATTCACTCCCTGGCTAGCTGCCTAGTCAGACTCATTGCTGGAGACAAGATTTGTTATAAGTCTATGGAACATGAGCAAAAGTATAGGAAATGTGCGCTCACCAAAATTGCTGTAGTGGTTAACTCAGTTGGCAGTAGTATCCTGAAGCATGTGGAAAAAACATATTGCGGGCCACAACCCGTAAGGCAGCCAAAGAAGGTAAGTGTCCACAGCTTCTTAAAATGTAAGATTCTTTATTTTGGCATCAAAACATAAAAAACAAAACAAAAAAGTGAACAGTGAGCTAAAAAACGCCGACGCGTTGCGAGGCTCTACCTCTTAATCATGGCAATGTGAAAGCATGAATGACAAGTTTTTATGTTGCCGCATGTGATGCAAATGAGATAGGGAACGCCCCTCAACAGGAGGGGAAATCTCTCGTCAGATAAATCACATGATCAGCTTACAAAATATACACAATAACTGACGAAAAATAAATAACAAAATTAACTTCACAAAGGAATATAAGTGACATTGATAATTATCAGACCAAAAAAATTTAGTAAATATACAGTAAATCTGATTTATAGTTCAGACCTCTTGGGAATCTTGTATCCAATAGGAGAATCCACAGGGCTTCTCGTTTGCGCAGTAGGGAGGTCCAATTGCCTCCTCTCCTGGTTTGTTTAACCCTTTCTATAGCGCTTATACGGAGACTATTTGTGTTACCAGCACGGCAATCTACAAAGTGTTTGGATAAACCTGATAGCGATCTCCTCGATCTACCGAGAGTATGTGACCTTATGTCCGTTATGTGTTCCCCCACTCGGATCTTAAGTTTTCGTGTGCTAGAACCCACATATTGAACATTACAGATGTTACAGTGTGCTACATATACAACATGGGTAGTATTACAATTAATAAAAGACTTTATTGTATAATTGCGACCTGTACTGCATGAGGTTATAGTGTGACTTTTTTCCAGGAACTGACAAAGGCTGCACCGCGGTACCGCACATCTAAAAAATCCTTGTACCGAAAGCCAATTTTGTGCTCCTTTGTCAGATTCACTAGGTGAAACATCACTGGGTGCTAGCAAATTGCCCAACGTTAAACTACGTTGTGCTACACACCTGATGACAGCATTGAGGGCTAATTCACATTTCTTGTCATGGTAGAGTAGGAGAAGATATCTATTCACAATTTTACATATGTCCTGGAATTGGGGACTGTATCTAGTGGAAAATACTATTGGGTTTTGTGGAGGCTGATTAGCTTGGAAACTGTTCACATTACGGTTTAGTGTTTCATGTGTATCCTGTAAATGGAAGAAACGGTCCCTTCTTTCTGCTATGCCCCTCGCTCTGTTGATTACATGGTGTCTATACCCTCTGAGCACAAGGCGATGGGTAAGTTGTTCTGCCTGATGTAAATAGACATCTTTATCTGAGCAATTGCGTATAAGGCGAACAAACTCTCCTATTGGAAAGTTTCTGGTAACGTGTGGAGGATGACTACTTGAGGCATGGAGCGCCCCATTTCCTGCACTCGGTTTTCTATAGATTTCAGAGTATATTCTCCCATCCACAAACCTCAGGGTGACATCCAAAAAAGAAATAGACTTAGGTTCAAACTGAAAAGTGAAACTAAGGTTAAGTGTATTGTTATTGATAAACAGCACAAACTCAACAGCCTCCTCATGTGAACCCTGCCAAACCAAGAGGAGGTCATCTATGTAGCGTCCATACCAGGCCACCAGGCCAACAAAGGGGTTATGGACACTACATAGATAGACCTCCTCCCAACTTACCCATCGCCTTGTGCTCAGAGGGTATAGACACCATGTAATCAACAGAGCGAGGGGCATAGCAGAAAAAAGGGACCGTTTCTTCCATTTACAGGATAGACACGAAACACTAAACCGTAATGTGAACAGTTTCCAAGCTAATCAGCCTCCACAAAACCCAATAGTCTTTTCCACTAGATACAGTCCCCAATTCCAGGACATATGTAAAATTGTGAATAGATATCTTCCCCTACTCTACCATGACAAGAAATGTGAATTAGCCCTCAATGCTGCCATCAGGTGTGTAGCACAACGTGGTTTAACGTTGGGCAATTTGCTAGCACCCAGTGATGTTTCATCTAGTGAATCTGACAAAGGAGCACAAAATTGGCTTTCGGTACAAGGATTTTTTAGATGTGCGGTACCGCGGTGCAGCCTTTGTCAGTTCACGGAAAAAAGTCACACTATAACCTCAACGAGAAGCCCTGTGGATTCTCCTATTGGATACAAGATTCCCAAGAGGTCTGAACTATAAATCAGATTTACTGTATATTTACTAAATTTTTTTGGTCTGATAATTATCAGTGTCACTTATATTCCTTTGTGAAGTTAATTTTGTTATTTATTTTTCGTCAGTTATTGTGTATATTTTGTAAGCTGATCATGTGATTTATCTGACGAGAGATTTCCCCTCCTGTTGAGGGGCGTTCCCTATCTCATTTGCATCACATGCGGCAACATAAAAACTTGTCATTCATGCTTTCACATTGCCATGATTAAGAGGTAGAGCCTCGCAACGCGTCGGCGTTTTTTAGCTCACTGTTCACTTTTTTGTTTTGTTTTTTATGTTTTGATGCCAAAATAAAGAATCTTACATTTTAAGAAGCTGTGGACACTTACCTTCTTTGATAAGTCTATGGAGCCTATCTCCTGCAATATGTAATTTGGGGTGTTGAGTCAGCTGCATGCTTTCCCCAACTATAACTAACAATTGAAAGGGTTCTCAGTGCTGAGACCCAACTATTATGGCTATTCGTAATGTGGGCTCCCTGGCTCCCGAATAGCTAATTGGTGGGGGTGCTGGGCATAGGCACATAACCTTTCAGTTGATAATGGCCTATCCTGAGGATAAGCCATTAATCATTTCAGCCTGGAGAATTCTTTTTAGTAGCAGGAAACTTTATTCATTAAACTATGCATAATACCTTTGCAGTACATGTGGTGGGAAGTGGGGCCCCATCGGAGTTATGTTATTCGACCCTATGATTTCTGTGTAAGCCAGAAGTCAAGGTTTGATCATGATGAGATCTGTGCAATATTTGGAAAGTACCTGAAAGTAATAAAAGTGTTAATGTGTTTTTGTTACAGCAGGTCCAGTAGTAGTCTCAGCAGAATGCAGCAAGCAGTTCTATCGACTTTACCATAACACAAAAGACTGTTCCACACCAGCTTGTAAGTAGACTGATATGTGGTAACTAAATATAGAAAAAAAGTTTAAATGATTACTAATCTGTACTAATATGTACACTTATTGTACATTGGGCATTGTTAGTGCTTTTTTCATGCGGTGTCTTACTTCGTTCTTTATTTAGGCTATGTTCACACTATGTAAAAGTACAGTCATTGTTGCCATCGGCAACAACAGCCGTACTTTTAGCGGGGTGGAGCAATGCCTTATTTTCGATGGGATCCCGGCCGGAGCGTATACCCATCATATATGCTCCGGCCGGGATCCCGTGCGGGGCCGAAAATAATTGACATGTCAGTTTTCTGCGGCCGCAATTCAATGAATTGCGCCCGTAAGAAACCCTGTCAGTTCACAGAGTGAAGCGAGCGACTTCGGCCGCTTGCTTCATTGTGTGCTGCGGGAGGTTCTGATGCGGGCGCTTGCTGATACGCCCGCATCAGGGCTCTGTGGCCAGAAAGATCATCCGGATGGTACTTAAGTACTATCCGGGATGATCCGGGCAGAGACCAGCCATTCCGTGACCCGGCAAGGGTCACGGAACGGCTGGTCTCATGCATTGTGGGAACATAGGCTAAAAGCGTACCTGCCACAATGCAGCCTTTGAAAGTTACACATAAAGTTACGCAGTTGCCGATGGAAGTTTGTGTTGCCTTTTAAATCTCCCAGATATCAGCAAGTGCCATGATTGAGCTCTTTTCTAACTTAAAGGGGTTATCCAGCACTCCAAAAATTTTATGTGTTATTGCCATATTAGTAAACATCACAAACATAATTACCTCTTTGCGCTCTCCTGGTGTCCAGCTATGGTCGCTGGTGTACCCCACTGTCTGTAGCCACTGTTATGTCTGAGACAAGATTGTCTTTGGAGTCACAACCTGCTCAACCAATCACTGCCCTGGGTGCTGTCCCATTGCAGTCAGTGATTGGCTGAGCAGGCTGTGACTCCCAAGACAAGCTTTTCTTGAAAGTAACAGTGGCTACAGAGAGCAGTGGACACTGGGGAAGCACGGAGAGGTAAGCATAACATATTTGTAATGTTTACTAATATGGCAGCAACATGTTAAACATTTTGAAGCCCTGGGTAATCCCTTTAATATGGCTCATGCACTGAACATGCTGATGCCTGGGACATTCCCATGGCAACCCAACCTTTTGTCAGAAGCTGCAGGTACACTTTATTGAGTGAGGCATTGCAAAATAAAAATTGCCTTGTTTAGAAAATCCCCTTAGGGTGCCTTCACACCTACTGTATCGCAGCAGAAAATCTGCTGCGAATCCGCAGCAGATCCGCAGCAGATTTAACTAAATGAATGAACATAGCATCAAATCCGCACTTACAACTCTGCTGCGGATCCGCAGCGGATTTGACAGTGCGTATTTAATGCTGTGTTCATTCACTTAGTAAAATCTGCTGCGGATCTGCTGCGGATCCGCAGCGGATTTTCTGCTGCGATACGGTAAGTGTGAAGGCACCCTAAGGCTGGGTTCACACGCTGTAACTGTGCGGCTGTATTTTTTATGCGGCTGTAAATGTGCGGGTGAAACTCCGGCCGTGGGAAAAAATAGACATGCGGCTCAAAACATACGGTCATTTACTTTGAAATCTGGTTCAACTAAAAATAACAAATAAAATGTTAAGAAAGTGATGCAAACACCTCTGGATGCATCTGGGAAAGCAGGGAAACAGTTTACATGAATCGCTATTACCGGGGTTTGCGATCCTCTGCACTATAGCCGATGTCTCTCATGGTTAATATATTGAATTAATAAAACACATTTTCTGTCTAATAAAGTCCCTTTTATTGTTCAATAATTAAATGTAAACGATTCCATCATTTTGCAATTAAATATACTGTTAAAATAAATATATATATAAATAAATGTATATTTATATATATATTTATTTTTTGACAGTATATTGAATTGCACAATGATGGATTCGTTAGAATTAAATTATTGAACAAAGAAACTGTATTTATTTAAACGAAAATGTGTTTTCTTAATTAAATATTAATTAGTACAGGAAGCTCTATAAGCCGGTAATTCATATTCCCGGCAATAGAGCATTCTGTACTAATCATCACTTTACTTTACTCAAAACATCAAATGTTTCTTCTAATTATGTTGTGACAATAACATTATTAGAAGAAACATTTAGAATTATATGTGCGCTCAGCTGATTGGCTGTTCGGCTGAGCGCACATATAATAAGCCGGTCCACAGTACAGTGACTTCATTGTGCTGCGGACCAGCGAAGAGGACACATCGGGGTGAGTATAGAGCTCTCCACACCCCCTCCCCAGCACTGCACCCCTCCCAGCAAGGAAGGGGGGTCAGTTAACCCCTTCCTTGCTGGGATGGGTGCAGTCTGACATCAGTCTGGCCCCCCGGGGGTTAAGGGGGATGCAATACATCCTCCCTTAACCCCTTGGGGGTCAGACTGTAAGCAGCGATCTGTAAAGATGCTGCATACTGTAAGGAGCACAACACCGCTCACAATGATGGGTGTTGTGCTCCTGTTTGTGTTTTTTTTGTGTGTTTCTCCCTTTTTGTTTTTCAGATATCGGTATCCTGGGGATTACGTCGGATTCCATGGACTACGTCGATGACCAGCGGTTGTTCTTTGAATTTTTTAAATAAAATGGTCAATGAGGGGTGTGGGGGTGTTTTTCTTTGAATAAAAAATTTTTTAAACTTGTGTCTTGTCTTTATTTCTTAACTTTTTAGACTTAGTAGTGGAAGCCGTCTAATAGACGGAATCCATTACTAAGTTGGGGCCTAGTGTTAGCCGGTATAAAATGGCTAACACTAACCCCCCATTATTACCCCAGTACCCAATGCCACCAGGGGTACTGGGAAGAGCCAGGTGCCAGTGGTCCCGGAGCGTCAAAATTGGCGCTCCTGGACCGGGCGGCAGCAGGCTGGTAAGATTTAGGCTGGGGAGGGCCTAAACCAATGGCTCTTCCCACCCTGGTGTTACCAGGCTGCTGTCGTTTGGTTTTTAATCCGGCTGGTTATAAAAATAGGGGGGACCCTATGCGTTTTTTTTAAATTATTTATTTATTTAAAAAAAAAAAACGCATAGGGTCCCCCCTATTTTTATAACCAGCCGGGTTAAAAACCAAACGACAGCAGCCTGGTAACACCAGGGTGGGAAGAGCCATTGTTTTAGGCCCTCCCCAGCCTAAATCTTACCAGCCTGCTGCCGCCCGGTCCAGGAGCGCCAATTTTGACGCTCCGGGACCACTGGCACCCGGCTCTTCCCAGTACCCCTGGTGGCATTGGGTACTGGGGTAATAATAGGGGGGTTAGTGTTAGCCATTTTATACCGGCTAACACTAGGCCCCAACTTAGTAATGGATTCCGTCTATTAGACGGCTTCCACTACAAAGTCTAAAAAGTAAAGAAATAAAGACAAGACACAAGTTTAAAAAATTTTTTATTCAAAGAAAAACACCCCCACACCCCTCATTGACCATTTTATTTAAAAAATTCAAAGAACAACCGCTGGTAATCGACGTAGTCCATGGAATCCGACGTAATCCCCAGGATACCGATATCTGAAAAACAAAAAGGGAGAAACACACAAAAAAAACACAAACAGGAGCACAACACCCATCATTGTGAGCGGTGTTGTGCTCCTTACAGTATGCAGCATCTTTACAGATCGCTGCTTACAGTCTGGCCCCCAAGGGGTTAAGGGAGGATGTATTGCATCCACCTTAACCCCCGGGGGGCCAGACTGATGTCAGACTGCACCCATCCCAGCAAGGAAGGGGTTAACTGACCCCCCCCTTCCTTGCTGGGATGGGTGCAGTGCCGGGGAGGGGGTGTGGAGAGCTCTATACTCACCCCGATGTGTCCTCTTCGCTGGTCCGCAGCACAATGAAGTGACTGTACTGCGGACCGGCTTATTATATGTGCGCTCAGCCGAACAGCCAATCAGCTGAGCGCACATATAATTCTAAATGTTTCTTCTAATAATGTTATTGTCATAACATAATTAGAAGAAACATTTGATGTTTTCATTAAAGTAAAGTGATGATTAGTACAGAATGCTCTATTGCCGGCATATGAATTCACGGCTTATAGAGCTTCCTGTACTAATTAATATTTAATGAATAAAACACATTTTCTTGGAAATAAATTCAGTTTCGTTGGTCAATAATTTAATTCTAACGAATCCATCATTGTGCAATTCAATATACTGTCAAAAAATAAATATATAGATAAATATACATTTATTTATATATCTATTTTTTTTAACAGTATATTTAATTGCAAAATGATGGATTCGTTAGAAATAAATTATTGATCAACGAAAGTGTCTTGATTACAAAGAAAATGTGTTTGATTAATTTAATATATTAACTATTAGAGGCATCGGCATTCGGCATCATTGCCGGCTATTTTTGAAGTACTCCGTACGGACCGCCTGTCAATCCACGGCCGCATGTCCAGCCGCAAACAATGGTCTTGTTCATTTTTTACGGGTCCGTTTACGATAGGGCCGTAGATTCAGAGATAGTGTGCACTGTGCAGCCGCATATCCTATACTTCCCAGCATACACACGAACCATCAAAAATACCGCCGCACAATTACAGCCGCACATACAGCCGCACTCTTACAACGTGTGAACCGAGCCTAAAAGTATAATTATTGGGATTTGAAAGGTCTCTTTCTCATATATAATATTTTTTTTTGTCGTTTTACAGTTTACAAAAGATGTGCAAGGCTGCTAACACGGTTGGCTAAGAGCCAGTTATGCTCACAACCCTAAACAGTTAATGTTGTAAGTAGATGTGCATTGTTGTCATCTAAATTGTTTGTTTACTGTGATATGATGTGATACTACACAGCTGATTTAAATATAACTTTACTGAAAGAGTAGTAGAAGCTTGGAACAAACTTCAAGCAGAGGTGGTTGGTAAATCTACAGTAAGTGAATGTAAACCTGTCTATTCTAAGATAATAATAAAGGAAATAATATTAGCAAACTAGTTTACAAATGGCACCATTGTGCATTAGCAACGTGGAAACGAGTGCTTACCCATATACTAATGAAGAGCAACTTACTGCCACAATGAAACAGGGGGCTGCTAGACATGTGTCTAAAGCAACAGATCAGTGAACACTCCAAGCAGATAGACGGTCACTGCACGCGGGCTTGAGACGTGACGTTTCAAGTCCGCTCAGCCAGTCAGTGACGAAGGTGGGATCCCGCCTCCGTCACTGACTGGCTGAGTGGACTTGAAACGTCACGTCTCAAGCTTGCGTCAGAGACCAAGAAGCGGCCGGGCAGCGGAGACCGGAGCGCCGCGATACGGGACCCGCCGCTGGAACCGGGGAGGTGAGTGGACGTTGCTGCCCTCAGCCACCTCCTCCCCGGCCAGATTAATAAAAAAAAAAACTGCGGGAGTACCCCTTTAACCAATGAATCGATTCTTTCAGATCATATAAATCCATACATGCTGATTGTTTTCCCCAAGGCGGATGGGATCTTCCTGCAAGATAATGCAACATGACATGCTGCTATAAATATCTGGTGTTGATTGGAGTAGCATGACCCTGGCTTCCCAATTTTTTGGACTTGCACCAAACTGAGCATTAGTGGGAGTACTTGGATCATCGTGTTCACTCTATGGATTTCCCCCCCCCCATGCGCCAGCAGCTGTGGAATGCACTGTAGTCAGTATGGCTTCAGATACATGTCCACAGCCCATCTAGCTGCTGTCCATGCTGAACATCTGGATATTAACTGATGGTCATAATAAAGTGACTGGACTGTGTAAAATGGTCTGGTTCTGTTTATATACATAGATGAGGTTTCTGTCATACATACATGTGGACCTTATAGATCATTTAATTCATGGTTGTTCCTATCTTCATCTATCATAGTAAGGGAGGTGGAATGTCTAGCATAACAGATTAACCCCTTAATAGTCACATTAAATTTGGAATATCCCTTGGAAAATTTTACTTTTTTTCATTGCCACATAAGTGACTGACACAAGTCAGATGCAATACGTCTATTTTTATACACTTAAAGACAAAAGAAGCTTTAGCTTTAACTTTATGTTTTTTTTTTTTATTTGTGTATCTACAGGAGATTTTGCACGAGTAGTTTTTATTACATTTAGTCCTATGGCTTCTTTCAGGCCCCTTCCAGCCATGGCAACCATCAGCACGCAAGGAATGACATCACCCTCCCTCTGTCATATATTTTATATGCAATATGACATGTAAAGAAAAGAATAACTGCTAGGAACTTACTCATCACTATTCCAGGCAGTTGGAGTGGGGCCAGGCTGCCACGCTTGATCAGATCACCCTCCCCCCCCAGTTGCCACCCTGCAACCTCCATGTCTCATCTCTGCTTTCCCTATGCTTAGCTACAGTGTGGATGCTGACATGCCTATATTGACTTGTATACATTATATACATGCTGTAATCCTACCTCACTGTAGCACACCCTCAGAAGTTCCCAGAGCAGCACTGAGCAGGCAAACATAGGAATCTTGTGTTTTCCCTGGCCAGAAAGTCTACACATTACACAGGCTGTTTCCTAGCTCTTCCTGCTCACTTATCCCTCTCGACCTCCCCCCCCCCCCCTTTAGGCTATAAAGGGCAGTGGAAACCCAACTTTACTCTGCTTCTCTCTCCTTTAGACAGCTCTCCCTTGATAATGAACAGATAAAAAACGCGAGTGAGGGCTTTGAGAGTCGAGAAGGAAGCTCTTTTGACTATTAAAATCTGTTACAGAGTTTATTATATTTGCTTATACAATTGATTTCTGCAAAGTTGTTTGAAATGACAGATATACTTTTAGCAATACTAATTGGAAAGGATGGCAGTAGAATAATATATGAGCAAATTATTTTTATTACTTTTGTATTGTAGTTCATTGTGTAAAATATAAGCAAATAGTTTTTTGTCATGTATATTATTATGAATTTATTTAAATATTACTAACTGTATATTTTCTGTATTTTTTTTATTTTATTGTAGATGTGACCTACTAAAACAGAACTCTGATTTGCCAAAGTGTGCCTTGAAATCGGACGTCTATACCATGATGATCTGAGTTACTGTTTTCTCATTAAAAGCATCTTTTTCTTTAAATTGAACATTCCATAGTCATGTGAATAAACATTTTTTATCACACTGCCCAGGGCCGAAAAAAGAAATTTAGCTATTTATTTAAATACTTTGTATATAATATTTACTAATGATATTGATAAATGATACTAAATATATATTATAACCACTTGCAGAGTCCGTTTTTCTTTTTTGTATATGCTATTTAACATTTTTCATTGTTATTAAATATGTTGCTCAGGCTGAATTTTTTTTTATTTGCACTAACTTGAAATGAAAACATATATATATATATATATATATATATATATATATATATATATATAGCTTAAGGGAGATGTGTTTTACTGTCAGAGGAAACTGATATTGTTTAATAAAGCTTTTGCAAAATATTGCACATCAAAATAATCGCACAATGTATTAGTAAGTATGAAACATCTGACAATAAAGTTATAATACTTGACTGGAAAACTGCAATGCAGTTTACATGACTTAAGTACTATACACGAGTGTCTAATTGTTTTACTTTTTATGTTTTGTTCCAATGATTATATAACCAACCAACATCTTCAGGCTGTGTTCACACATTGCGATTTTCACACATTTTTTAGGCTATCTTCACACACTGCAAAATAAAAGGTAAAATACATCCGTAAAATTAAAGTCAAAATATGGCCATATTTTAACTGTAACAATACTCTCAATTAAAATCTATAGGAAATTGGCCACACACTGTATAGAAGAATGTCTGTAATTGATTATGTCTATCAAAATAATGCTCATTAGATACCCCCTTCTTTTGCAAAAAAACAATCTTTTTTTTTTTTTAATCTGTTTAAACACTATTTTAATTTAATTACTCAAAATTAAGTTCGTATTTAGCTTTTATTCTACTGTGTGCAAACCTAGCACAAACTGTTAAAATTGAGTGAATGGCCGTCATTTAATGGCATTAAAACAGCAGCCGTTATTTTTTGAACAGTGTATGAACAGAGGCTTTCTGTGTTTTCAATCCTCTTCTGGTTTTGGTTGAAAAATACTGACCAAAATCTTGAGCAAAAATACTATGTGTGAACATAGCCTTAAGGCTATGTTCATCCAGCATCAAAAATAGAGAAAAGGCGGCCAATTTTGATATTGAAAATAACGTGCGTTTTTGCCGCGATTTAACTGACTGCAATGGCAATGCATTGAAGTCAATGGGAAGATGGACGTCCAATGCACACAATGCATTAAACAACGGACTTTTTTTTTACCGCGGGCATCAAAATAATGAACATTATTTTCGAACGTCTTTTGCAAACAGCGGACGTTTTTTATTAATTGTTCACACATTGTTTTTCTTTTTCCACCATTCTTTCTCCGTTTTTACCATTAAATTCAATGGACTTTTAATTAAGACACACTCAAAGGCAAATTGGTAATCCTAAAGTAGAATAATTTACCAGCAACCGTCATTGCACTAGGGGAAGGCTAGACAGCTAAATAACGTCCGTTATTTCAGACTCACAATGACGGATGTAATTGTGTGAACAATTGTGTGAACATAGCCTTACTGTGATTTTGCCACAATTCGTGCTATTGCTATTTTACAGTGATTTTAGCAATTGAGTTAAAGTAACAACATTTCAGCAACATTGCAGCAAAATCATGGAAAAATGCAGAAAAGAAACTGTAGAAACTGCAACATGTGAACACAGAGGTTATAAGGGACAATGGGCAACTGTTTTTTCATTATAAAGCTTTTATTGAAAGAAGAAATGAACAACACAAAGTGGAACAGCGTTCCCAACACAATCACATAAAGTATAGAGCTCGGTTACAGTATCGTGAACATCATAGAACACTGAAATCACAACACATAGTATAGTAAGAGTGTTCACCAAAACAGAAAATGGCAACCATTTTTTCAATCAGACATAACATGTTTTAGATTTTAAAATCTTTGGTCTTAGGAAAGGACATGCAGCTTACTTTTCCGAGAAAATCGGTTTGAGGCTATGTTCCCACACAGTATTTTTGCTCAGTATTTTGGTGACTATTTTTCAACCAGAGCCAGGAGTGGTTTGAAAACACAGAAAGGCTATGTTCACACTGTACAAATTTAGTGGCTGTCCTTCGTTTAATGGCAAATAATTACTGTTATTTAAAACAACGGCCAATTTGCTCATCTCTACTTCTACAGATAAAACTAATATTATTGGTTTTCTATTATTAGAATTTTCTTTGGTATTTCTAAGTTCCAGTTCCGGTAGTATGCCAGAATCAGGTGCCTAACCATCTGAGTGTGTAGATCCCATATGGATATATAAATATCTCCCAACAGAGTATCACAAAGCCTTTTTTTCTCTTCACAACAATCTGGGTATTTTGGTATGAAGTATACGATTGTCTAAAAAGCAAACAAAAAGAAATACCCCTACTCTTTAAAGGAAGACACATTTCTTTAAAATACTTAAAGTGTCACTGTCGTTAATTTATTTTTATTTTTTTGGCAGAAATCAATAGTACAGATGGTTTTAAGAAATGCATTTTTATCATGAGAAAGCAGTTTGAAGCTCTCCCCCTGTCTTCATGATTGTCTATGGAAAGGTGAGGGGTGGAGGGAGATGAGGTACCAAAACAGGACAACAAAGAGTTAATTTACAGCTACATCACAGGCCTATCTCCTCTGAAGTCAGCACTGACCTCTCTAACCTCTGAATACTGGCTTTCACATAGGTCCCGCTGTGTAATCCTTTGTTCTCTGCTCTCTTCTGCCGACTAATCTCTCTCCTCCCCCCTCCCCTCTCCATAGAACAGACAGGTCTCGACTGATGTAAAAGAGTCGAGATTTCCTGATAATGAGCAGTAGATGAGAGAGAGGGGGGGTGGACCTGGGGAAAGTCTTTTTAAATGCAGATAATGGCATATTTGCCTAATAAACCCAATCACAAAGTTTCCTAATATCCCCTGGACTATTGATTTCTGCAAAAAAATAAAAATAAAACAAGATGACAGTGACACTTTAAAGTAGACCTGTTAGAAGACAAACATGGGTGTAAATTAGTATATGGCTACATAGGATAGTCATTATGATTACAGGCATACCTCCTGATGCTGGGGGTGTTAACCAGATTGGCAAGAGCCCAAGTAAGTCCAGCCCTTGACATCTTTATTTAGTGGCTGTCCTTCAAATGGGGTAGGCAAATGCAAGAAAATATAGAGATGGCGAATAAACTATATGGGCTGTACTTATCTACAATTTTAGGTGGTTGTCTCAAAGGGGTTTCACTGTATCTAACAGACACATAAAACTATACAACTCTCACCTGTCACCTGTGGATCCCAATCGGACACTGTAACAAAAATTCTGTCTAGCAAAGCAGTGGTGTCATCATAGGCCATGTTATAGAGAACTTGCAAATGCTTTTAAAATCCATCTGTTATTTTGGGTTTGAAGAGTACATATAATCTTATCTATCCTTGATATAATCTAAATCTTCTGAACCATATTAAGTATTGATGTCAGAGCAATAATTATTAACAGATTTGTGTGTAAGTGTCCAATTTTAGTTATTTTGGTCACGGATATGCACAGTGATGTTTTTCTAGCATGTCGGTTTCAATTCCTGCTGGTGATACTGACTTATTTTTTGGATTTTTTAGCATACACTATCCAGACAATACACTCAATAATTTAGGCTATTTTAACTGAATAGTCATAAAATTCCAAGTGTGAAAATACCAGGTGTTCTTTTTTTAGGGTTGCCTAAAATTCAGAACTGGCTATGCTTCAGATGTTCTTCTGAAATATTATTATTGCTTTTACTTCTGAACTTCTGAACTGTTGAAGTATACCGCAAGTGTTTGCAATCTTCAATCAACAATCTTGTTCTTAGAGTTTAAAGTCGAAAACTCAAATCCAGAGCAGAACCAGAGCTTGGCTGTTCACCAGCAGTACTCCTGAACAAACTAGCAGTAATATCTGAATAGAAGAGTAACTACTCACAAGCCTCCTCGTCTTGACTGTGCAATGACATACTTAGGGGGACATCTATTATGTCCGGCGTTTTCTGCGCCGGGCTTAAAAATGTCCCCGCATCGCCAACACTTCGCTGATTTATGTAGATGTGCACTGCCTTGACATAAATCCTGTGTGCACCGGTGTGTGCGCTGAGGAAACCTACACCAGCTCAGAGTTGGAGTAGGGTTCCTTATAATTTTCTGGCATGAAAAATGATAAATTAAGCAGACCCAGAGTTTGTGCCCCCGTTCCACCCCCTCCACACCCCCTCCCCATCCCCCTGGCAAAGCTTGCGGAAAATTGCCAGATGCAAAAATTTATTCGCAAAACTGCAATTTTCGAATAAAAGTATTCGCATCTGGCCATTTTCAGCCAAAAAAATACAACTTTTTTTGGTTGATAAATGTCCCCCATAGTGTTGGAAGTGTACTGCTTAGACTAAGCAGACTTTGCTGGGGGATGATTTACAGTACTGTACTATAGATGGTATGTGATGCAAAAGGGGGTCATGATGCATTGTTTTTTCAAGGTACTAAGCAGAAAGAAAACAAAAAACACCAGGATCATTGCAGTGAAGATGATATATTATAAAAGCATCCCTGGTCTAAGCAGTCAACTGTGATTGGCTGGCTAAACTATGTCACCTCCTGAATATAATTCTCCTAAATAGACCAAAACAAATGTACAGGGCTATCTATGAAATAATAAATTCCTACAGCAATTGATCGCTCACACCAAAGTATATTAAACAATTTAAACTTTATTGAAAATCCATATAGTATGCATAAAAATTCATATCTTTAAAAATCAAAGCAGTTGTAATCACAGATTTGCACAGATGACATAGCTGGGCCACAGAGATCACCGGAACATGATTGAATAAATTAGGAAGCACAATGTAGTTAATATAGCAGCCAATAGGAACTTAGTAAGGTGCACAGTGCTGCAGGATCAAGTGTCCTATATAAAAGACGGTATTACAGCAGCATGATATATACTAAAGTGCACAGTGCTAAGAGGGTAATGTACACAAAGTCTCAAGTGGACTGGCAGTGGACTGGTAATAAACACATGAAATAATAGGAACAGTGCCTGGCTAGCTTCCAAACTAATAACATGCAAAAGTGCAGATTATACCTTGGATCCGGTGACTGTGTGGTCCTCTTCCTTCCCCAACGCACGTTTTGCGTTCGATTGATCACAGGGTGTGGCTAAATACTTTGCCCTCCCAGTTTATATACCCTCAAATACATCCCCTTCCGGTGATCTCTGTAGCCCACCTATGCCATTTGTGCAAATCTGTGATTACAACTGCTTTGATTTTTAAAGATATGATTTTTTTATGCATGCTGTTTGGATTTTCAATAAAGTTTAAATCACCTCCTGAATATAAGAATAGGGGATTTCAGATTCGTGTCACATGGTTGGAGCTAGAGAGGGACAGACTGTACACCAGGGAGAGAAAGCTTTTAGGTGAAGATAGGTAGGAAGGGACGCCCAAAAGCCCTTGTTAGGGTTAAAAGTATAAAAACAATATATTTAGAAACAGTTGTGAGACAGGCAGTGTGTTTAGAAATCTACTGTCTGAACACGCTGTTGTGTATACAGCTGTATACTGTGATTGCTGAAAAATACCTGTTATCTTGCTACTACTGGTTTGTGCAGTCTGCATCCTGTAAAGGAGTTGAATGGCTCTTTCATTTTATTATTGAAAAAAAACAATTATATATCCGGTATAAGGGGGCTAGGTTCACACTATGTAACTGTGCGGCTGTATTTTTTATGCGGCTGTAAATGTGCGGATGAAACTACGGCCGTGGGAAAAAATAGACATGAGGCTCAAAACATACGGTCATTTACTTGGAAATCTGGTTCAACTAAAAATAACAAATAAAATCTTAAGAAAGTGATGCAAACACCTCTGGATGCATCTGGGAAAGCAGGGAAACAGTTTACATGAATTGCTATTACCGGGGTTTGCGATCCTCTGCACTAATGCCGATGTCTCTCATGGTTAATCTATTAAAATAATAAAACACATTTTCGTTGTAATAAAGTCCCTTTCGTTGTTCAATAATTAAATTTAAACTAATCCATCATTTTGCAATTAAATATACTGTTAAAATAAATATATATATAAATAAATGTATATTTATATATATATTTATTTTTTGACAGTATATTTAATTGCAAAATGATGGATTCGTTAGAATTAAATTATTGAACAACGAAACTGATTTTATTTCAACAAAAATGTGTTTTATTAATTAAATATTAATTAGTACAGGAAGCTCCATAAGCCGTTAATTCATATTGCCGGCAAAAGAGTATTCTGTACTAATCATCACTTTACTTTAATGAAAACATCAAATGTTTCTTCTAATTATGTTATCACAATAGCATTATTAGAAGAAACATTTAGAATTATATGTGCGCTCAGCTGATTGGCTGATCGGCTCAGCGCACGTATAATTAGCGGGTCCGCAGCACAGTGACTTCATTGTGCTGCGGACCAGCGAAGAGGACACATCGGGGTGAGTATAGAGCTCTCCCCACCCCCTCCCCAGCACTGCACCCCTCCCAGCAAGGAAGGGGGGTCACTTAACCCCTTCCTTGCTGGGATGGGTGCAGTCTGACATCAGTCTGGCCCCCAAGGGGTTAAGGGGGATGCAATACATTCTCCCTTAACCCCTTGGGGGCCAGACTGTAAGCAGCGATCTGTAAAGATGCTGCATACTGTAAGGAGCACAACACCGCTCACAATGATGGGTGTTGTGCTCCTGTTTGTGTGTTTTTTGTGTGTTTCTCCCTTTTTGTTTTTCAAATATCGGTATCCTGGGGATTACGTCGGATTCCGTGGACTACGTCGATGACCAGCGTTTTTTTTTTTTTTTTTTTTTTTTTTTATAAAATGGTCAATGAGGGGTGTGGGGGTGTTTTTATTTGAATAAAAAAATTTTTTTTACTTGTGTCTTGTGTTTATTTCTTTAATTTATAGACTTAGTAGTGGAAGCCATCTAATAGACGGAATCCATTACTAACTTGGGGCCTAGTGTTAGCCGGTATAAAATGGCTAACACTAACCCCCTATTATTACCCCAGTACCCAATGCCACCAGGGGTACTGGGAAGAGCCGGGTGCCAGTGGTCCCGGAGCGTCAAAATTGGCGCTCCTGGACCGGGCGGCAGCAGGCTGGTAAGATTTAGGCTGGGGAGGGCCTAAACCAATGGCTCTTCCCACCCTGGTGTTACCAGGCTGCTGTCGTTTGGTTTTTAACCCGGCTGTTTATAAAAATAGGGGGGACCCTATGCGTTTTTTTTTATTATTTATTTATTTAAAAAAAAAACGCATAGGGTCCCCCCTATTTTTATAACCAGCCGGGTTAAAAACCAAACGACAGCAGCCTGGTAACACCAGGGTGGGAAGAGCCATTGGTTTAGGCCCTCCCCAGCCTAAATCTTACCAGCCTGCTGCCGCCCGGTCCAGGAGCGCCAATTTTGACGCTCCGGGACCACTGGCACCCGGCTCTTCCCAGTACCCCTGGTGGCATTGGGTACTGGGGTAATAATAGGGGGTTAGTGTTAGCCATTTTATACCGGCTAACACTAGGCCCCAAGTTAGTAATGGATTCCGTCTATTAGACGGCTTCCACTACTAAGTCTATAAAGTAAAGAAATAAACACAAGACACAAGTTAAAAAATTTTTTTATTCAAATAAAAACACCCCCACACCCCTCATTGACCATTTTATATAAAAAAAAAAAAACACTGGTCATCGACGTAGTCCACGGAATCCGACGTAATCCCCAGGATACCGATATCTGAAAAACAAAAAGGGAGAAACACACAAAAAACACACAAACAGGAGCACAACACCCATCATTGTGAGCGGTGTTGTGCTCCTTACAGTATGCAGCATCTTTACAGATTGCTGCTTACAGTCTGGCCCCCAAGGGGTTAAGGGAGAATGTATTGCATCCCCCTTAACCCCTTGGGGGCCAGACTGATGTCAGACTGCACCCATCCCAGCAAGAAAGGGGTTAAGTGACCCCCCTTCCTTGCTGGGAGGGGTGCAGTGCTGGGGAGGGGGTGGGGAGAGCTCTATACTCACCCCGATGTGTCCTCTTCGCTGGTCCGCAGCACAATGAAGTCACTGTACAGCGGACCGGCTCTTTATATGTGCGCTCAGCCGATCAGCCAATCAGCTGAGCGCACATATAATTCTAAATGTTTCTTCTAATAATGCTATTGTGATAACATAATTTGAAGAAACATTTGATGTTTTCATTAAAGTAAAGTGATGATTAGTACAGAATGCTCTTTTGCCGGCAATATGAATTAACAGCTTATGGAGCTTCCTGTACTAATTAATATTTAATTAATAAAACACATTTTCGATGAAATAAATTCAGTTTCGTTGTTCAATAATTTAATTCTAACGAATCCATCATTGTGCAATTAAATATACTGTCAAAAAATAAATATATATATAAATATACATTTATTTATATATATATTTATTTTAACAGTATATTTAATTGCAAAATGATGGATTCGTTAGAATTAAATTATTGACCAACGAAAGGGACTTTATTACAAAGAAAATGTGTTTTATTAATTTAATATATTAACTATTAGAGGCATCGGCATTCGGCATCATTGCCGACTATTTTTGAAGTACTCCGTACGGACCGCCTGTCAATCCACGGCCGCGTTTCCAGCCACAAACAATGGTCTTGTTAATTTTTTACGGGTCCGTTTACGATCGGGCCGTAGATTCATACATAGTGTGCATTGTGCAGCCGTATATCCTATACTTTCCAGCGTACGCATGAACCACCAAAAATACCGCCGCACAATTACAGCCGCAAATACAGCCGCACACTTACATAGTCTGAACCTGGCCTAAGGCTGTATACTGTGATTGCGAGATAGTACCTGTTATCTTGCTACTACTGATTTGTAATTATTGTTAATTTACGTCATTACATATTTTACACTTCACTTAATACGTACGCAAGTGCGTACCGCTAGGCCAAAACGTACATGAACCAATCACAAACATTTTTTTTTTGTTCGTGTTCGGGATCCGAATTGAAAATCCGAATGTTCGCTCATCACTAGTGTTAGATGCACCCAGGCATGCTTCCACTGCTGTCCCATATGCGTTCCAGAGGTATTGGCATAATTTCCTGAGGTTTCATTGTGCACTTCGTGACCTCCTAGTAGTCGAATATTGATTTCCAGGTCCCAAGTATTTTTCTCCCATAGACTATAATGGGATTCGATATTCATTTGAATATACGAATATCGGAAGCTATTTTAATCCAATTTTGAATTATCGAATATTTCACTATTCGCTCATCTCTAATCAAAACCAAGAAGAGCTTACATTACAAAAGCAGCCCCGCTCTAACTAGTGATCTGCTGCTGCTGCTAAAGATGATGACTAAAGGAAGCGACAAGAGAGGATTATATTTAGGAGGCAGCACTGTGTACATAAAACACATCTATTTACAATTTATGGGTAGCCAGACATATGAAGCAAATCTTGATTTTTTTTTCCCCACACATACCATTTCTCTAGAAAAAAAAAGCCACTAGGTATCTAAGTTTCCTGTAAACAGCTGTCCCCTGCCTGTTGTCAAAGTGTACCTATCATTTGGCTAGCACAGCAGGATATGTTGACAAACTCTTGAAGGTATGCTCTCCTCTGACGTGGGCAGTTGATGGAATCCCAGGAAGTGCCATAGATTGTATTGTAAATGTTCGCTTGAGTCAGAAGAGGACATCGTACCTTCAGGAATTTTTCCAGATATCTTCCCACACCTGCCAAATGATAGATAGATATGCTTTAACAACAGGAAGGGGACAGCAGTTTGAAGGAAATTTACACACCAAGTGACTTTTTATTTTCTGGAGTAGGAATTATTTTTGGAAATGCAGATAAATAGGAGTTTGTAATAACACTGACTATTCCAATGTCATTAATTAGGATATTAGTTTAAGTAATACTATTTAACAAGACCAATGCTACTAAGGAGCTCCCTCTGGTGGTTACTTGAGAGTCTATGTATCGCCAATAGGGTTGTAGTAAACAGAAACGTTGCCACCCTTCTCTCCTCCAACTCCAACAACAAGGTTGATTGGTATTTATCTATCCAATTCTGAAAGAATATAGTACAGTATTTTATTGGAGTTCTACTCAAACACAGCTTATCCTTTGGGAGACACCTCCCACTCAGTATCTGCAGATTACTGGCAACAACTAACTCCATTGCTTAAAAATCTAAAATCATAATTATGCAAGTTGAGCACAGTAGTTTAATCCAATAGTAGATCATAACCACTGACCTGGTCACTGAACTTTTTCGTTGAAAAATTACATTTCTAGAACAGTACTGGTGACGTTCACTATAGAATTCCATAATTCTTGGAAAATTGTTAACCGTTATCCAGTAATTCAGAGGCGTAGGGGGGGGGGGGGGGAAGCAGGCAGCTGCCCCAGGCGCAGATAAAGTTTAAGAAAGGCTGCCCTGTATTAGGCTGGCTGAAACGCGTAGCACAATAAAGACTGCATGTTTGCACCTTATGGCTGGGTTCACACTACGTATATTTGAGGCTGTATAGCAACCAAAACCAGGCGTGGATTAAAAACACAGAAAGTATCTGTTCACATAATGTTGTAATTGAGTGGATGGCCGCCATTTAATGGCAAATATTTGCTGTTATTTTAAAACAACGGCTGTTATATTGAAGTAATGGAAGTTATTTACCGTTATATGACGGCCATCCACTCAGTTTCAACATTGTGTGAACAGATCCTTTCTGTGTTTTCAATCCACTACTGGTTTTGGTTGCTATCAGGACCTGACAAGAGGACCAAATACAGCCTCAAATATACGTGGTGTGAACCCAGCCCATGGCTATGTTCACACAGCGTATTGGACCAGCCATTCCGTGACCCAGACGGGTCACGGAACGGCCGTTCTCCAAAAAGATTATTCCGGCCGGTACTGCAGTACCAGCCGAGTGATCTTTCACGCCGCAAAGTTCTGATGCGAGCACATCCATGCGCGTTCGCATCAGAACTCCCCACTGCACACTATGAAGCTTGTGTCCGGAGCCGCCGGCTTCATAGTGTGCACTGACATGATTTTCTACGGCTGCTATTCACTGAATAGCTGCTGCAGAAAACTGATAATTAAGCAATAATAAAGCAAATATTCCTTTTAGTAACTGCAGTACCAGCAGACCACCACCCTAACTGTTTAACCCCTTGATGCAAAATGACATCCTGGGACGCCATAAAAAGCAATTAATTCCCATATGATAATGTTCTGTGACATCCTCTTTAGACCACAGCATAAGCCCTTGTAGATGCAGGGCCGGCTCCAGGTTTTTGTGGGCCCTCGGGCGACAGAGCCTCAGCGGACCCCTTATTCCTCCAGGTCCTTCACACTTTTCTCTCTTTGTGCAGGTCCTCCATCTCCTGTGTCTTCTGATGTTCAAGCCGCTCACCTTGCACTACAGTGAGGGGGCTGAACATTAGAACACTGGGCCCCTCTTCCTCTCTTGGCCCCTAGAGACACTGTGGGCCCTGGCACTTGCCCAGGTAAGCCCTGTGCTGCTTCACCCATAGAAAGCAATGGCACATTAAAAAGCACTTTTTGCCTTGAAAAAATGTTGTCCGTGTTTTTGCTGCAAAAGAGCCTCAATAGTACCATAAGTGTAGTCACCATAGTTTAGCTGTTTTAATACGCTTCGTTTAAGGGAGCGCGTCGTCATCTAGCAGGGAAAGGTGGCCATCTATTAATAATGACGGACGCAAATAATTATAATGATCATTATTTGCGGCCATCATTATTAAAAGACGGACACCTTTCTGTAGCCAATTTTAAAAAAGACGGACGCCTTTTCCCTATAAAATCTCTTAGTGGGAACATAGACCTAGACGGCTTGATAAATCTCCCCCATTGAGTCTTTAGAATGTCCGATTAAAAGTAAAGACACAAGATAATAGCATTAGCTCTGACCTTTGTCTTCAGCTGTTTGATCTGTGGCAATTAGCATTGGAATGTTGACCTAGAACCCTTTTTGATCATTAGTGCAGGCGGCATTCAGAAAATAATATACTCATGAAGATTTTAGCCTTTCATTTTTTAATATTATTTTCATTGTTCTTAACTCCTCAATAACTAACTGTCCTAAGTGTTAATTGTATAGTCAAGAGTTTTAGAATGGACTTCGCATTGTTCATTGTCTTTTCTTACTTTTGTTTTGAAAAGCAGCTAAGACGCATTTAAAAAACAATGTGTGTTTTTACGGCAAACAGTTCTTTGATTTTTGCCAAGGGTTTTAAAACATTTTTTTTAAAGCATGGTTCTTAATACATGTTTCTCAACCTTCGGTTATGGGGTGCTGTAAAGGACCAGGTCTACAGTGACAGACCTGCGTCAGTATCAGATCTGAAGGAGAGCATTCATCAACATGTTGTAGCCATCAAAGCTGACTCACTGCTTGTAAATAAAGGGGACTTGCTGTATAGCTACAGCATCACCTATCAGTGACTTTTTATACTAATATCTTTTCTGAAATAAATTGCAGGCACATCATCTGAAATGTTCATTGTCTGATTTTTATCATTTGGAGCAGAAGAACTCTGTTCTAGAGTTCTGAGTTAGGGAGGTTTGATTTTATTAAAGCATAAGTACCAATAGGCACATTGGGGGAGATTTATCAAACATGGTGTAAAGTGAAACTGGCCCAGTTGCCCCTAGCAACCAAACAGATGCCACCTTTCATTCCTCACAGTTTCTTCGGAAAACGAAAGGTGGAATCTGATTGGTTGCTAGGGGCAACTGAGCCAGTTTCACTTTACACCATGTTTGATAAATCTCCACTACTGTTCCTTTGTTTTTTACATAAACAGACCGGCGCCAGGCTCGGGGATGCCAGTGTCATTGTTCTCTTCTTGAACCGCCACATGTCTTCCACGCACGCAATTACCAAGTATCAGCCGGGCATGAAGCACTAGGGGCAGGCCCGCCACCCCCAGTGTGACGATCACCCCTCTCCTCTGTGATGGGGCTCCATTGATGGAGTCGCGTTACAGAGGGGAGGGGGTTTCATCACACTGGGGGCGGCGGGCCTGCCCCTAGTGCTTCATGCCCAGCCGGTGCATGGTAATAGGCCCGTGCCGTGCACAGAAACCAGTTGAAAGAAAGGACCACAGCAATGGCATCTGCGTGCTGGCGTTGGCCTGTTCATGTACAAAACACCAAATGATGTACCTAGTGCTACATTTGCTTTAAAGGCTGGCGGTTGGCCTTTTTGTAATATATTGTTATTATATCGGTTGGCCTTTTTTAATATATTGGAAACATAACCTCTCCATGCTCCCTCTGCGTCCACCTCTGGTGTCCACAGTGTCCCCTGCTGACTGCAGAGCCTCCACCTTTGACACTAATTCATCTCGGGAGTGGTAGCGTGCTCAGCCAATCACTCCCTGACATTGGACATCCCGAGGTCATCAGGCTGTCACTCACGAGATGAGTTGGAAGTGCAGGCTTTGCAGTCAGCAAGGGATATGCAAAACAAGAGTCCGTGGAGCCTCGGTTGCGAGTCTCAAAACATGGGATAGCCAGATATCTCTAGCCTGTTGCCACGGGGTGCCTCCATGATGGGGAGAGCACCACACCACCCTGATAGGTAGCCCCTTAAGTCCTACTCGGTTGCGAGTATTGGAACATAAATAGGAAAACAATAGGGTGGCCCCTTTTTGTCAATGTCTAACTCAAGGTGCAAGTATTGCGATCATGACAAGAGCTTGCCAAGGCAGGCATCCATCCATTTCGGGGTATTTGCCCCTCGTCAGTGTAAAGCAGGATTCTGGCTAGTTGGGGCAAAGACAAATCAACCAACAAAACATAGTAATCACTGAACTCAAGGAGATCAGTGAAAAAAATTCCAATGAAGTACTCAATCAAGAGTCTCCACTGATGCCTCCCAAAATTTAAGGCTATGTTCACACTGTGTATATTTCCGGCCGCATATTTTCGCGGCCGGACATATACGCGTTAAACTCCGGCCGGGGATTTACGCTACTTGCGGCCAGCTACGTACGGAGCGTGAACTTATGCTCGCAGTCTACTTACGCTTCCCGAGCGCCCTACGTAGCGATCTGACAGCGGTCTTTTACTTGGAAATCTTCGCCTAGCCCCGGACACCCCACAGAACCTTTTGGATCGGCACAAAAAGCCTGAAAAATGAAGAAATCACCACTACGTACGGGACCGCATGTTACGCTACGGGCGTAAGTTACGGCATTTTAGTCCTTAAACAATGGTCTGGTTCAATTTTTACTGCGCCGCGTACGATCCTTGCGTAAGTTCTTACATAGTGGGAACTGTGCCGCCGTACATCGTATACTTTCCATTGTACGCAAACTACGTAAGTCTCCGGCCGCTTATTCACAGAACGCGCTACGTCCGGAGACTTACTTAGTGTGAACATAGCCCCCATGTGTAAAATTGCATATTTATTGCAGTCAGAAAGGGATACCGGCAACACTAGAGGGGAACATTGAGGGAGTATGGACAGGTAAGGATAACATGTTTATTATTTAATATGCACCCGCAGTAAAATATTAAAAAAGGCTGACCGCCAAACAACCCCTTGTTGAGAGTGTATCTGTCGCTTTAAAATTTTTTTGACATTTTAAGAGCTGAGGTTCACATTCAGACCAATTACTAAAACAAATAGAATGTGAAGTGGGTGACTATGATGCTCTCTGTGTGGGTGACTATGATGGTCCCATACACTAACATTGGGAGTCTGCCTTAGTCACCTGGAATTTCCCTGTGCCTCCAGCATTACTAAAGATAATAATGTCGGACTCTGTTATGGGTCAATGGGGTTTATCAGGCACCATCAATGTCTCTTGTTTACAGATTTGTCACAGCTACAGTATTATGGTTTCCATTATAAAATAATTTATGGCAGTGGTGTGAACAGAGCCGATAATTGCCTTCCATTCAACTCTATTCAACGATACACAGCAGACATTCACCATAGCAGTTCCACAAAGCAGACTTTATTTTATAGATACATACTGAAAATCTTTACTTTGTATATTATGTTTTCCAGGCCCTTTTAAGGAATATCCTTTAATCCTTCACAAAACTTGACCTCTCCACATCAAAGACATCAAATCATGTGAAGAAGATGAAATGAAAATGTTCCAAAAATGTAAGCTGCACTTTTTTCTTTTCAAATCTTGTTAAATGATTGAATTTTATTCATACACATCTTCCCATATATTGCTTTAGTAATAGCTTCAGTGGTAGCAATAATAAAAATAAGCATCATCATCGTCGTCATGATCATCATCCCTATCATAATAGTTTTTAAGTTACTTACTTTAATTATAGAAATAATGGTTAATAATTAAGTTGTTAAAATAAAAATATTTTAAATTAGTCAAATCTGTCTGTATACGGTATGTAGTCTGTATACAGTATGTAATATGTATTAAAAAGTATTAAATAGAACAAGTACAGTAGCCACTGTGGGGTTCTCTGACCAAGGGATATCAAAAAGCTGCAGGCATTGAACACACAAGGTAGATATTCTGGGAGGGAAATCTATATACAGAGGGGGCATTATAAAATATATGTAATAGCAGCATCTATATACGGAGACATTGTGCAGCTGTTTAACATTGTGTGTGGGGGTAGCTTTGTCTGAATGAGATGATTGGAACTTAGGCCCCGAATCTCAGAAAGAGAGCGTAAGGCAGCAGAAGATGGCTAAAGCAACCCCTTTAATCATGTGACAACCCCTTGAACTCCCTGATGCAAAATGACGTATCAGGACATGAAAAGGAGTGACTTCCCGCATCATGACATGCCGTGCTGCATGGGCTCTATGAAGTGAGCTTAGTAGCTGAGCTTGCTTCATAGAGAGTGAGTACCAACTGCTATTAGCATCCGAGTCCTCACAGTTAATCACGGGCAACAGTGATCATGCTGCCACTAGCCCCTTAAACAGTGTTTAAATGTCAGTGACAGAGCAGTTCTTGTCACTGTCCAATCAGGACTTCCGCAGCGTAACTGCAGGGGTCTCGATAGTTTTCCATGTGTACTGGAGGTTTCATACTTACCTCTGTGCAGTCAGCTCAGCGAGCTTCTCATAGAGTCTTCCTAAGGCAGACTCTGTGAGAAGATCACAGATAATACTGATCAATGCTATGCAATGGCATATCATTGACGAGTGTGTTAGCAATCTAATGATTGCATCTAATGGTCTCCTAGAGGGACATAAAAAGTGTAAAAAAGATATATATTTTTAAAAATAGGACATAGCCCGTCCCCCAATTAAAGTTGAAACTACCCCTGTCTTTAATTTACAAATAAAGCATGAAAACTAAATAAACATATTGTATATCGTAACATGCTCTGCAGATTTTTTTTTTAATCCACTGGTATCAGAAATTACACATATATAAGAATTACTTTAATTTAAAAATCTCAATCCTTCCAGTACTTATTAGCTGCTGTATGTCCTGCATGAAGTGTTGTATTATTTTTAGTCTGACACTGTGCTTTCTGCTGACACCTCTGTCCATGACAGAAACTGTCCAGAGCAGTAGCAAATCCCCCATAGAAAACCTTTCCTTCTTTAGACAATTCATGGACAAAGGTGGCAGCAGAGAGCACCCTGTCAGGCTGGAAAGAAAACACCACTTCTTGCAGAACAGACATCAGCCGATAAGTACTGGAAGTCTTGAGATTTTTAATAGAAGTAATTTACAAATCTATATAACCTTCTGACACCAGTTTCTTTAAACACAATTTTTTTTTCAGAAGTACCCCTTTAAATAGTTATTTGAAAGCAATTATCTTATGAGTTCAGGAATAAATATATCAAAGGATACAAAGCACATTTGAGAAATTTAAATTATTATTCATATGCAAAAGCTAAAGGTCCTTTAGGTTAGGCTGACTTGTCTTGAATCGTAGATATGAAATGCTGGAAAGGGTATAATATTATAAATAATTGGGGTGATGCTTAATTGATTAAGTCGGAGTTAATATGAAAGGTTATGATAATGTCCTTTATGAGTGAGATTACTTTTTTGTGGATATTTAAAGAAAGAGAAATCCGTTTCAGGAGGGCCTATAAGAAGGGTTGTCCACTGACTGTGAGATCCCATCAGGCTTGGGCCCAGGAAGGTTAGTTTCACTGTTATTTAGAAATTATGTGTCTAACTTAATCATAATGAAAGGAAGAAGTTGGACTTCGCCTCATGAGTTTCGGGTAACATTCTGGAAATGTTATGTTTTAAAGTATTTTGAACGACATATCTTATAGTAAGCCTGTTGTTTATTGGATACACATGGACTTCGAACATCTGCCAGTCATCCTGCTGCCAATTGCTGCCCTCAGTATTAGTCACCACAACTTCTGTCACCTTACAACTCTTCATATAGCACACAAACTGGCTCTCAGAACATTCTGCCTCTTTTCACATGGCAGGAGAATGAACCCCGTTAATAGCAATTGCAAAAGTAGAGCTTCAAGTGGAGTACAAAATAAATGCTTTTCATTGGGTTCTCACGTCTTAATTTTACGGCCATTAACTACTAAAATAATTGTAGCCAAAGGTTAACAGCCGTATTCCATCTTCTATGTGAGACCCTAAGCTTTTGAGAAATATGACTTCTTCTTATAAGCCGATACAGATTTTACAACACAGGCCATGGTATTGTCAGATTATACATTGAAGGTTACAACCATAATAAAAATTAATAAAAAATTGCTGTTGAAAAAAAAAACCTAGCATTTTCTCATACTCTAGCTCAAGCTGGTATGTTTTTTTAGGGCTTTTCAACCGTCTTTGAGGCTTTCGAGATAGACGAATCTTAAATTTATAGGGCTTTGCACTAAGGCTTACATGTAAATTGAGAGATAATTCTTTCAAAAGGGTAAAAATAAACTATTCAAGCTTGAAAATCATATACTTTACTGCAGTATTGGGCTGGATTACCTAAACCTATCATATACGATTACTCTAAGGTCTTATAAATATAGCAGAGCAATAATATACTGGTGTGTATAAGGTATAAGGCTCATTCTCTAGCTCTACACAGATATTTAGCTCCTGGCAGCACCCTTCTTCTCATCTGTTCAGCTCCATGTCCCGCTCTACAGTCGCCATGCTTGTAACGTGTATGGGCTTCTCCCAGTGACATACTGCTCCTCTGGGATGGTGGTTTTCCACCAGGAAACCTGTAATAACCCCTCTTTAATGCAACATCTTCCCTTTCTCCATGTCTGCCCTTAGGATGCACACACACACACACCAGCTGGTCATTTTTGACTCTACTTGCCTGATCAGTGTTGTTGTTGTTCTTCTGTGTTCATTTGCAAAAGTGTGTGCTGTATCTGATCCCGTTATCTGTATATTTATCCAGACCTGTCTTCTGGATTTGGTTTCTTCTTATGCCCTCCTGTACCATACCCTATTTCCTGTGCCTAACCCAGAGTGTTGACTCTGAACCTGAACCATCTCCCATGACCATCTTGCCTGTTACTGACTCTTCCTCTACCTGGTCCATGTTTACCATATTGACTCTCCAGTACTTTACAGGTTTGCTGACTACATTTCCGTGCCAGATCCCCGTGGTGCCTTCAACTAGCACCATCAAGTTTGAGAAGTCAGCCTTTACCCCTTCCAGGACCACACCTAGGATTTTACTATATTGAGCGCTTTAACTAGTAGCCAATAGTGTTATCTTTGGCTGGCCTCCCTGAGATCAGTGATCTGTTTCTCTTAGGACCACACTTCCGAAGTGAGTACGTACTCACTATCAGAAGAAGACTGACTATGGCCCACCAAAAAGGTTCGGTAGAACAGCAGGTCCACAGTTGTTGCCTTAATATACTTTTGATTAGTAAATATATCTATTTTTTTTCTTAGCAAAAAAAAAAAAAAAAAAAAAAAAAAAAACAGTTGATGAAAGTAAACGCAGAAAATGTGCAAAAAACCCAGGCCAGCTCTGTCTCCCTTAAAGGGGAACTCCACATAAGGAAAATTTGTTTTCTATTAAAAGTTATATAGATGATAAAAATCCAGGAAGTGAAGAAAAATAGCCTCTGTGCCAATTCACATTGTCTTCTGCTCTCACTGCTCTCCCACCTTAGGAGACAAATATTCCATGCCTCAGTTTCACATTGTGTGTGCGCAGAATGATGATGCAGACGGGGCAGGGCGTGATGTCACAGGAGGCTCGGTTGGATCCCCCAATCCCCTGAGTGATTTACCATCTCTGACCAGCCAGAAGCAGCGGCTGCAACTTCTCTGGGACTGTGATGAACAGCTGAGGGAAAGCAATGCATTCTAGAACCAGTACTGCATTCTGGGAACTGCTCAATCAGGAAGTACAGAAACACAATACAGAACAAACCCCCCCACACAAATGGATTTTTGGTAGTTTCAAAACTGGGATAGATAGTTTTTTTCATCTATGTTCAGTGTTCATTTAATGTCATGTGTCATATTTAGTGATGAGCGAGCATGCTCGTCCGAGCTTGGTACTCGTTCAAGTATTTAGGTACTCGAATGTGCTCGATGCTCGGAAGAGCATCTCGCGATACTCGAGAAAATGGCATCATCCTTTTGGGCGCAATTTCTCAGCCAATAAACATGCAAGAGACTCTTTGGTACATCGTGTGATGACGTGGAACCCATACATGTCGATAGCAGCGATTGGTTGGCCAGATCAGATGACCCTGCCATATAAAAATCTGGGTCGGCGGTGCTCACCTCACATGCAGTCTGGAAGAGATTAGGGACAGAGCTGCTGATTGTCAGGGAGAGCGTTAGGGAGGGAATTAGCGTTCCTGTAGGCAACGGATACTATAGAAAAAACTCAACAGCCCTTGTAATTTTTATATTGTTTGGAGTACTCTAGGCTGCTTACTGGGACTTGCAGTGCAGCTACCATGATTTTAGCTGCATACTCTGGTGATCGACTGCTGGCAGAAAGGGAACAGCAGGTGGTGCATACAGACCCCTAAGAAGTCCTCAGTACTATTATATTTTTGTGTGACTGGTGCTGCTGTTGTGCATCGTATTGCTGTGATTTGTAGTACAGCTGCATAGAACCTCACTGCTTATTGTCCTGTGTAACAGGTGGCATCAGGGCCGTAGGGAGGGGGGGGGCAGCTGCCCCGGGGTCAGAGACAGGGGGGGGGGGGTCGCCATCACAGGAAGCAGAGAGAAAAGGATCACAGTGGATGAGGCATCCACATCGTCTCCTCTAGCGGCAGTTCCCAAGTAGGCGGATGCCAGTAGAGCTGCAGCGATGGAGGAACACGTGGAAGGTTTCATTTATGTTTTTAGTGCTCTCACCAGCACTGTTCACTTGGGGGGCAATGAATAATCAGTTGGGTCCCCCAGGTGATGTGCATCTTCAGTGAGACCAGATGTGGAGGGTTTGGATAGACGTGGTCCTCCCAGGACCCTCAAGCTCCGGTCATCCGCCTGAACCACCCATATTATAATCTGCCAATGGTGGGCCCCTGCACTTACTTATACTTATACTAGCCAGAAGTACACCCATGAGAGTTTGGATGAAAGGAAGTTGCCATAGAAATACATAAAACAACTTTATGCTGGCATACAGTATTTAATCTATATACACTGTTTAAGCTTTGGCTGTGATTTTAGTTTCCTGTATTTTATTAACACAATATCCAAATAAAGATAGGCCTGATATGGACAAAGGTTTTAAATTACAGTACATAGTAGCCCCCATAAGATCATACATGAGCACTCACAGTTCTCTTCCTGGTTTCATAGCTAGCTAAAAAATTATATGAATAGGGAACAAGGCTTCTATTGAGCGTAATAAGGCTTTCCTTTAACCCCTTAAAGACCGGGCCTGAAATGGCCTTAAGGACAGAGACAAATTTTATGAATATGACCTGTGCCACTTTATTTATTAATAATTACGGGATGCTTTTACCTATCCGACCGATTCTGAGATTGTTTTCTCGTGACATATAGTACTTTACATTTCTGGTAAAATGGAGTCGATACTCATAACAAATCTTTATGAAAAACACCAAAATAACGTGAAAAATTGTGAAAAAATGCTTTTTTCCCAACTTTGAAACCTTTCTGCTTATACAGAAAATGGTTATGCCACATAAATTATATATTAAATAGCATTAGCAACATGTCTACTTTATGTTTGTAGCTTTTATTAAACTATATTTCATTTTTTTTAGACAATAGGAAGCTTAAAACATTAGCAGCAATTTTCCAAATTTTCAGTAAAATTAAAAAATCAGATATTTTTAGGGACCTGTTCAGGTTTAGGCTTAGCCTTAAAGTGTATTTGAGGGGACTGTATGTTAGAAAGCCCCACAAAGCATCCCATTTCAGAAACTGCACCCCCAAAACTCTGCAACAGCACATCCAGAAAGTTTGTTAACCCTTTAGGGGAGTCACTGAAATAAAAGCTAAGTGTGTAAGAAATTTGAAAATTTTAATTTTCTGTGCAGAGATTTTATTGTAATCCAATATCTTTCATAATGATAAACCTATTAGCAGAGAAATGCACCCCAATACTGATTGCTCCATTTCTGCAGTTTATAGAAATACCCCATATGTGGCCCTATTGCGCTATTTGACGAAACCACAAGCCTCAGATATAAGGGAGCACCTAGTGAATTTCAACGCCTCCGTTATATTTGGTCATTTTTGACTGTACCACTTCAGGTTGGCAGAGGCTCTGGGGTGCCAAAACCTAAAAAACACCCCTAAAGGGACACCATTTAGAAAACTACACCCTTCAAGGAATGTAACAAGGGGTGCGGTGAGCATCTGGACCCCACAGGTGCTTAACAGATTTTCAGAACAATGTGGTGTAAAAAAGGAAAAAAAAATTTTACACTAAAATGTTGTTCTAGCATTCATTTTTCATTTTTACAAGGGGATAAAAGAAAAAAAAAAAAACACCGAACGTGTAGCGCAGTTTCTCCCGAGTACAGAAATACCCCACATGTGGACATAAAGTGCTAAGCGGGCTAAGGAGTGCCAATTGGCCTTTGCAAGCTGGATTTTACTGGAATGGATTTCAAGGGTCATGTCGCATTTACAGAGTTCTCGTGCTGCCAAACCTGCAATACACTGGGCCCCCTGAGCCGTCATCATTTGCAGCATCGGGTGGCCCTGCTGGTCTCCTGGGTTTTGCAAATGTCCCTTTAACTGCAAGCACTCCTGACCAGAGCTAGCAGTTATGTAGTTATGACTTCACTTGACCGTTTAGTGGTCAGCCAGGGGGGGGGGCAATCAAAAGTTTGCTATGGGGCCCAGCCATTTCTAGTTACGCCCCTAGTGTTAGCCTTACCTTTGCGCATAATCTAGACTATTGATCAACATTCACACACTGCTCCCCCAAAATGATGCTCAGGGAAAATAATATGTCTGCAAAGAAATAGTAATTTATTCTCACATCTTGCGCTAATTAGCCCTTGGCTCCCTAAAAATCTCACTTGAGAAATGAGTGGGACATTGTTAGGTCATATGTAATCATTGGGGCACATTTGTTGCCATTTATCCTGTCCGTGCTTTGTAGCTAAATCGAACTCCAGTTAGGTCTTACATCATCGACTTATTAAAAATTTTTTAGTATCCAGTTAGGGCACGCTGCATTTATAAAGAATATTGAGTATACAGCAGGGGGAGCATTATTGTCAGTAACTTTATTATTATCCAGTTCCAGAAATATATAGGTCCCCCTGCAGGAAGCTCGATGTATATAATCTCTGTCTACGTAACACGTCTATATGTCTGCACACATAACAGACTGAACTAATACTGACATCATCTGATCCTAGCATGGGCAGATGCAATTAAGACACACACTTACTGGCGCCGTCTGCTGGCATTCAAAATGAAACGCAGCATTGGGGCAAAACGCAAAGAGCCGAGTTCTTCTTGTGAGGCCCCAAGCCTCATCAGCTGCCGTCGCTCCCTGATGAATCTGTCCCTCACACTGGACCACCTGGTCTCCACATGTTTGGCTGAAAGCAAAAAACGTACAAACATTAGTAATATATGAGCGTCAGGTGACCATAACAGTAGAGTTTCTTGTTTGACATAGTGGGTAAATAACTTACCAATGATCAACTTCTGTAATCTACTATGCTTGTCCCAACCTGGGTACACAATCCGGGCAACCTCCCTCCATGCGGCACTTCGCCTTAGCCGGCTTGTGTACCCAAGCGCAGGGCCGTCCCATAGCAGTGGCCGAGTATGGACCTTAACCCCTTAAGGACAGAGCCTGAAATGGCCTTAAGGACAGAGACAAATTTTATGAATATGACCTGTGTCACTTTAGTCATTAATAACTTCGGGATGCTTTTACCTATCCGGCTGATTCTGAGATTGTTTTCTCGTGACATATTGTACTTCACATTTCTGGTAAAATGGAGTCGATACTCATAACAAATCTTTATGAAAAACACCAAAATAACGTGAAAAATTGTGAAAAAATTCATTTTTCCAACTTTGAAACCTTCCTGCTTATACAGAAAATGGTAATGCCACATAAATTATATATTAAATAGCATTAGCAACATGTCTACTTTATGATGGCAGCATTTATTAAACTATATTTCATTATTTTTAGACAATAGAAAGCTTAAATCATTAGCAGCAATTTTCCAAATTTTCTGTAAAATTTCAAAATCAGATATTTTCAGGGACCTGTTAAGGTTGAAAGTGTATTTGAGGGGCCTGTATGTTAGAAAGCCCCACAAAGCACCCCATTTCAGAAACTGCACCCCCCAAACTCTGCAAAAGCACATCCAGAAAGTGTTTTAACCCTTTAGGGGAGTCACAGAAATAAAAGCCAAGTGTGTAAGAAATTTGAAAATTTTTATTTTCTGTGCAGAGATTTTATTGTAATCCAATATCTTTCATAATGATAAACCTATTACCAGAGAAATGCACCCCAATATTGATTGCCCCGTTTCTGCAGTTTATAGAAATACCCCATATGTGGCCGTATTGCGCTATTTAAAGCAACCACAAGCCTCAGATATAAGGGAGCGCCTAGTGAATTTCAACGCCTCCGTTATATTTGGTTATTTTTGACCGTACCACTTCAGGTTGGCAGAGGCTCTGGGGTGCCAAAACATTAAAAACACCCCTAAAGGGACACCATTTAGAAAACTACACCCCACAAGGAATGTAACAAGGGGTGCGGTGAGCATTTGGACCACAAAGGGGCTTCACAGATTTTCAGAACAATGTGGTGTAAAAAAGGAAAAATTCTATTTTTTACACTAAAATGTTGTTCTAGCCTTCATTTTTCATTTTTACAAGGGGATAAAAGAAAAAAAAAAACACCAAACATGTAGGGCAGTTTCTCCCGAGTACAGAAATACCCCACATGTGGACATAAAGTGGCAAGCGGGCGCAGGACGAGCCTCCAAAGGGAAGGAGCCCCAATTGTCCTTGCAAGCTGGATTTTACTGGAATGGATTTCAAGGGTCATGTCGCATTTACAGACCCCTCGTGCTGCCAAGACACTGGAAACCCCCCACAAGTGACCCCATTTTGGCAACTACACCCCTCAAGGAATCTAACAAGGGGTGCAGTGAGCATATGGACCCCACTGGTGACGGGCACAAATGTGGAACAATGTGACGTGAAAGGGAAAATTTTCATTTTTTCACTTTCTCGGCACAAATGTGGCCGTCATCAAGGGGTCCATATCCTCACTGCATGCCTTGATAGATTCCTTGAGGGGTGTAGTTTCCAGAATGGGGTCACTTGTGGGGGGTTTCCAGTGTTTTGGCAGCACGAGGGCTCTGTAAATGCGACATGGCGTTCATCATTCATTCTGGCCAAATCCAGCCTCCAAAATCCAAATGGCGCTCCTTCCCTTCGGAGGCTTGCCCTGCACCCACACGGCGCTTTATGTCCACATGTGGGGTATTTACGGACTCAGGGGGAATTGCTCTACACATTTTGTGTGTTTTTTTCTCTTTTAACCCCTTGTGAAAATGAAAAATTTAAGGCTAAACCAACATTATAGTGTAAAAAATGTAATATTTAATTTTCACGCCATATTGTTCCACATTTGTGCCCGTCACCAGTGGGGTCCATATGCTCACTACACCCCTTGTTACATTCCCTGAGGGGTGTAGTTTCCATAATGGAGTCAATTGTGGGGGGGTTCAACTGTCTTGGCAACACAGGGGCCTTTTAAATGCAACAAGGCCCTTGGAATCCATTCCAGCCAAATCCAGCCTTCAAAAACCAAATGGCGCTCCTTCCCTTTGGAGGCTTACCCTGCACCCACATGGCGCTTTATGTCCACATGTCGGGTATTTCCATACTCAGGGGAAATTGCGCTACACATTTAGTGTTTTTTTTTATCTTTTAACCCCTTGTGAAAATGTAAAAATCAAGACAAGATCAATGATTTAGTGTAAAAATTAAACATTTTTTACACTAAATGTTGGTCTAGCCTTGATTTTTTTTTCCTTTTCCACAAGGGGTTAAAAAAGAAAGTGAACACAAAACGTGTAGGGTAATTTCCCCTGAGTACGAAAATACCCCACATGTGGACATAATGGGCCATATTGGCACAGGGCAAGCCACCAAAGGGACAGAGCGCCATTTAGAGGCTGGAATGGAGGATGGAGGCCATGTCGCATTTACAAAGCTCCTGTGCTGCCAGAACAGTAGAAACCCCCCACAAGTGACCCCATTATGGAAACTACACCCCATAAGGAATCCAACAAGGGGTGCAGTGAGCATATGGACCCCACTGGTGATGGGCACTTACGTATAACATGTGCTGAGAAAATAAAAAATACTATTTTTTTCATTTTCACGTCCCAAATGTGGCCGTCACCAGGGGGCCATATCCCCGCTGCCCCCCTTGCTAGATTCCTTATGGGGTGTAGTTTCCAGAAGGGGGTCACTTGTGGGGGGTTTCTACTGTCCTGGCCGCACAGAGGCTTTGTAATTGCATCATAGCATCCTCTAATGGGAATTGGCAGCCATACCTACTTAGCTGGGGAAAAGGGACAATTCTAATTTATTTGGGGGTATTAGGCCAATTATTAGTTTATAAGGTTGGAAATGACAGGTGTCCATCGAATTCAACCTGTGTTGATCCAGAGGAAGGCAAAAAACCCTCGTGAGGCAGACGACAGTAGCCTCATTACTGGGGAAAAATTCCTTCCCGACTCCATAATGGCGATCAGAATAATCCCTGGACTAACGTGACCCCTGAAATAGGAATAAGGGACAGAATTTAGATAATGTAGAACCCCAGTGACGTGTGGTGCACCTTGAAGCGATCGAGTATGCAGAGGCCGGGGTGATCAGGACAGGTGTCACACTGGAAAATGTTGTCCTTCCTGATCCCCCTATTACGCCACACTCTGCACTTCTTCTGGGGTCTCCCTTTCTCCAGTGTGGGGGACGTCACCTGGAAAATGTTGTCCTGGTGCGATACGGGGTCCTTCATATCCAGAAGCGCTGGGTCCGCTCCATGGCTGCTAAATATTAGGGCTTTATTACGGCTTCTGATATTTTTGGATTGTGCCGCAAGCTACAGTAGCTCGGGCAGCGAGGGACCAGAAGAGGGGGGTGCTGGTATAAAAGTTATCCCCGTACAGGTGGTAACCTTTATCCAGCAGTGGGAAGATCAGTTCCTGGACGATCTCCCCACTAACTCCGAGGATGGGGGGGGGAGGGGGCATCTGGGGGCCGGATTCGGGTGTCCCTTCCTTCATACACTGTAATGGTACATGTACACTGCGGAATGGCGAAGGATAACCCTTTGTGCATTCCGCAGCTGGCACCCGCCGGCGGACTGATGCAGGCGTGCGTCTCCGCTCGTGTCACACTCCATTCTATGCACGGGCGGATTCCGCCCTCTGTCCAAAGAATGAACGTGTTCATTCTTTGGACGGACAACGGAATCCGCCCGTGCATAGAATAGAGTCTATGACACGGACGGAGACGCGCGCCTGCATCAGTCCGCCGGCGGGTGCCAGCTGCGGAATGCACAAAGGGTTATCCTTCGCCATTCCGCAGTGTGCACGTACCCTAAATCTGTAAGTGTACCCTGAGGTACACTCACAGAGTTTGTAGAATTTCACGCCATACCGTGATCTCTTATTGGGACGGTACTGGCGGAAAAGACGTGTCTGGGGGGAAGCGTACGCTACGCTACCCCCAGACATATCACTGGATGATGAGGAGGATGAGGATGAATGGAGGAAAGAAGGATCCCCCCATTCATTCTCACTGGCTGTTTCGGTGTTGGAGGCAATAATAGCATATGCGTCCGACGCCGAAAACACCCTGGGGGACATCTTTATACGGGGACTAGTATATGGGGTATGTAAATGTTTATTGTAAAACTTTATTCCATGTAGTGTGGTGTAATGTAGTGTTTTTTAAGTTGTTTTGACAGTAAGAAAATAATATCCCTACGCCAAGAAAGGAGCTGCTGATAAATGCCGCACTTACGTGCGGCACTTATCAGCAGACAGTGGCAGTAGGATATAGGGGGGAAAAACGCTCCTACGCCAATGCGATGCTGATCAGTACTCAGCGGCGTTAGGGCGCAAAAAAAGTAAAAAAAAAAAAAATTGGGGGAAAAAAAAAAAAAATCTTTTCAACCCAAAGCAACTGATCAGTGAATGATATTCACTTATCAGCCGCTAGGGGGCAGTAGAGCGACGCTGCCGGAGATTACCGAGGCCCGCCGAAAACGAAGACCCGAGTGTTTCCGAAGATTTCCAACGCTGGACGAACGAACCCGGAAGCGACGCAAAGAAGACGCGAGGACGGCGCGGACCGCAGATCTTCGCTCCGGACGGCCAGATCAGGTGAGTATGGTACACCTGCACCACACACACCTGTTCTGCACCTCTCAGCTACCTAGCTGGGGGGTGCAGAACTCGTCAATACTGTTTTTTACAGTATGATCGTCGTGATGGGCCGGCCGGTACTGGCCGGCCTATCACGGCGATCGTGGGGGTGGCACCGCGGCCATCTTTGTTGGGGACACTTATGGCGATTGGTGCTATCTCGGACAGCACCAATCGCCATTGCTTTCCGGGCCACCGGGTCACCGATGACCCGGAAAGCTGTTTTCAGCTGCTATATTCTGATCTGTATTGATCAGCATATAGCAGCGATCGTCAGCACGGGAGGGGTTAATCACCCCCCGTGCCGACGAGCAGAGATGGCCTGCTATACATTATAGCAGGCCATCTTCCCCGACCGCTGTGTGTAAACACACAGCGATCGGGGAAACATCGGGCGTACCTATACGCCCGTTTGCGTTAAAGCCCACCCTGCGGGGGCGTATAGGTACGCCCGATGTCGTTAAGGGGTTAATAAAAAGATAAATAAATAATATAAACCTCTTGCAAACAATGCTCGCTTGGTAAGGTAATAGCTAGTCGAGGCTTTTTCCTTATTAGGGTACAAACACACACCGTATACGCAGCAGATACGCAGCAAATACGCAGCAGATCTGCAGCAGATTTGGTGGTGCAGATTTGATGCTGTGTTCAGTTATTTAGATCTAATCTGCTGCGTATTTGTTGCGTATTTGCTGCGTATGTGTGTGTTTGTACCCTTAGAGGCAATGTTGCTGACTAAATATGACGTCACTTATGTGGGAGGGTTATGGAGCTTCCCATGCTGCTAACTCCCTCCCTCATCCCTCTTCCTCCATGATGTCTGCTGCCGGCCCATATCATATACACAGTACACAACTACTCCCATCATGTGGTCATAGTGTAAGCCTCAAATATTTCAGACATAACGTAATAGTGAATTCGACACCACAATCCGGAGGGGGGATGGGGGAGGGGAGAGTGAGTTAGCTGCACGGGCAGCTCGCTAACACAAACCATAAGTCATACCCTCGTCTCTCAGCAACATGTGATCAAACAAAGAAAATTCCTGGAAGAGATATTACACAAACATAGCGAATCAAACATAATTAGCGGCACATTGGCTACAATTGGAAATACATTGCATTATGTTTCACACAGACACATAGCCTAAGGGTACAAACACACACACACCGTATACGCAGCCTATTTACTGCTGCGATACGCAGCAAATACACAACAAATACGCAGCAAATACGCAACAGATTAGATCTAAATAACTGAACACAGCATCAAATCTGCACCACCAAATCTGCTGCAGATCTGCTGCGTATTTGCTGCGTATCTGCTGCGTATACGGTGTGTGTGTTTATACCCTAACAAATATAAATGTATAGTGCGATTTAGAGCTAACCCTTATGGGCAAGCCATAGGAATTACACACATTCGTAGGGATGTGAACTACTATCAGCAATGTATGGTGACCAATGTAGTCACACAGGGCAATTATGGAAAAATCCATAATAAACATTTAGCTTAGTCATAAATAAAGATCATTCATGACTAACTTGTAATTGAGAAATTAGGAAGGAAAGAGCCTTTAACAACACATATATAAAATAAAGCAATGTAAAGTACCGGGACAGAATGTAAGCATTATTGAGAACAGATATCTGATATATTTGAAGACCAGACCTGTACATTTAATTTTGACACTAACTCTAAAAAATACATCAAGTGACTGTCACACACATCGCTTCTCAGACTCACAATGATAAGCCAAAAAGCTGTAAGCTGTTAGAACTCCACCTATGTCAACATTTATTAACTCATTAATGGCAAGGCGTTATCAAATACTTACTTCTAAGATTAGTCCATAAATGTCGATGAGTGATTTATCGATAACTATATCTGCCTCCATCGATTTGCCTTCACAGTTCTAAATAAGCTAAATGAGTGAATTCCTTTCACTCTTCAGATGTGAACATACACAAAATGCAGAAATAACCTTGGCATATACACACAGGAACAAAAGAATGATACATTTGTTATTTTGTTTCTCAAAACAATCATGTGACCCCCTAGATGGAGGGACCAGAAGAGGGGGTGCTGGTATAAAAGTTATCCCCACACAGGTAGTAACCTTTATCCAGCAGTGGGAAGATCAGTTCCCGAACGATCAGTGGGAAGATCAGTTCCCCACTAATTCCGAGGATGGGGGGGGACATCTGGGGGCTGGATTCGGGTGTTCCTTCCTTCATACACTCTAAGAGTACGTGCACACTGCGGAATGGCGAAGGATAACCCTTTGTGCATTCCGCAGCTGGCACCCACCAGTGGACTGATGGAGGCGCATCTCCGCTCGTGTCACACTCCATTCTATACACGGGCGGATTCAGCCCTCTGTCCAAAGAATGAACGCGTTCATTCTTTGGACGGACAACGGAATCCGCCCGTGCATAGAATGGAGTCTATGACACAGGTGGAGACGTGCACCTGCATCAGTCCGCTGGTGGGTGCCAGCTGCGGAATGCACAAAGGGTTATCCTTCGCCATTCCGCAGTGTGCACGTACCCTAAATCTGTAAGAGTATCCTGAGGTACTCTCACAGAGTTTGTAGAATTTCACGCCATACCGTCATCTCTTATTGGGACGTACTGGCGGAAAAGACGTGTCTGGGGGGCAGCGTACGCTACGCTACCCCCAGATATGTCACTGGATGATGAGGATGATGAGGATGAATGGAGGAAAGAAGGATCCCACCATTCATCCTCACTGGCTGTTTCGGTGTCGGAGGCAATAATAACGTATGCCTCTGACGCCGAAAACACCCTGGGGGGCCATCTTTATACGGGGATTGGTATATGGGTATGTAAATGTGTAGTGGTGTAGTGTAAAACTTTATTCCATGTAGTGTGGTGTAGTGTAGTGTTTTTTACATGTTTTTTTGACAGTAAGAAAAAATATACCTATGCCAAGAAAGGAGCTGCTGATAAATGCCGCACTTAAGTGTGGCACTTATCAGCAGACAGTGGCGGTAGGATATAGGGGGGAAAAAACGAACCTACGCCAAAAAGGAGGAGTTGCTGATCAGCGGCGCACTTACGTGCGATGCTGATCAGTACTCAGCGGCAAAAAAAAAAAAAAAATCTTTTTAACCCAAAGCAACTGATCAGTGAATGATATTCACTGATCAGCCACTAGGGGGCAGTAGAGCAACGCTGCCGGAGATTGCCGAGGCCCGACGAACCCGAGGACCCGAGTGTTTCCGAAGATTTCCGACACTAGACGACCGAACCCGGAAGTGACCCGACGAAGACACGAGAACGCCGCGGACTGCAGATATTCGCTCCGGATGCCCAGATCAGGTGAGTATGGTACACCTGCACCACACACACCTGTTCTGCACCCCTCAGCTACCTAGCTGAGGGGTGCAGAACCCGGCAACACTGTTTTTTTACAGTATGATCGCCGTTATGGGCCGGTTGGTACTGGCCGGCCTATCACGGCGATCGTGGGGGTGGCACCGGCGCCATCTTTAGTGGGTACACTAATGGCGATTGGTGCTATCTCGGACAGCACCAATCGCCATTGCTTTCCGGGTCACCGGGTCACCGATTACCCGGAAAGCTGTTTTTAGCTGCTATATGGTGATCTGTATTGATCAGCCTATAGCAGCGATCGTCGGCACAGGAGGGGTTAATCACCCCCCGTGCCGACGAGCAGAGATGGCCTGCTATAAATTATAGCAGGCCATCTTCCCCGACCGCTGTATGTGAACACAAAGTGATCGGGGAAACATCGGGCGTAAGTATACGCCCGTTTGCGTTAAAGCCCTGCGGGGGCGTATACTTGTGCCTGATGTCGTTAAGGGGTTAAAGGAGTACTCTAGGGTTTGTTTATTTATTTATTTAGTTTGTTTGTTTATATAGTGCAGCATAAAAAGAAGAAGGGGCTTTGTGTGAGAATTGCTCATACTTATTTTTTGAAAATACGCAAATGTTTTGTCCACTATTTGGATTCTTATGTTCTTTCTGATAAGGTTTTCAAACAACCTACATCTCCCATGATGCATGTGTTCCCTCAATTACACTATAGAGTCACATGTGTGATACAGCTGTAGCATGTCCCTTCTCTCTTTTACTGTAGCTCTTAAACACAGGAGAATAGTGTTATGATGTGTTTAGACATTTTACACAATTATCTGACAGATTATTGAAGCCAAAGCCTGGAATGAATTTGAAAAGAGGAGACATTGCAGTTTTTCTTTTATGGCCTGTTCTCTGTGTATAGTCTGTTCCTGGCTTTGGCTTCAATAATCTGTCTGATAAATCTGTCTGTGTAAACACACCCGGGGGCGATGTTCACACTACGTAAGTCTCCGGACGTAGCGCGTTCCGTGAATAAGCGGCCGGAGATTTACGTAGTTTGCGTACAATGGAAAGTATACGATCTACGGCTGCACAGTTCACACTACGTAAGAACTTACGCCCGGATCGTACGCGGCGCCGTAAAAAATGAACCAGACCATTGTTTGAGGACGAAAATGCCGTAACTTACGCCCGTAGCGTAACATGCAGTCCCGTACGGAGTGGTGATTTCTTCATTTTTCCACTTTTCTTTGCAGATCCAAAAGGTTCTGTGGGCCGCTCGGGAAGCGTAAGTAGACTGCGGGCGTAAGTTTGCAGTCTGTACGTAGCCGTCCGCAACTTACGTAAATCCCCGGCCAGAGTTTAACACGTATATGTCCGGTCGCAAAAATATGCAGCCGGACATATACGTAGTGTGAACATAGCCTTAGGCTGCATTACATATAAAGAATCTGCTCAAAGCACCTAGCAGACACAGGCAATGAGTTGGGGGAAGAGTATAAACTCTGCAGCTAGTGTATATTCGTATATGGACTCACTTACTGCTCTACTGGTCAGATAGAGATAGAGGCAGCGTTCTATAAATGGGCGACATGTAAAGAGAGCTGGATGGGGAGGAGAGTGGTCTGTGAGCTGCCAGAAAACATCTGATACATGATAATGTAATCATCTTGTTCACACAAATTTAGCTGACACCAAGTTCCTTGGTAGTCATAAAAAATATAGTTTTCTTATAGTCTAAAATGTGGTCAAATGACCCAGCTACAGTGATAAAATGCATCTATGCAGCTGAGCTAGGATGAAAGAGTTGACACTGCAGAAATACTACAGAAATATTGCTTTGTATGGCCAAAAAGTGACTGGTAAAGAGTGCTCCCAGAGTAAAAGTCTCAGGGATGACTAAAGCGAAATCAAATCTATTACTTTAATATGCTGAGCTTTTTAGGGCCATCATAATTTAGGGGCAAGCCTACTATTAGTCCACATGGCACAGAAACCAAAATTCTTCCATTTGTCTGAAAGAGCCTCAGTGAGTCCTGAACATGATATATTTAGGCTATGTTCACACTGCGTACGATTCCATCTGCAGTTCGTACGCCACCGTACATGTGCGGCTGAAACTACGGGCGTGGGAAAAATCAACATGCGGTCGGATGCGTACGAACCGCGAACATACGCCCGTAGTACAGTTCTGCTTTTTTCAAAGCGATCTGAAACAGGTCATTTACTTGGAAATCTTCGCCCAGCCCAATAAAACTCACAGAAGCTTTTGGATCGAAAAATCAAGTTGAATTTGGCTGAAATAAGTACTTCGTACGGGACCGCATGGAAATCCACGGCCGTGAGTTCAAACATTTCCGTCCTCAAACAATGGTCTTGTTAATTTTTCACGGCGCCATATACGATCCAGTCGTAAGTTTATACGTAGTGTGAACTGTGCCGCCGTATATCGTATACTTTCAATCGAAAGCATTAACCTCAAAACTACGTGCGTATATTCGCGGTTCGCACTACGACCGGAAAGATACGTAGTGTGAACATAGCCTAATAGTGAATCTGTTTAGCGATTACTGTACTTTTCTACTAGCCCACTTTATGAAAAGAATAGTAGCCTCACTTGCACATGACTTCAGTGAAGTATAAGATTATGAAATTATGAGAAATTATTTGACTTTTTTTTTTTTTTACCACACTTGTTTGTAGTTAGTGATGCGGCACAGTATGTTCTGGTGTGCTAGTGAACATTTCTTTTATGGCATTATTTATTGCAGGGACTTCAGTTATTAACCCCTTAGTGACCGCCGCACATATATTCACGGCGGCCACTAATGGGCTTTAATCTGATGCGTAGGCCTTTTAACGGCGGGCGCATCGGAATAAATTACCGCACGGCGGCATCAGAGCGGGGGATCAGCGGTCAGTGTGACCGCTGACACCCTCCTGTAACTGCATGGAGCGGAGAATCCGCTCCGAGCAGTTTAACCCGTTAAATGCCGTTGTCAAACCATGACAGCAGCATCTAACGGGTGCCGGTGTGTACCGGTCGGCGCCGCGGGTCACTTATGCGATCGCGATGTCCCGCGGCGCCGCCCGGTGTCCTGGTGGTCTCCATGGTGATCCGGGGTCCTAATGAAGGTCCCCGGGGTCACCATGGAGATGCCTCAAGCTGACAGGGGTGGCTGTGGCTATTGCCTGTCAGCATGAGGATTGAGGCCGCCCCGGATTAGCTGTAACAACTCCAGATTACCTGTAACCACCCCAGATTACCTGTAACCACCCCAGATTACCTGTAACCATCCCAGATTGCCAGTCACCTCCCCAGATTGCCTGTAACCACCCAGATTGCCAGTAACCCCCCCAGATTGCCCGTAATCCCCCCCAGATTGCCCGTAACCCCCCAGACAGCCCATAACCATCGCAGACAGCCCGTAATCACCACAGATTGCCTGTAACCATCGCAGACAGCCCATTGCCACCCTAGATTGCCCGTCGCCACCCCAGATTTCCGGTCGCCACCCCAGATCACCAGTGAACACCACCAGATTGCCCGTCACCACCCCAGATAGCCAGTGAACACCACCAGATTGCTCGTCACCACCCCAGATAGCCAGTGAACCCTCCCAGATAGCCAGTAAACACCCCCAGACTGCCCGTTACCACCCCAGATAGCCAGTAAACACCCCCAGATTGCCCGTTACCACCCCAGATAGCCAGTAAACACCCCCAGATTGCCCGTAACCCCCCCATATAGCCAGTAAACACCCCCAGATTGCCCGTAACCACCCCAGATTGGCAGACTGCTCGTAACCACCCCAGATTGCCCATAACCACACCAGATTCCCTTTCGCAACCTCAGATAGCCAGTAAACACCCCGAGATTGTCCATTACCACCCCAGATAGCCAGTAAACACCCACATATTGCCTGTAACTAAAATGACACTCCTTCCCTTCTGAGCCCCGCTGTATGCCCATACAGTGGTTTATGCCCACGTATGGGGTACCGTTATACTCAGGAGAACCTGCGTTACATATATTGGGGTGAGTTTTCTCCCCTCTTCCTCGTGAAATTGAGAAATTTCAAACTAAACAAAACATTTTTTCATTTTTACGGTTTAGTTTTGAATACTTTCCTCCAATACCTGTGGGGTCAAAATGGTCACCACACCCCAAGATGTATTCTTTGAGGGGTGTATTTCCAAAATGGTGTGATTTTTTTGGGGGGTTCTATTCTGCTGACACTACAGGGGCACTACAAACACAACTGGCGCTCAGAAACTTCTTCAGCAAAATCTGAACTGGAAATGCCAATTGGTGCTCCTTCACTTCTGAGCCCCGCTGTGTGCCCATACAGTGGTTTACACCCACATATGGGGTACCATTGTACTCAGGAGAACCTGCGTTACAAAATGTGGGTGCATTTTCTCTCATGTTGCTTATGAAAATGAGATACTTTAATCTTAACAAATATGTTATTGGAAAATTTGTATTTTCCATTTTTTTTCCGGCCTAATTGTGAATACTTTCCTCCAGCCCCTGTAGGGTTAAAATGCTCATTATACCCCTAGATTAATTCTTTAAGGTGTCTAGTTTCCAAAATGGGGTCACTTATGGGGGTTTACAATATACAAGCCTCCTAAATGAACTTGAAAAAAGAACTTGTGCCTAAAAAAAAATCAGTTTCGGAAATTTCATGAAAATTTCATAATTTGCTGATACATTTCTAAGCCCATAACACCCTAAAAAATTGAAATATGTTTACGAAATGAAGCCAGAATAAAGATGACATATTGGTAATGTGACTTACTAACTAATTTTTGTCATGTGACTTTCTTTTTTTAGAAGCAAAGAATTTCAAAGTTCGTAAAGTGCAAATTTTTCAAATTTTTCATGATAATTTGATGTTTTTCACAAAAAAAACACAAGACAGTGACCAAATTTTGCCACTAACATAAAGTGCCATATGTTACGAAAAAACTATCTCAGAATCGCTAGCATACGTTAAAGCATCACTGAGCTATGAGCGCATAAATTGAGACAGATTTTGAAAAATGAGCCTGGTCATTAAGGCCCAAATAGGCTTGGTCCCTAAGGGGTTAAATCAATTTTATCGTTGTTATGATTCCTAAAGCAATTTTCCCTAGTGGTCACAGAAGTTTTCTATTTTAAAGGATCACATTCTTCATTATTTTTTTTGCTTTTATTTAACATTGGAACCATAGTCTGTGATCTTCCTTCATCTGCAAAAAATAAAAAACTCCAAAACTCCACAAAAAACTATCTATCTATATATCTATCACACGAAAATCCAAAGCACTCCAGCATAAGGTGAAAAAAGGAAGTGGTTTATTACAAAAATGTGCAGAAACACAGGATGCAATGTGTCAGTTCTCTCACAGAACCATTATCAAGCATAGTGAATAGGTCACTGACACAGGTTTAAATAGTTATCTCATTAGTGAAACCAACCCCCTGGGCGGTGATCCACAGAGGGAATATGTGAATATAAACATTGTGATTATACATAATCATACAGTACAGCAGTAAAAATACATGTGCAGATATACATAGTGCATAGTGATGGATATAAATCCCATAAAAAGATGCATGATCAAAAGTGGTAGCATGCCGTCTATGTGTCCCATCACTTCCGCCAAGTGCTGGGGTGGTGGCGATACATAGACGACATCTTTGTGGTGTGGCAGGGTTCGGTCACTGAGCTACAGTCATTCCATGAATTCCTGAACAGTATTGACCCTGACATACAGTTCACTATGTCTTTTTCAGCTGAATCTATACAATTCCTCGACACTACGGTTTCCATACTTGATGACCGACTGTCTACTGACCTCTTTACTAAGAAGACTCATTGCAACACACTACTTCACTATAGTAGCAGCCATCCTAGATCCATGACCAAATATCTACCATATAGCCAAATGCTTCGGGCATGCAGAATCGTGAGTGAACCTCAAAATGTACAACCTGCTTTAGACAAGATTTCCCAGAAATTTACAGTGAGAAGTTATCCCCCAGCATTGGTCAAAAAACATCAGGAGACTGCAACCACCTTGGATAGACACCAACTATTACACACTTCACGACAGAACCGTTCCATTGAGAGACTCCCTTTCATCACCACTTACCACCATGTGTCAGGACAAATAGCACAACTGGTACGTAAACATTGGAGAATTATTCGTTACAGTTTCCCCAACATCACAGAATTTCAGAACCCACCACTAATGAGCTACAGGAGAGACACGAATCTTAAAGATAGACTTGTTAAAAATGATATTTCCCTAAATAGTGGTCCCAAACAGACATACTTAAGGACACAAAAAAAAGGATCCTTTCCCTGTTGTGCCTGCATCAATTGCTCCCTTATGCACAAAGGTTCAGTTTTTATACATCCACAGACTAACAAGACGTACACTCTGAAACATTACCTGACATGTACATCTGAGTACGTTGTTTATGTGCTTTGGTGTCCATGCCAACTTCTCTACGTGGGCGAGACTAAAAATGACTTCAAGACACGCATCAATCACCACAGATACACCATTAGAAAGCTGAGACAGGACTTACCTGTAGCCAAACACTTTACTGACATGGGCCATACTGAACGTGATCTGAAATTCATGCTCCTGGATCATGTACCTCCCCTGAAGCGAGGCGGTGACCGTTTGAATATACTTATGCGCAGAGAATTATATTGGATTTATGAGTTGCAAACTCTACGACCAAAGGGTCTTAATGTTGATTTTAAGGTAAACCATAAATCTATGCGATAGGTCCTGCCTCTGATTTGCTCATCCTAGATATGAGTTGTTCCTACTGTATTAATGAAGTTTTGTTTTTCTTTTGTTTTTCTTTTCTTTTAGATCTTTATAATCACGGAGGACAAAGAAACACTCTACCACTACATTTTTTACTATCTTTTATTCATATGGCAGCTATGATGGTCTTTTTCTTTAAGCAGCATTTTTTTGCGGACCTGGACTCTGGGTATGAACTTCCCTGAGGTGATGTTGGTGTAGATACTGCCCTTGGCCGCGCATGTATGTATGTATATCTGCACATGTATTTTTACTGCTGTACTGTATGATTATGTATAATCACAATGTTTATATTCACATATTCCCTCTGTGGATCACCGCCCGGGGGGTTGGTTTCACTAATGAGATAACTATTTAAACCTGTGTCAGTGACCTATTCACTATGCTTGATAATGGTTTTGTGAGAGAACTGAAACGTTGCATCCTGTGTTTCTGCACATTTTTGTAATAAACCACTACCTTTTTTCACCTTATGCTGGAGTGCTTTGGATTTTCGTGTGATACTTGGGGATCCCCCCAGCCAAGGGATTTGCATCCTACTGCACCCGCTACACCTTTGAAGAAGTGCGGCTCCTTTCTCCTCTGTATCTATCTATCTATCTATCTATCTATCTATCTATCTATCTATCTATCTATCTATCTATCCATCTATCTATCCATCTATCTATCCATCTATCTATCCATCTCTAGTTTAAAAATCTGCAAATACAGACAACACATGAATGGAATCTGTATTGTATTTACTTCTGTAGTCAATTCTGTTCCTCAGATACGGACTGTATAAGTGCATGTCCTATTTTGACACAGTCTTTAACACAGAACTGCCCATATGACACCCAGATTTTTTTTCAAGTACATTATTTTACATGTGGAAACATTGAACTGCAGTTTCCTTAGCTTAGACCATTTATCTAGCAAAGCTAAATCATCTTCCATATTACTGACACCTCCAGTAATATCAACCCTATTGCACACTTTTGTGTCAGTAGCAAAAAGACAAACCTTACCTTCCAAACCTTCTCCTATGTAACTTACAAACAAATTAAAAAGAACAGGCCTGAGTAAACTTTATAGCCACACAATATATCAAATTTTGTATACATAAATTTTGAGTTTATTAAACATCGGTTTAAGTTTATGAGCTGTAGAAGATGTTAGCTGTAGTTTCATAGTATGCATAATAACAAAGAACTTCAAATTAAACCACACAGCTTTACGCCCTTTGCCTTGGTGGTGAATGACAAAGGGCTGAATAAATCCCAGATGTCAATTCTAATAAAATAGTGCGATCAAGCTGGATGTTTCTGTGTTGTCTGTATTAATAGTATTGGCTTACTGCTTCATTTACTTCCTTTGCTTGTTATGTATTTATTTATTTTTTACAGAAATGAAGCATTTATGTAACAAGCTGTGGTTTTAGCATGTAGGAAAACATCCTACGAAAATTAAACACAAATGTTATGTAAAGTGGAGAATGAAAATAATTATACAAAAATAATAAAACTAAAAAATCCTCCCTTTTTTTTTACCTCACATGTTGTTACCAACATCCAATACCTGTGTGCCAGAATGAAACATTAATTACATGGTTCCAACGTATGACATTTTCTAAAGCATAGCTACTGGAACTGCGCTTTTACTATACAGTGCATTAGTAAATTCCCACACTCTTGCAGATGACAAAAACCATGGTTGCACACCAAGGACCTCTGTTATCTTATTTATAGAGAATATAGACTATGCACTATATGTAGACCTCTATTCACAATAGCCATACATCTGTATTACATATCTTTCTACTCTTTCACCTGGTGATGCTTAGAATTGATTCCATTAACCCCCCAAGTTTTCTTCTGTCATCTCAACAGGATAGAAGAAAATTCTTTGAACCGCATGGATAAGCCTATCAGAGTACAATTATAAAATACAACAGATAGACTCAGGATGTTAAGATATATGGTACAGTATGTCCTTTTTAGGTATAATATTATATTCTTTGTTATGTTTTTTAATTTTTTTTACTCCTTGATTTTATCATATGTTAACAGTGTTCCAGGCTTTAACAATGGTGTGTATATTTCAGTAGTCAAATCCCAGGAACAGTAGGTCAGACCATCAAGGTGTGACATATTAGCCCCCGAACCCTTACCAGTCAAAAAAGAGGGTTGTGTTGTGAAGCAAACTTGGTAAAATCAGATGTATACTACATACAAATATGTAAAGGAGAACAAATGTGCTGTTTTAGTAAATTAATTTATATCTCTGTACTGTTTTCCTCCCCCATGGACTTAATCACTCTCTGATTTCCTCTCTGAACTGTGACCTTGTTGTTGCCATGCAACTGCTAGTAAGGGAGAGGCAGGGAGAAAAAAAGAGAGTTGAGAAGAAGCAAGGTTATAGAATAATAATAATAATAATAATAATAATAATAATAATAATAATAATAATAATAATAATAATACTATTTATTTATATAGCGCCAACAGATTCCGCAGCACTTTCCAATTCTGGGGGTACACACATAGACAAAAATCAGACATCACAGAGATACATATAATTATCCATACATGAGGAGTGAGGGCCCTGCTCGCATGCATGAGCTTACTCACTATTAGGGGGGTTTAAGACGAAATGGCAGAGGGACAAAGTCCTTCCTTTTTAGCATGGTCCGTCCATCTTTATAAGTAAGGCAGTGCAGGTAAAGGTTGGTGAACCAGTCACCAACCAATGCCTGCCTGCTACAGGTCTACATGCTTAAATGCCTGGCATATGTATTGGGGGTGGGAATCAATTTAGGGAACCTGGTAATCCTGTTTGAGTAGATGTGTTTTGAGGTTTATTAGGTATAAGGGAGAGATAGAGGAAAGTGCTAGCTGGAAAATTGCTGCAGTCACTTTGTGTGTCGGTACACTGTGGTCACCGCTGTCAAGAGATATCCTGGGAGATTTTAACCGTTTGAATCACCTGTCAAGTTACATCTTCATTCCTTTATTAAAGAGAACCTATCACCTAAAAATCACTGTCCCTATTATTAACCCTTTAAGGACAGAGCAAATTTCGATTTTTGCGTTTTCGGTTTTTCCTCCTTGTGCATAAAAGGCCATAGCACTTGCATTTTTCCACCTAGAGACCCACATGACCCCTTATTTTTTGCGTCACTAATTGTACTTTGCAATTACAGGCTGAATTTTTCCATAAAGTACACTGCGAAACCAGAAAAAAATTTAAAGTGTGGTGAAATTGAAAAAAAAAACGCATTTTGTTTATTTGGGGGAAATGTGTTTTTACGCCATTCGCCCTGGGGTAAAACTGACTTGTTATATATGTTCCTCAAGTCGTTACGATTAAAACGATATGTAACATGTATAACTTATATTGTATCTGATGGCCTGTAAAAAATTTAAACCATTGTCAACAAATATACAACACTTAAAATCGCTCCATTCCCAGGCTTATAGCGCTTTTATCCTTTGGTCTATGGGGCTGTGCGAGGTGTCATTTTTTGCGCCATGATGTGTTCTTTCTATCGGTACCTTGATTGCGCATATACGACTTTTTGATCGCTTTTTATTACAATTTTTCTGGATTTGATGCGACCAAAAATGCGCAATTTTGCACTTTGGGATTTTTTTGCGCTGACGCCATTTACCGTGCGAGATCAGGAATGTGATTAATTAATAGTTCGGGCGATTACGCACGCGGCGATAGCAAACATGTTTGTTTATGTATTTATTTATTTACTTTTATTTATAACCTGGGAAAAGGGGGGTGATTCAGACTTTTATTAGGGGAGGGGGCTTTTTACTATTAACAACACTTTTTTTTTTACTTTTACACTTATACTAGAAGCCCCCCTAGGGGACTTCTAGTATAAGTGCACTGATCTCTCATAGAGATTTCTGCAGCATAGATATGCTGCAGAGATCCATGAGATAGGCACTCGTTTACTTCCGGCTGCTGCAGCCGGAAGTAAACGAGTGCCGAGCCGGGGACGGCGCCATCTTGGAGCGGTCCCCGGCCGGCTTCATTTGCGGAGATCGCTCCTCCGGGATAACATCCCGGAGGAGCGATCTCCCCACTAGACACCAGGGATGACGCTGCGTCCGGTAATCGGATGCAGCTGTCAACTTTGACAGCTGCATCCGATTACTGTATTAGCGGGCACGGCGATCGGACCGTGCCCGCTAATACCTACGGTCCCGGGCTACACGCGGCACCCGGGACCGGCGCGGTTCAGAGCGGGGCCGCCGCGCGGCCCCGCTCTGAACTCCCTTACCGGCATCAGGGCGTAAATTTACGCCCGATGTCGTTAAGGGGTTAAAGGTCCTCTCTCCCTAAGTCTATTCCTGAAGATACAGACTGCCTTTGCAGTCTGTATCTTATTCTTTACCTAATCCTCTTCTTCGGTGTAGTAATACCGGGGCGCCGCCATCTTGATGACGTCACGCTGGAACGCACGTGCGTTCCAGCGTGACGTCATCAAGATGGCGGCGCCCCGGCATTACTGCACCGGAACAAAGGAGTAGGTAAAGTATAAGATACAGACTGCAAATGCAGTCTGTATCTTTATGAAGTCTATTTATGAAGATACAGACTGCATTTGCAGTCTGTATCTTATTCTTTACCTAATCCTCTTCTTCGGTGTAGTAATACCGGGGCGCCGCCATCTTGATGACGTCACGCTGGAATGCACGTGCGTTCCAGCGTGACGTCATCAAGATGGCGGCGCCCCGGCATTACTGCACCGGAACAAAGGAGTAGGTAAAGTATAAGATACAGACTGCAAATGCAGTCTGTATCTTTATGAAGTCTATTTATGAAGATACAGACTGCATTTGCAGGCTGTATCTTATACTTTACCTAATCCACTTGTTCCGGTGGAGCAAGGCCAGTGCCGCCATCTTGATGACGTCACTTTGCGTTCCACCGCTGGAACGCAAGTGACGTATTCAAGATGGCGGCGGCCGGCCTTGCTGTACCGAACAAGAGGATGAGGTAAAGTATAAGATACAGACTGCAAAGGCAGTCTGTATCTTCATTTTGTCTATTTATGAAGATACAGACTGCCTTTGCAGTCTGTATCTTATACTTTACCCAATCCTCTTGTCCGCTGCCGGGCGCCGCCATCTTAATTTAGTCACTTGCGTTCCAGCGGTGGAACGCAAAGTGACGTCATCAATATGGCGGCGCCCCCGGCATTGCTGCCACTCTGCATGACGGGAGCTTCCTGTCTCGCGCCGCCTCTTTTGAAAAGAGCCGGCGCGAGACAGGAAAGTAAAGTGTGTATATCTCAAAAATACAGTTATAAAAATAATTAAGTGTATTTGCAAATATTAATAAAATTTAAATGTACAGCTAATTAGCAAAAAAAAAAAAAAATTTTGAATTTCGGCCATGATTGGTTCTCTTTAAAGCCACGTCTAGTAGCATAATACCAGTGATTGTATGTCAGTTATCCACTGCTACCGATTTAATTTAATCCTTTCGAATCCCCTCAGGTTACATCTTCAGTCCTTTAGTAAAAGGTGTCTGGCAGCATAATAACTGTCATTATTCATCAGTGATCCACCAACGTACTACTGCTTCCAACAACTGGCCGTTCAAGGCCCTACTGGATCTACGAGAGTGCTACTACTGATACTGCTTCCACCTTCAACTTTCTTTCCTAGGCCCTGTGGGGACGCTTACACTGCGGCTAATGGGGCATGTCTGTTTTTGGCCCTGTGAGGTCACCAACGCCTCTGTTACCACTACCAGGGCCAGCATTAGCACAGGGCTTACCTGGTGTCTCTCCGGGCCCAGAGAGGGAGAGGGGACTGGTGTTCTAATGTTCAGTCTGCTCACTGTAGTGCAGGGTGAGCACTGAACATTGGAGACAGTAGACAGAGTAGGACTTGCACAGAGAGAGAAAAGGGTGAAGGACCTGATCACATGACCGGACCTCAACCTCACAGTGTGAAGAGCAGCCCGACAGGAAGAGGGAAAAGACTGAGCTGTAAGGGCTGTGTGTCAGTGTCAGTCAGTCAGTGTCTGTGTCAGTCAGTCAGAGTCAGTCATTCAGTCAGTGTCAGTCAGTGTTTGTGTCAAAAATGTGTGTTTGTGTATGTTAGTGGTGTCTTAAGTGATAGTGTGCATAGTGTGTGGATGATGAGCGCATAGTGGATAGATGAGGGTCCCGCTGTGGCTCTGTTATCCGACTGCCCGTACAAACCTGGAGCTAGCCCTTACCACTACTTACTGCCTCCCACAGTAATACTCTGAAAGGGAATGTGCACACTACAGAATCCTGGTGAACCACCCACTGCAGATTCCGCAGCTCGTCCCCTGCTTGTGGCATTGCTCATCTCCGCAAGTCCCATAGGCTTTATTCTATGGTTGGGAGATTCTGGCATATTCCCGAAGAATGAACCTGCTCATTCTTCAGGCGGATGGCGGAATATGACAAACTATAGAATGAAATGTTAGGAATGTGACTTTGCACTATTCGGTCCGTGCTGGACGGCTGAGGAAGTACTGAGTTTCTGTCTGTTTTTTCACTGCCTGAATTGTGTCTGAAATTTCCAGCCACACCCGCCTTGCCTATCAGACTTCTGCCTACCTTGACTTTGCTTATTGTCGCCAGCCCTGACCTTTTGCATCGTACCCCGACTATCCACCTGCTTATTGTTTTTGTAGTGCGCCACCCGACTGTCTCTGACCTGGTTTGTCTGACTTCTCTTATTGTGTTTGTTTGTCAGTGTTTTGTGTACCACATATCAAGAGTAGGGAATACGTTCTTGGTTGTCCGCGGACGTTTAGGGCCGTTGATACAAGTAGGCAGGGACAGTGGGCGGGACTCTCCTGACATGAAGCCTATGGAACCAACGCGAGTGTGTCCAGCTACGGAATCACTGGACGGTAAAACTGGCATTTTTTCTTTATTCTATAGGTCAGTCTGAACACAGCAATATGCATGTTTACTAGGTTTTCTATCATTTACATTTTTTATAAGCAGTAAAACTTTTTTTTTTTGCAAACAGGCATATTTAAAATGGCCCTATTGTAACTCCTATAGCACATTTATTTTTTCACCTAGGAGGTTGTATGAGGTGTCTTTTTTTTTGGATAATGATCTCTAGTTTTTCTTAGTAACATTTTTTTTTTAGATCAAACATATTGATCGCTTTTTATTATTTTTTTATACATAAAATGTCATTAAAAAAAAGCAATCTCTGCATGTTTTTTACCGCTTTTTGTTCACGCCAATACCGTGCAGGAATAGTATTGTTTTATTTTAATAGATCAGACGATTATGCACGCTACGGTATATAATATGTTAATTAACTTTATTACTTTTTAGGTGTTTTATGTATAAAATGGGAAGGGGGTTATTTTCACTTTTACTGGGGGAGGGCCTTTGGGGCATTTTGTAAAACATTTATTTATTTATTTACACTTTTATAGTTCCCTTAGGGAACTATTGCTTATATACATTGGATCAGTAACACTGATCACTGCTATGCCATAGCATAGCAGGGATCAGTGTTATCTGCGATCTTCTGATAGAGCCTGCCTGTGGCAGACTCTATCAGCAGACCAAAGACCTGACTGCATGGAGGAAGGTAAGAGACCGCAGGCAGTCAGGCTGTGGGGGTCCCGATCGCTAAGTGACTTGAGGCGCGTTTCAGGGGTAAATGGCGGGGACCGCGCAATGGCGGTGGCCCGCCATAGAGGGTGGGGGCCTGGCTGCAGATAGCCTCACTGGCTATGGAGCGAGCTCAGCTCGTGAGTACATTTACGCCCTCCTGCATTAAAGGGGTTGTCCGGCGCTAAAAAATTATTCACAGAATAACACACATTACAAAGTTATACAACTTTGTAATGTGTGTTATGTCTGTGAATGGCCCCCTTCCCCATGTCCCACCACCCCCACCCGTGTACCCGGAAGTGTGGTGCGCTATACTCACATGTCACGTGCCGACCACGGTCTCCGATCCTCAGCAGTGACGTCTTCTTCGGGCGGACGGCGGATCTTCCCGAGTGCCGGCCGCCCTCTGCAGCGTCATCCGAAGCTCAGCCGCGATTGGCTGAGCATAACTGTGCTCAGCCAATCGCAGCTGAGCAGCTGATGACGTGGCCGCGTCATCAGCCGCTCAATCGCGGCTGAGCTTCGGATGACGCTGCAGAGGGCGGCCGGCACTCGGGAAGATCCGCCGGCCGCCCGAAGAAGACGTCACTGCTGAGGATCGGAGACCGTGGTCGGCACGTGACAGGTATGTATAGCGCACCACACTTCCGGGTACACGGGTGGGGGTGGTGGGACACGGGGAAGGGGGCCATTCACAGACATAACATACAATACAAAGTTGTATAACTTTGTAATGTGTGTTATTCTGTGAATAATTTTTTAGCGCCAGACAACCCCTTTAAGGCACAGGCAGTGGGGGCGTAAATGTACGCCCGTGGTCATTAAGGGGTTAAACTGCTTGCATTTTTTCACCTACAGATCGACATGAACCCTTATTTTTAGTGACCAATTGTACTTTGCAATGACAGACTTAATATTTCCATAAAATATTAATATTTATTTTTCAATTTGGGGACTTTGTGTTTATGCTGTTTACCCTATGGTTAAACTGATATGTTATTTATGTTCCTCAAGTCAGTACGATTACAAGGATATGCAACTTAACTTTTATTTTATCTGACTGCTTTAAAAAAATTAATACTTATTAAAAACTAGATGTGTTTAAAATTGCTCTATTAGCTAATAACTCTTTTATTTGTTGGTTGTGTAAGGTGTAATTTTTTTGGCACCATGATCTGTACTTTCTATCAGTAGCTTGCTTGCATATATGCAACTTTTTGATCACTTTTATTACAATTATTCCAGGGTTGAGGTGACCAAAATATCTAGTTTTGCACTTTGCCTTTTTTTTGTGCTTATGCCATTTACCGTGAGTGATCAGGAATGTTATAATGTGGGTGATTCCGCAAATGGCAATATCAAATATCTTTATTTTTTATTTATTTTTATTTATAAAATGGTAAAAGGGGGTGATTTAAACTGTTATTATGGGACGGAATTATTTACTAATGAAAGACTTTTTTATTTTTACACTGCAACTAGTCACCCCAGTTCCCGCATATGGCACTGTTCTATTCCCAGGCACCAGCCAGGGCTGAAGCACTGGAGACAGGCTGGCCCACCCCCAGTGGGAGAAAAACCCCTCTCCTCTATGATGTGACTCCTTTAGAATCAATGGAGCCGCATCACAGAGGGGCAGAGGTTTCCTCCTACTGGGGGCGGGCCAGCCCGCCTCTAGTGCTTCAGCTTCCCTGCGGTAGCACCGCTCTATTCGTGTGAAAAACTTAACACAAATGTACTGCTGGTCCATTCACTTTAATATAAAGCTGAGATTTCATGTTCTATACAGATCACTTTCCATTAGTTCCCTCCTTATCATCACAGACAGGATTACAATAAAAGGAGTGACAGATGAGTAGATAAGGTAGGATCTTTACAATAGCTGAGGTTCATAGCCTCCCCTCCCTATTAAATGACCTCCACAAAGGTCTCAGAGCATGCCTAGAAACATCTCCCATTCTTGTTAATAGGTTCCATTTCACTCTACTGTACCTATGCCTTTTCCAGGCCTATTGTACCTATTTCAGGCCTGCTTAAAAGCAAATCACTAAATGCTTGTTCAGACAAGATGGCTACCCATATAACAATGTACTAAAAATTTAATAAATAAAAAAACAAGGTTTCAAGCGTAACTGTCATTTCAGGGCCATTTTTTTTAAAAAAAAACATTAAATATCAACAGTATAGGCGATTTTAAGAAACTCTGTAATAGGTTTTATAAACCAAAAGAGTTTCCTTCTGGACTGAAAAAGCAATTTACCAGCCTCCCCCCTCACTTCAGAAGAAGCAGGATTTCTCTGTCCATTATGTGTCTATGGAGAGGGGAGTGGCTGTTAGGAGTAACTGAGCACGGAGCAGTCCTGCAAAGCACAACACCCTGCAATCTTTTCTCGGTAAGATAAGCACTGACCTTTCTGACCCCTGAATCCAGCGTTTTAGGTGCCCAGACAGTCTACAAACAGCTGACCTTCATGTCACCTCTTCCTGCTCCCTCATCTCCCTCGGACCATCCCCCCTCCATAAGGATAGAATGGAGAGAGCGGGGGGGGGGGGGGGGGGGGGAAGGCTGGGAGATTGCTTCTTGAGTACAGAAGGAGGCTTTTTTGGCTGATAAAACCTATAACAGAGTTTCTTAAAATCGCTTATACTACTGATTTCTGCAATAAAAAAAAATATGACAGTTACGCTTTCAGTATCTGGTTCTGATCAGTAAAACAAACAAACAAACAAACAAAGAACAATAAAAATATATAGGTGATACATTCCCTTTAAGTCAAGATAAATATATTGTCCTTACTGTTCTAAATCCTCAGCTATGTCCTCAGGAATGTTGTTTGCAACTACTGTATTATGCAAAGTACAATCCTCAGTGATGTCACTGTATAGTCTAGAACAGTGGCATACCAACCGAGTGATCCAAATATCTCCATCTAGAGTATCTCTCAACAGCTGCAATGTTATAATCATAACAAAGCATTAGTGTGTTGGATTTCAATCGTCTTAAAGTAGAGCTGAAAAGTGTGATGACACATGCAGTAAAATAATTCATGGCATCATAAATCATCAAAGTAAAAGATAAAGAGACTATTTTTACAGTATCTCCAAATGTTATACAGGAAATGTAACGTCTAATAAAATCATTATCCAGGGGTCAGGTAAGGGGCTGGTGTGATTAGACAAGGGATGTCAGGGTTGTAAGAAAAACAAACAAACAAACACCCTATATCTATTCATTCAGTATCATGCTAAATGCACTGCTGCAATTGTCAATAGCAATACACCTGTTTTCCACTAATTGCCACTTCACAAAAAGTTAAAATTGCAGAAAAGTAATTGCATGCTTACAGACAAAGGCTGGGTTCACACTACGTAAAAAACACGGCCGTATTTCATAAAACCGTCCGTAATTGCGCTAATTACGGTTAGTTTTATGAAATACAGCCGTGTTTTTTACATAGTGTGAACCCGGCCTAATGCTATAACTCTTTAATCCAGCACAATATATTGCTACAACTATTAATGGCAACACAGTAGTATTGTTTCCATATGCAGAAGTGTAATTGCCAATGCACCAACAAGTGAAAACATTATTTATTGGAACCAGTGGCATAGCTACAGCTGTCGCAGAGGTCGCAAGAGGTCAGTCAAGAGGAGTTTGTCAGGAGACCCCCAACTCAAAGTAGTAGTGTGCTCTGCCGGAACTTGAGAGAAGAGTACTGAAGAGAAGAAGACTTGAGAAGAGAATACTTATGCCCATGTTTTGCTAAACCACCTTCTGCCCTGCAGTGTCGGGTTACCCATCCTATGAGGGTGACTCAAGTCCCAGACTATGTTACCTGGCCGAAGCTCAGTGTCCAAGGGAGTCCTGGTTTCACCTGTGCTGTTGCTTTGCTCTATCCGGGTCCTCTGCCCTTTGATACCGCTCTGCACTGTTAAGAAAGGTTCTTGGCGTTGGCTGGGGTGATTTCTGACTTGTCCTCCTTAAGTTGCGGAACTCTGCATAGTCTGTAGTTATAGCTTGTAGAAAGAAAGTCTCTGTGTTCTCCATACACGTGTGTCTGTTCACTACCACAGCTGGTCTGTCCCGGACAGGGAACCTGGCAGAGCCAGGCCCTGGCCATGTTTAGCAGGGATGTCTGGTCTGTGTGTGTCCTACTACTCCGAGATCAGAGGGAAAACTAACTAAGTCACTTACCCTACACTTCCTCTTCCCAAGTGACTACTTCCTACAAGGTGTGTAAGAGTCCCTGTGAGTGGTGGAGAAGAGTGTGCAGAGAAAGGAGAATAGAGATAGGTAGAAGGGAAAGAGTATCTTCTATTGGTCCACAGAATCACATAACAAAAATAGTAACTCTACCGTGTCTACAGCTTTGCAATACATACAAAGTTATAAACACTGACATCTGGTGGTGAAACTCATGTATAACCTCATCACCATCTTACTTTGCAGTATAAGGCTTTTGCAACAGGTGTCAGACAATGAATACCCGTGACGGGACACCACACAGGTATTTTTTTTACATTATTTTAACACTCTGTTCTAAAAAACAAGCGTTAACATAACACTGTGTGAGCATAGTGCCCCTGCAGTAAAGAATGGATGCTGATTCCGTACTGAAATCTAACGTTGTACAATCATAGCCTATTACTTTATCCATACTTTCCAGGATTGCCCAGGGATAAGTTGCCACTAAGGGAATGTGCCATTATTTAGCAGGAAAGGAGCTGTCTACTGACAATGACTGCCGCATATGATGAACATGATCACTATTTGTGGCCGTTATTATCAATTTAGTTGTGCCTTTTCCTGATAAAATCTCATAATGGGAACACAGCCTAGGACTGCATCCAACTTCTCCAGCCACTGGGAGTCATATGCTTAGTGTTTAAGTTGGTCCGAAACCAAACAAATGGCAAATAAGCTCATCACTAGTAGTGACCACAGAAACAAACAGAATCAGAATCAAAATCGTGACAACAAGTTATAGATATAAAGAAAAAAAATCTGTAAAAGAGTAGATTGAAATATCTTTCACTAATGTATATCAACTGTAAGCCCAACAACAGAAATGATGATGATGGTGACAATGACATAATCAAGAGGAGGCGGGTCTAAGCCCTGTTAAACCAGCCTCCCTTTGTCAGATGACTCAGGTTGCTCAGCTCTGATTGGCTGAACAAGCTGTAAGCCATCTAACAGTTTTACAGTCAGTTAAATATCACAGGAGACAAAGTGCATCATGGGAAATCCCAAACCATGAAGCGAAGAGAAAATGAAGGCACAAACTGGAGCTTCAGGGACCTGCAAACAGCGGAAAATTCTAATTAAGACAGACTCAGGAGGGATAGTAAATGTAAAAACTATGTTTATGATTGATTGATTGGTTGTTTTTTTTATTAGCGTCGGAGTACCCCTTTAAGGTGTGTTCAAATAGAGTACAACACACTTGAAGAAATCGATCTGATAGTAGAAGCAAGGCAGAAGATCCCTGTCATTGATGGGAATGTTAACACAGAAGGCTATATTCAGTTATGCTAGGGATTTGCTGTATATTCAAAGGCCAACTAATACTTTTACTTCTACATCGATGTAAAACAACATTTCGTGTGAGAGGACATACTTCGGAGAAAAGGTTACTTTAATGAAAGAAAACGTAAAATGTCACTGTCGTTTTAACGTTTAAGATCTAAATCAACAGTAGATATGAAATAAAGCAAGTTGGCAATATGCATTTTTTATTATTTTTTTTTTTTGTTATCATGCTGTAAAACAAAGCTGAACTTACCAGAAATCAAGGTCCAGTCTCCTGAAGGCAGATTTTTAGTCTTGTGCTGGTTGAAAAAAAAAAAAACAGTCTAAACACATGAAGTCCTGGTCAGTACAGAGTGTCACAGCTCAATGTGTCCGCAAAACACATGACTGCCTTCTCTATGAGTGCAGATGAACTGGAAAACACGGGACTTCCTGTGTTTACAAAATAAAAAAAGAAGCTAAACACAGGAAATGCTGTGTGTTCCATAACTAAAAAAAAAAAAAAAGAATGAAAATTGCAAATTTACTTTTGTCACATCTGCTGTTGATATAGATTTTGAAAGCTTTAACACCAGTGACAGAGTATAAAATCTACAAAGACAATTGGGGGAATTTATTATTGTATTTGATTTTTTTTTGTGTATTTTGGTTTCAAATTTTGTGAAGTCACTTGCACAAAAATGTTCCAACGTGCAAAGTGAGAAAATACTATTTTACTGAAAGAATAGAAGATGATTGGAACAAACTTCCAACAGATGTGGTTGGTAAATCTACAGTAAGGGTAAATTCACAGGAGCGGATCCGTCGGGAGTCTCACGCATGAAATCCGCAGCTAATCCGCAAAACACTTATTATTCTTCTTCTTATTAATATGTGTATTGCGGATTAGCTGCAGATTAGCTGTGGATTTCGTGTGTGAGACTCCCGGTGGATCCGCCAGTGTGAATTTACCCTAAGTGAATGTAAACCTGCCTGAGATAAACATACCCTAAAGGCCCTATTCCACTGAATAATTATCGGCTGATATCGGCCTTTACAGCCAATAACTGTCCCGTGGAATAGAAGGCAACGATCAGCCGACATTGTTTTTCAACATGTTTGACATGAACAAAGACTGTGATACCAGCGGTCTGCTGCCGCTGCTCCGTGAACCAGGAGCGGCGGCAGCAGACCGCCAGTTCCCTCTATAGGCTGCCTGGACGATCTAGCGATCAACCGGGCAGCCCCCCCCCCCCCCCACAGCTCCCAACGGCCCTCCTGCACTCACCCACTAGCGGTGGCAGCGAGCAGGGAACGAGGAGCAAATGAGCGCTGATAACGCTTGTTTGCTCCTCACTGTCGGCCCGTGGAATAGGGCCTTAAGATAAGGAAAATATAAGAAAGGAAATATAAGGGCAGACTAACTTGACCAGATAGTCTCTCTCTCTCTCTCTACCTACAATCTTCTATGTTTCTATGCATCTATCAAATATATTGGACGCTGCATCTCAGGTATGTGCTATATTACTTAGAGTGCTTGAATAAAATCATAAACTTAGTGAAAATAAATGTTACCCTGGTTGTAACTGCTCACATGGCAGCCGTAATGCAACAAACACCAGGTTCTAATAGAAACACAACTAGGATTCCAGCATAAAAACTTCTTCAGTTGGAAGGAAAACAAAGACACACAACCTAATGCCTTTCAGGCCACGTGCAGTCCTACATGTGGCCTGAAATGCTTTAGATTGTGTGTCTTTGTTTTCCTACCATGGTTTCGAATAGCATCAAAATAAAGTAGTTGTTATGCTGGAGTCTTAGTATTCCCAGACTCCCATGTTCATCTGTGCATCACTACCCAGCTGCGTGACCCGGCTTCAGTGTTTTACTGGGCTCTCATGTTCGATAAGAAATAACATTCCCTGCATCTAATTCTTTGGCGGTAAAGCTAAATAGACATCTTCTTTTTGTCTTCTTGTTCCATGTCTCTGGAAGCACTGTTGGCTTTTCTGTATATCAGGAGATGTAAAAAATTACAGAATTGCTGATAACCTTACTAGATTATTGTTTAATGAGAATGACTGATTGAAATTCATGTAAAGGTTATTCTGCAAATGTAAGAAATAGTCTTCAAATAAGAAAAAAATGTTGTTTAAAGTGTCATTTTTAAATGTTTGTTCCAAAACCAAAAAAGATTTTTGGAAATTACTATAGCAAAAACAGTCTATGCAGAACAGATTAGGTGTTTTAAAAGACAATGGAAAAAAACAAACTTGCCAATGATCCTCTGCTTTCAAGTGCTCTGTGAAGAAGTCAATTTTATTCAATTCATTTTATCCACAACATCTATCCATCATCTCCTATCTCTAGTGGGACGTTGTAGCAAGTAATAATTCTAAGTGAGGCGGATACTCAACCAAAAACAGGAACAGGCAAATTCCATTCGGAAATGAAACTATTTGGCTTCATATTCAGTATTCATGTCTTGGAATGAAAGTGGAAAACACTGAACCATCAGTTTGTCCAAAGCTTTAGACTATGATCACACGGTGTATAAACAACGGCCATTGTTTGACATGTTCCTGTGGCCGATGTTACTACAGGAATATAATTTTATTTTATTTGGATAGTGGGCTCATTTGGGTGGGCTTGCAATCTAATAACTAGAGATGAGCGAATCACTCAGAAATTTTGTGAAGTTTGCAAATATTCGCCAATCGCATACAAACAAATGTATTAAAACAGGCAAACCATAGTGGCTACAATAGTGGGAATAGTGGGACTGTTAAAGAGCAGCGGTTGTTTTCAACAGCTGTTGCTGTGACAGTGTCAAAATTGGAAAATGTCAATTTTTTTAAAATGTCAATCAGCTTGTCAATCATTCAATTTCCACCCTGGACAGTAGTGGACATTGAGAGATTAGCAGCGTAATATCAATGTTCTTCTAGGACAGCAGTGGACATTGGTAAATGAGCAGCCAGTGAGTTGTTAAGACAAACACTGTGTTCACTGTGACCTATAATGCACACCCAGCACCCCGTGACTTGGTATAATGAATAACAGTCACCCAGTTACTTGGTATACTGGACAATGGCCTCATTGTTCCCACAGAAAACCTCCCACAATCCACCCTCCTCTTCTCTGTCCCTATTTTTTTTGTATTTCTCTCCTTGCTCTAACTGCCTCCTGCCGCCTACTCTCCACTACACACAACCGACTGGCCGCCTCCAGGAAGCCCATCACCTTATAGAGGGTAAGGGGGGGGGGGTTGCTGACATCACGGAGGGGTTTGCAGCTGATTGTATGGGTGCGAGGGCAAAGACAGTTCTTTAAGCTAACATGTGCGGTCGCCATTGTGGCCACCACATTTAGTATGGCCGTCAGAATGGCCATATGTTGTGTGAACAGACTGAGGAAGACATTTGCCTTAGATCGGTTTGTCTACTTTGTGGCAGCATTGCACAGCAGAGTGTACAACCAGAATTCATCTTCACTGTGCCAGCCTATGCAGAGCAGAGGAAAAACTGACATCACTTCCTGAATTTTACTGTTACTAAAGACAAAACGGCCTTAGTGACAGAGTCTCAACTGCAGTTTTACACCTATCGGTTGAATTTATAGCACTGCAGGGAGCATGAAGGAATGGGCAGGGCATATGTGGGCACAGTATAACACTCTCTGACCGGGGAGAGAGGGGTTACAGCTATAGAGAGATTACCTCCACAGTCCAGTCCCCTGATGCAAGCCCAAGCCTGAAGTGGATCTGCCATGATTTGGATGGTGAGGGAGACTTCCTGGGTCAGAGTACAGGGCTCTAGACCCCGCTATGCTATGCAGCTCTTAAACCAAAACGCTCTTAAACCAAGTTACTCTTAAACCAAGGTACCACTGTATGTAGCATATCACATCCCCTTCTGACTTGAAATCATTTATTGGTAATGACAGTGCCCATTTAAGGCTCATGACCAGCTTCTGTGCCAGCCTATCCTATTCCAATGAAAGCAGCCTGAAATCATTGCCAATTCTTTTCATTATGAGTTAGTCACAGCAGAACTCCACAGCTGTCATTGCTTTTGTTATTATTGCAGCAATTTGGGTCACCTAATAAAGTGTACCTAATAAAGTGGCCGGTGAGTGTATATATATATATATATATATATATATATATACACTCACCGGCCACTTTATTAGGTACACCATGCTAGTAATGGGTTGGACCCCCTTTTGCCTTCAGAACTGCCTCAATTCTTCGTGGCATAGATTCAACAAGGTGCTGGAAGCATTCCTCAGAGATTTTGGTCCATATTAACATGATGGCATCAAACAGTTGCCGCAGATTTGTCGGCTGCACATCCATGATGTGAATCTCCCATTCCACCACATCCCAAAGATGCTCTATTGGATTGAGATCTGGTGACTGTGGAGGCCATTTGAGTACAGTGAACTTATTGTCATGTTCAAGCAGAAATCGAGACTCATCAGACCAAGCAACGTTTTTCCAATCTTCTACTGTCCAATTTCGGTGAGCTTGTGCAAATTGTAGCCTTTCTGTTGCCTTTCTATCAGCTCGAACCAGTCTGCCCATTCTCCTCTGACCTCTAACATCAACAAGGCATTTCCGCCCACAGAACTGCCGCTCACTGGATGTTTTTTCTTTTTCGGACCATTCTCTGTAAACCCTAGAGATGGTTGTGCGTGAAAATCCCAGTAGATCAGCAGTTTCTGAAATACTCAGACCAGCCCTTCTGGCACCAACAACCATGCCACGTTCAAAGGCACTCAAATCACCTTTCTTCCCCATACTGATGCTCGGTTTGAACTGCAGGAGATTGTCTTGACCATGTCTACATGCCTAAATGCACTGAGTTGCCGCCATGTGATTGGCTGATTAGAAATTAAGTGGTAACGTGCAGTTGGACAGGTGTACCTAATAAAGTGGCCGGTGAGTGTATATATATCTATATCAGTATTAGCGCAGCACTCGTATAAATTGATAGCGGTTGCTAGCTGCGAACCAGAGATCACTCGGCTACTGTATACAAAAAAAACAATATTGCTGCGGCACTCCAATTCAAGTGAAAAAGCAAACAGAGGTTTATTCAATCCATGTACAGGGTATGTACAGGGTATGCATACCCTGCACATGCATTGAATAAACCTCAGTTTTTCTTTTTCACTTGAATTGGAGTGCCGCAGCAATATATATACTATATATATATATATATATATATATATATATATATATATATATATATATATATAATGTGACAATCTGGGGGTTACTCACTTGCTGGGATCGCCATCTCCTGGGCCTGAGACGGTTGGAACATCACAAATTGCAGTCCAGTCAGTGCTGTATGCTTTATACTGACCTCAGTGAGCTTTATTTATCCGTTCAAAGAAAACACAAGACATAGGCAACACTGCCAATAAAATAAAACCTGGGAGCCATCACCTGGGAAGCTCTGGAGTCTCTAATAGAGCTCCACCAGGTGGTTTCAGAGCCTCATTAGCTCTAGGGCTGGAGTGGAGTATCTGGACCAGGAGCTCCACCTGAACTCCAATTATCACTCCAGAGGCATAGAACTGCCTCTTACAGCCCCACCATGCCACATATCCTCCCCCCTGACAAAGGCCGTAGGACTTGTCACTTTATTAACACCCCCTCCTGGGTCAAAGGTCCTACATTGGGGTGAGATGTGACACCATTCAAGACTTATTTTCTTTTTCTGGGGACACACCACACACTTTTCATGAGGTTTTTGTTTCCTCCGCATTTTCCATAAAACAGAAACACCGTACCCCACTTTCTCCCTTTGCCATTCATCTCTTTCATAACCATGTCCATTAGAGGAGACATGCATCGGACGGCTGTACTGAGAACCACTCTCAGCATGCACACAGTCTTCACTTTCATATGCTATTTGGGTTCCCTTATTGGTAACCTTCAGGTTGTTCCCCTTGGTATCATGGAGCCTCTCACTTCCAGCTACATTGGACAGTACTGTATGAGCCACATACGGTTCAGAAATTGACTGATAGGTCTTACTACCTCTCACTTCAGACAGGGCAACATACAGACCGGATCCACTTTCAGGCTCCACAGTGAAAGTCTTCATACCAGCTCCTTCATGCACATCTGTGTACTGAGGACACAGTTTCCCCAAATTTAGTTCTTCACCATTTCTATCAGCCTCAGCAACTTCAAGACTCCCTGTAAGAGGCACTAGCTCCTCAACCTGACCTTCTCTGGCCACCATCTCATCACCTGCTACTTGAGGCATGTTCACATTAGCCACAGAAACAGCTTCTGGTGGCTCTTCTACTACTGTGTGACCACCACTAACCTCACTGGATGCTACTACTGTGTGACCACTACTAACCCCACTGGATGCACCCCTCAGGTCTATCTGGCTCTGCAGTGTAACACAATCATCCACACCAGGCTTACTGTCATAGACATAGGGGGCGCTCTCAGACAAGCCACGTGCATATGGCTTCCTACCAGGCCAAGCACACCTGGCTATCTTCATGCAATATTTCTGTCTACAACCATGTTCACACTGGTCACTTTTTACCCTTCTTTTCTTTCTGTGATACTTGTTGGACAGCAGGCTAGCACAGCCGTGATGGAAGAACTTATTACTGCAGCCGCACTGCTTGCCTTGCTCACTGTAAGGACGCAGTGTAGGTGTGAGAATACACAACACATTTTCACTATGTTTCCGCATCACATGCATTCTCACTGCACCACTCTGGGAAAAACGTGCCCCACAAACCCAGCATACACACCGCTTACTGCCACAGTCACTTCTCACATGCTGTTTGACTTTGCAGGCGACTCTCCTGGCATAATGCAAACCCATAGGTTTGTCAACAGTCTGCTCACCCTCCTTCTTATCATCTGCAGCAGATATCTGGTTGCCACTAGCAACCACATTGGCCTCACTTGTGTCAGTAAAGGCCACCAAACTCTCCATATTGTTTTCAGCCACTGCACATGCATCCCATGCAATCCTCTGGTCCTTACACACCATGACCTTTAGGGGCAGCACTGCACCTTCATCACATGCAATCCTCTGGTCATTATACACCATGACCTTTAGGGGCACACTAGAGCTAATCGCCTCTACTGCTTTTTCTGCTTTAGAGGTTAGTTCACACTCTGCATTCACTGGAACTAACGCTGTAGTACACCCATCATTTACCTGCTCGGGTTGTGGGACATAGTTATGGGTTAAATGCATGTTAGGCAGCAAATCTGACATTACCTTACTGCTATCACATAACTGTGGGTGACATTTTCGATAAACATTGCATGCAATACATTATCATTAAGTTCATCTGACTTTTCAAGTCCATGTTCAGATTGTGCAATAATCTCATCAGACAACAGGATGGTCTTGTCAGCCACAGGATTCTTCTCCTCACTTGGTAGCATTGCTGAACATTTGGACTTATTTTGGTCACAGTTCACACAGTCAGACAGTGAGGCTCCACCCACTGGTAACTCTGGGACGTGTGTATATGGTTCTCCTGGCTCCTCCCCCTTAGGCAGTTGTACGGCACAATTTACAGGGGACTCTTCCTTCCACAACTGCCAGAAATAAGGAAAGTCTCTGCCAAGTATGAACTCCACCTCAAGCTCCGCACAGACCTCCAGCACATGATTTACTGTCCCATAACAGGTTTTAAAGTCAATTAGAATAGTCTTACCATACGGCTCTGGTCGACTCTTCACGAACAGTATAATATCGGGGTGGACCCTGGACATCTTCTGGCGACAATCCAGGTCAACCAGCAGTGGGATTCCACCCACCAGCAATTCACAGGTTTTTGGTTTAAATTTCTCTGATCTCCTGACCAGAGGACAATAAGATGCACAGACACCTGCTCCCATGCATCTCCAACATGGCGCTCTCTGCTCAGTGACTGCTGCTTGCTGTTGGGGTTGGTTGCTCCTAGCAACATCATCATGGCTCCTCTGCAGAATTGACTTTTTAACACTTGGGCACTGGGCACAAGCACATCCAACTACACAACAGTCCATTCTCATACATCTCAAGCCTGGCTCTTTAGGGACGGCACCCTCATGCTTTTTATCTGGGGAATCAGACAAGGATGCACCTGGGACCTTGGTACAGCAACCACTGGGCTTGGACCCCTGTGCTTTTTGGTTAGCAGCCCCCTGCAGTGCGGGTATTTGGACACCAGCTCTGTGTAGCAGCACATGCTCTTTGTACAGACGCTCGCTTATCCAATGTCCTTTGCAGTTGGTCCTCAACAGCCTCCCGCTCTGTTTCAAACTGCGCAAGGTTATCACCCATCTGTTGGCCATGTCTTCACGGTGCTGTATGTCCCATATGCGTCTGACATAGTCCTCTGCTAGACCCATGGCAACTATATTCTTTAAGCAGCAGAAACACCAGCTTCAAACATTAGCAAAACTGGCCTTATCCAGACAAGACAGTCTCTGTATGTCTCTCTCCACAGCAACACAGTCTCTGTATGTCTCTCTCCACAGCAACACAGTCTCTGTATGTCTCTCTCCACAGGGAAACAATCTCTCATAAGGCTTCCGGCCCTTTAAAACCAGCAGAAACACAGTCTCTGTATATCTCTTGCTCCACAGAGACACAACCTCTTATAAGGCTTCAGGCTCTTTAAATCCAGCCACAAACTTCATGTGCCATTTTTCTTGCCCACAGCAATCCTCCACCATATGTGACAATCTGGGGGTTACTCACTCGCTGGGATCGCCATCTCCTGGGCCTGAGACGGTTGGCACATCACAAATTGCAGTCCAGTCAGTGCTGTATGCTTTATACTGACCTCAGTCAGTTTTATTTATCCGTTCAAAGAAAACACAAGACATAGGCAACACTGCCAATAAAATAAAACCTAGGCCGTCTAGCCACTGACTAACACCACAGCTTTCCTAGCTGTCACTTATGAGCCTAAAGGCCCTATTCCACGGAACGATTATCGTTCGTATTCGGCCGATATCGGCCGCTACGGACGATAATCGTCCGGTGGAATAGAGTGCAACGATCAGCCGACATCGTTCATGTCGGCTGATCGTTGCAGTCGCTTGTTTTTCAACATGTTGAAAAACAAGCGACTGATATAGCAGCGATCTGCTGCTGTCGCTCCGTTAAATAGGAGCATCGGCAGCAGACGCTGCTATATCCTATGGGCTCCCCGAACGATCAGCGATCCCCCGGGCAGCCCCCCCGCAGCTCCCCGCCGCCCCCTCACACACTCACCCGCTCGCTGCAGCCGCGCTGAATAGCGTCGGCAGCGAGCGGGGAACGAGGAGAAAACGAGCGGTGAGAGCCCTCGTTTGCTCCTCTAATCGACCTGTGGAATAGGGGCATTATGCTCAATATCACCAGCTCCACTGGTCTCACCCAGACTTCTTGTCTGCAGCTCCCACAGGCCTAGCACTGCCTGTGTTCTCCCACCCTGGGAGTCTTCACCTGGGAGCCATCACCTGGGAAGCTCTGGAGTCTCTAATAGATCCACCAGGTGGGTTTCAGAGCCTCATTAGCTCTAAGGGTGGAGTGGAGTATCTGGACCAGGAGCTCCACCTGAACTCCAATTCTCACTCCAGAGGCATAGAACTGCCTCTTACAGCCCCACCATGCCACTATATATATATATATATATATATATATATATATATATACACACATATTACATTAATGCCTCCATTTTACAAAAGATTTAGGGCAACACAGAATTAAAGCTTGACGACAGAAAAATAATGTAATCCCATTGGTAAATTTTACTCCAAAGATTTATTAAATTTAAGACAACAATGCAGATATGAGACAGATGCCTGTTCACGTTTCATTTGTTGAATGAACATATTTGTACAACTTGTACCAGCACCCAATTTGTACTGCATTTAGTTTAGCAAAGTAATGTTAAGCAGACATAGTTCTTCTAACAGACATTACGCTTAGCACTAATCCAATAAGGTTACATGCATGTAGTCTTTTTATTTTGCCCGCCTGTGCTTTGAACTTTATTACTTTTGTGTGTTAACATCATTAAATCTTAATTGATTGCCGAGTATTTAAAACGCCCCTTCTCCATTCTTTCCAAATTGCCTCTGCAGTATTTAACAGACATATATTCATTACACTATTTTCTTCTGACGATACTTTTGTTTAGGGACAAGGACTCAACTACAACCTACAGATGTCAGTGGAAACTTACAAGTAGAGAGTAATAGATTTTAATATACTTAGGTCCACGTAAAATAAGTTTTAGACTTCTTTACTTCTTAAATGGTAGAATGCTAAAATAGACTTAAGGGAAGGTTATTGACTCACGAATAACTGAATCTCCAGGCCATCAAGGACAAGCATGATCTATATCTATGATCTATATCTATGCTACATAGAAGCATACAGTATGTACATTATAAAGAACTGTCCATTACAAGGCTCCATTACTTGTAAGAACTAGTGATAAGCAAACATCCCAATGTTTGGTTCGGATTCTGAACACAAACTTGAACAAAAAATTATTGTGATCAGTTCATGGTCATGTTTGCTGAACATTCAGGAACAAATAACAAACGTACAGTAGAAGGGTACGCTTCAGTCTAGATTACGCACATGCATACAGATTGTAAGGTGCAAAGCGTAACATATGTAATAGCGGAGCAATTATCAGAATCAGGAAAGACTGTGAGAAAATTCTTCTCAGCTTTGCCTTTTTATAGCATTTATGTAACGCACATAATGACGCTAATCGTACAGCCACAGTAATGTCAGTAGTAGAGCCTTAAGTTTTTTTTTGCTCCTTAACTGAGGCCAGTAATGGACTCGGCACAGGAGTTATCTGCCTGTTTTGAGGGTCTTACTACCCTCGTTTTTGATCAGACCAAGCAAGTCCAGCTATTGGCCCAGCAGCTATCTGCTACCACTCCCACCTCCCCAGTAGTCACGTTAAAGGAGCCTGATGTGTTCAGGGGACCTTAACACATTTTTGACGTTTAAAGACGCTTGGGTTAGTCACCCCACCCTTAGCTCCCTTGAACAGTCCATTTCTCTCACGATTTCTATCGATCGCACGCTCAGGGATCGTAAAAATATTAAATCAAGCCAAGACCAAACCCTGTGTCATTGATGATCCTTCCTCTGTTTCCTCTGAGCCTCTGCCTACTATGTGTCGTCCTCTGGTCACCCTGGAGGAACCTTCAGGATTGGGACAACTCTCTGGCACGCAAAGAACACAGAAGAAGGAATGGACTCTGCTTTATTGTGGTGACAGTGGACATTTCATCAGCTATTGTACAAAGTGTCCTTCGAGGCCAGATCATCAGTGTCCAGATGACTACCAGGAGAGTCATCAGGGCGCACAGGGGTGTGTGGGTGGAGTTGGTGTGCATTGTGCTACTGCTGACCTGTGAATTTGTGTAATGTGGAAGTTGTCTCTGTATATCCCTCTAATTATGCCAAGTTTGTATGTTCATGTAATGGGGAAGTAGCCCTGCGACTGGTACCGATTTGAGGGGTGATGAGATGTCTGTCAGGAGACCAGCTGTCCGTCATTTAAATTCTGACTCTGATGAGTGGGAGACGGACAATGACATTTCCAGTGACAAAGAGACTTGCATTGGAAGAGGTCATTTTCCTCCTAAACCTGGTTCTAGTGAGGGTCTGGAGGTCCCTCATAAAAGGGGGGGGGGGAATGTCATGATCATGCCTGATAAGGCATCAGTGCCCCCACTATGGCGAAGATTCAACCTCTGCACCAAAGACTGATTTTTTAGCTACATTCCATTCCTGGTTTTATTTTGTTCTTTGCTGTTGTCTTCGGTGATCCATTCCATGTTTCTTAGTTCTGCCTAAATTTACCTTGCTGTGGCTTTCTCACAAATTGTCTCTGCTGTGTTTTGATGGACAGGTCTCTTCACCTCTGGCTTTCTGTGTTTCCTCGCTTTGTCCTCTGTTCATCTTGCTACTATCTCTGGCTTTTGGTTCTCTCTTTTTCTTGTTTCATCTCTGACTTTCGTCCTCCACTGGTTTGGTCCCCTGTTCCTTGCTGCCTTCTTGGTCCTGTCCTTCTGTGTGTCTTTGTGACTTTGCCTTGTCTACTGTCATTGTAACTTGTTTGCCCTCTCTATTACTATCTGTGGCTTTCGCACCTTGCTTTTTTGGTATTCTCATTGGCCCATTTGTATTACCTTTTTTTGTGTCCTGTATTTTGTTTGTTTGTGTTTTGCGCTCATTTAAGTGAAGGGACTGACGCCCAGTTGTGGACGGTCAGTTAGGACCTGCACTGCAAGTAGGTAGGGACAGCGTTCTGGTGTTTATTGTGAAAAATGTATTTGGTGCATGATATCTCGTTAAAGCGGTACAACAAAAAGTTTCACACATTTTTATCCTGGGAGAATAGGTGGTAATTATTTTCTATTGTAGTTTGTTTTACATTGTATTATTTTTAGAATAATAATAATGATAATAATAATAATAATATGAGAAAACATCTTTCATAAATTAAATTGTAATCCTTTCACTACCTCACCCTGCAGTTGCCATGGAAGGTCTTTATTCAATTATTATATTTTACAATAAATGACATATTTATAAATTGAGACATTTGTCTTGAGTGATCACCTAGCAAGAACCAAATACCTTAATATCATCCCACGACAGTATGAATTTTCAATTTCTTATTGGATTTAACATATCAATATCATGTATCATGATTTAAATTACAGATAAATTGGCTTTAACGTAAGACACCTTTTACGTCAGTATAAATACCAAGGGTACAATTTGCAGTAACCCATATTGATTTTTTCATCTCTATGCACAGTATCATATATCATTAATGATAAATGCAATGTATGAAGGGCTAAGGTAAGGTACTGCTGGCTCACAAAATAACCTTTTAATGGGATGTGAAGACGCAGTTAAATTACATCAGAACATGTCTGTAATGGTAAAAATAAGGTAAATGAATGTAATTGGAGATCATACTTCTAGAGATATAGAATAGACTTATATTTCCCAACTTTTAAAGGGTCTCTCCCCATTCACAGGAATTTTAAGTATTGGAAATTCTTCCGTATATCGTGTAACTTAAAAAAGAATTGTGTAACTTATCTTGTAATTTAAAAAAGAAGCTAATTATGAAATTTATAATCCAGTGCCTCTATAGAGTATTTAAAGAACTCTAGTAGATGTTAACTCCTATCCACCAAGATATTTTTTTTATTTTATATTCAGATGCAGCAACAGCCCCAAAAGAGCACAAACAGGACACAAATAAGCAATGTAATATGTAAATATGTTTACGTAACAAATACAATTATAGAATTGCCTAAAATTAGGGTCTAGAGAAGCAAAAAAGAAGCTGGGAGTCTTCATGTCTGATCAATGCTTTTTCCCACTAACTCTCCTCTCCACCATAACCAAAGAAAAGTTCTCTAAGCCACTCCCCACATCACCTGCACACTTGACTAAATCCCATCGTACCTTATGTCTACCCAGCCTCCTTGTCTGACTATCGGCCCATGTCCCCCCATGCCCCCCCTTTGCCTCGAAACTCCTTGAACAACATACCTGTCTTGAACTGTCCTCCCACTTCTAATCAAACTCAATTTTCGACCACTTGCAATCTGGCTTCTGTCTCCCAGCACGGAACGATAATCGGCCGAATCTGCCCTATCCGGCCGATTATTGTTCCGTGTAATAAACACAGCTATTAGGTGATAATCGTTGTCATTGACTGAACGTTTATATAGGTTCTTACCTATAATTGTCGGCCACTAATTGTGCACCGCTATGAGTAATAGCTGTGAGCAGCCGTCGGCTGAGGATTTGCAAAATAAATACATTACCTATCCATGGTCCAGGACTCCTTGCTCTTCTTCTCCCCGGGAAGAAGGCCAGGACTGCCGTGGCCAGTGATTGGCTGAGCGGCCTGTCAGTTAAGACAGGCCGCTCTGAAGCTGAAGCGCACAGGACCCGTGGAGAATTTCTACTTTTGGCCTGGGAAAGATCAAAGAATCCCATGGCTTCAAATACCACTTCTATGCTGATGAAATTAAAACCTTTTTCCTGGTCCGGATGTCCACTCTCTGATTTTAGGATCACAGATTGTCTATCAGCTATATTTCTCTTCTTCTCCCCCCACTTTGTAAAAATCATCATTAGCAAAAAAGAATTCAACCCCCACCTTCCTCCACCCTCCATCTAACCTGTCAATTACATGCAATGGCTGCACTGTCCCGTTGCTTTGAAGTCTCCATTGGCTTTGCCCACACATTAAGACCTTGACCACCTCAACAATATTTCCCGAATCTACGTTAATAGGAAGCCTAACAGCCCATTCCAAAATAACCACCTAAATGCCACAGTTGTTATTGACCATGGCACATAGAAGTTAAATGACTGGCATCACAGTGATCTCTGATGTAGGTCACTGATGGTGAGTGTAAGCTGCAGGTAGCAGTCAGCATCCACTATGTATGGAGTGGGTTCAGCTCCTGAGCCTGCTCCATAATCCCTGAGCACACATATGCCTTGTATTTACATTGATTACTAAGGAGTTAACAAAAACCTTTCTTTTTCATGGAATTATTAATGCTGAGGAAATGTAGTGGTGTGCTTAAGGCAAATGTTCTTTTTGAAATAATCTTTTCTATACAGTATATGAAAGCATGGCAAATATAAGAGTTACCTGAGGCTAACTGTAGTCACAAGAGCAATAAACCAATAATTTTATTACGACTCCTTGTTGTTATTGAAAAGTTTTTATATGCCTTTATAACATATATATATATATATATATTAGCATGTGATTTTTGTTACTTCTAAGAATCTTGTTTTCTACTGAATAATACTTTAAAAGTCACTTTACTATAAATGAGAGAGAGAGAGAGAGAGAGAGAGAGAGAGAGAGAGAAGAGTATGTTTTTTATTTATTTAATATTTGTATTAACTTATTTTTTTTATAGGAAAAGACCTGGACCACTTCAGGATGAAAACAAAGATTTTTTTTAACCTCTTATCAACCACCAATACTCCTTTTTACGGTGGCCCAGCAGTCATTGCAGATAGAGCGGTCTCAGGAGCTGAGTCTGCGCTATATGCGGTGGATGTCAGCTGTAGGTAATTGAGCTGACACTTGCCTGTTACTACCAGATGAGAATTTAGTACGATCCTGGTAGTTTAACCCCTTAACGACATCGGGCGTACATTTACGCCCCCGTTGCCTGGGCTTTAACGCAACAGGACGTAAATGTACACCCTCGGTTTCCCCGATCGCTGTGTGTTCACCCATGTCATAGACCATTCTATGCACGGGCGGATTCCATCGTCTATCCAAAAAATGAATAAGTTGGACGGAGAGCGGAATCCGCCCGTGCATAGAATGGTCTATGACACGAGCGGAAACGCGCGCCCGCATCAGTCCGCCGGTGGGTGCCAGCTGCGGAATGCGTGAAGGGTTATCTGTCGCGATTCCGCAGTGTGCACGTACCCTTAGAGTGTATGTAGGAAGGGACGCCCGAATCAAGCCCCCAGATGCCCCCCCCCCCCCCCCATCCTCGGAGTTAGTGGGAAGATCGTTCGGGAACTGATCTTCCCACTGATGGATAAAGGTCACCACCTGTACGGGGATAAATTTTATACCAGCACCCCCCTCTTCCGGTCCCTCGCTGCCCGAGCTACTGTAGCTTGCGGCACGATCCGAAAATATTAGAAGCAGTAATAAAGCCCTAATATTTAGCAGCCATGGAGCGGACCCAGTGCTTCTGGATATGAAGGACCCCGTATCGCACCAGGGCAACATTTTCCATGTGACGTCCCCCACACTGGAGAACAGGAGACCCCAGAAGAAGTGCAGATTGTGGCGTAACAGGGGGATCAGGAAGGACACCATTTTACAGTGTGACACCTATCCTGATCACCCCGGCCTCTGCATACTGGATCGCGTCAAGGCGTACCACACGTCATTGGGGTTCTACATTATCTAAATTCTGTCCCTTATTCCTATTTCAGGGGTCACGTTGATCCAGGGATTATTCTGATCGCCATTATGGAGTCAGGAAGCAATATTTTCCCTGTGATTAGGCTAGTGTTGTCTGCCTCACAAGGGTTTTTTGCCTTCCCCTGGATCAACACAGGTTGAATTTGATGGACACCTGTCATTTTCAACCCTATAAACTAATAATTGGCCTAATACCCCCAAATAAATTAAAATTGTCCCTTTTCCCCAACTAAATAGGTATGACCGCCATTCCCATTAGAGGATGCCATGTTGCAATTACAAAGCCTCTGTGCGGCCAGGACAGTAGAAACCCCCCACAAGTGACCCCATTCTGGAAACTACACCCCATAAGGAATCTAACAAGGGGGGCAGAGGGGATATGGCCCCCTGGTGACGGGCACATTTGGGATATTTTTTATTTTCACGGCACATGTTCTACATATGTGCCCGTCACCAGTGGGGTCCATATGCTCACTGTACCCCTTGTTGGATTCCTTATGGGGTGTAGTTTCCGGAATGGGGTCACTTGTGGGGGGTTTCTACTGTCCTGGCCGCACAGGAGCTTTGTAATTGCGACATGGCCTCCATCCTCCATTCCAGCCTCTAAATGGCGCTCTGTCCTTTTGGTGGCTTGCCCTGTGCCCATATGGCACATTATGTCCACATGTGGGGTATTTTCGTACTCAGGGGAAATTACCCTACACGTTTTGCATTTATTTTTTTTTAACCCCTTGTGGAAATGGAAAAAATTGAGGCTAGACCAACATTTAGTGTAATTTTTTTAAAATAATTCTTTAAATCATTGATCTTGTCATGATTTTTTCATTTTCACAAGGGATTAAAAGTTTAAAAAAACACTATATGTGTAGAGAAATTTCCCCTGAGTACGGAAATACCCCACATGTGGACATAAAGCGCCATGCGGGTGCAGGGTAAGCCTCCAAAGGGAAGGAGCGCCAGGAGGCTTTTGGAGGCTGGATTTGGATGGAATGGATTTCGAGGGGCCATGTTGCATTCAAAAGGCCCCTGTGTTGCCAAGAAAGTTAAAACCCCCCACAAGTGACCCCATTATGGAAACTACACCTCTCAGGGAATGTAACAAGGGGTGTAGTGAGCATATGGACCCCACTGGTGACGGGCACAAATGTGGAACAATGTGGCGTGAAAATGAAATATTACATTTTTTACACTATAATGTTGGTCTAGCCTTGAATTTATCATTTTCACAAGGGGTTAAAAGAGAAAAAAAACCCAGCATTTGTGCCCATCACCAGTGGGGTCCATATGCTCACTGCCCCCCTTGTTAGATTCCTTGAGGGGTGTCGTTTCCAGTATGGGGTCACTTGTGAGGGGTTTCCAGTGTCTTGGCAGCACGAGGGCTCTGTAAATGCGACGTGGCCCTTGAAATCCATTCCAGTGAAATCCAGCTTCCAAAAGCCAATTTGCGCTCCTTCCCTTTGGAGGCTCGTCCTGCGCCCGCTTGGCACTTTATGTCCACGTGTTGGGGTATTTTTGTATTCGGGAGAAACTGCGCTACACGTTTGGTGTTTTTTTTTTCCTTTTATCTTTTTGTGAAAATGAAAAATTGAAGGCAAGAACAACGTTTTAGTGTAAAAAATACAATTTTCTTTTTTCACTCCATATTGTTCGGAAAATCTGTGAAGCACCTGTGGGGTCCAGATGCTCACCGCACCCCTTGTTACATTCCTTGAGGGGTGTAGTTTTCTAAATGGTGTCCCTTTAGGCGTGTTTTTTAGGTTCTGGCACCCCAGAGCCTCTGCCAACCTGAAGTGGTACAGTCAGAAATGACCAAATATAACGGAGCCATTGAAATTCACTGGGCGCTCCTTTGTATCTGAGGCTTGTGGTTGTGTCAAATAGCGCAATAGGGCAACATATGGGGTATTTCTATAAACTGCAGAAACGGGGCAATCAATATTGGGGTGAATTTCTCTGGTAATAGGTTATAATTATGAAAAATATTGGATTACAATAAAATCTCTGCACAGAAAATTAAAATTTTCAAATTTTTTACACACTTAGCTTTTATTTCTCTGACTCCCTTAAAGGGTTAAAACACTTTCTGGATGTGCTTTTGCAGAGGTTAGGGGGTGCACTTTCTAAAATGGGGTGCTTTGTGGGGCTTTCTAACATACAGGACCCCTTAAAATACACTTTACGGCTAGGTTCACACTATGTAACTGTGCGGCTATATTTTTTATGCGGCTGTAAATGTGCGGATGAAACTATGGCCGTGGGAAAAAATAGACATGCGGCTCAAAACATACGGTCATTTACTTGGAAATCTGGTTCAACTAAAAATAACAAATAAAATCTTAAGAAAGTGATGCAAACACCTCTGGATGCATCTGGGAAAGCAGGGAACACAGTTTACATGAATTGCTATTACCGGGGTTTGCGATCCTCTGCACTAATGCCGATGTCTCTCATGGTTAAAGAGTCACTGTCGTATTTTTTTTTTTTTTTCAGAAATCAATAGTCCAGGCGATTTTAAGAAACTTTGTAATTGGGTTTATTAGCCAAATCTGCCATTATCTGCATGTAAAAAGCCTTTTCCCAGGTCCCCCCCTCCTTCCTCTTTTTCATCCACTCTGAAAAATCTGAAAATTGTGACTTGTTGCAGGAGACGTACCCTGTCTGCTCTAGGGAGAGGGGAGGGGGGAGGAGGAAGGAGGGAGATAGCCGGCAGCAGAAAGCAGATAACAGAGGATTACAGGCACGGAGCTGGGTGACAGCTGTAATCTGAGCTCAGACAGGTCACTGGTGACTGTCACAGGAGATATCCCGTGAGGGATTTGTAGATTAACTCTTTGTTGTCCTGTTTTGGTCTTTTCTTTAGCTCTCTCCATAGGAGAACAATGAAGACAGGGGGGAGAGATTCAAACTGCTTTTTCATGATAAAAATGCATTTTTCGGATAATAAACCCAATTACAAAGTTTCTTAAAATCGCCTGGACTATTGATTTCTGCAAAAAAAAAAAATTCACGACAGTGACACTTTAATCTATTAAAATAATAAAACACATTTTCGTTGTAATAAAGTGCCTTTCGTTGTTCAATAATTAAATTTAAACTAATCCATCATTTTGCAATTAAATATACTGTTAAAATAAATATATATATAAATAAATGTATATTTATATTTATTTTTTTATTTTTTGACAGTATATTTAATTGCACAATGATGGATTCGTTAGAATTAAATTATTGAACAACGAAACTGAATTTACTTCATCGAAAATGTGTTTTATTAATTAAATATTAATTAGTACAGGAAGCTCCATAAGCCGTTAATTCATATTGCCGGCAAAAGAGCATTCTGTACTAATCATCACTTTACTTTAATGAAAACATCAAATGTTTCTTCTAATTATGTTATCACAATAGCATTATTAGAAGAAACATTTAGAATTATATGTGCGCTCAGCTGATTGGCTGTTCGGCTGAGCGCACATATAAAGAGCCGGTCCGCAGTACAGTGACTTCATTGTGCTGCGGACCAGGAAAAGAGAACACATCGGGTTGAGTATAGAGCTCTCCCCACCCCCTCCCCAGCACTGCACCCCTCCCAGCAAGGAAGGGGGGGGGGTCAGTTAACCCCTTCCTTGCTGGGATGGGTGCAGTCTGACATCAGACTGGCCCCCAAGGGGTTAAGGGGGATGCAATACATCCTCCCTTAACCCCTTGGGGGCCAGACTGTAAGCAGCGATCTGTAAAGATGCTGCATACTGTAAGGAGCACAACACCGCTCACAATGATGGGTGTTGTGCTCCTGTCTGTGTGTTTTTTGTGTGTTTCTCCCTTTTTGTTTTTCAGATATCGGTATCCTGGGGATTACGTCGGATTCCGTGGACTACGTCGATGACCAGCGTTTTTTTTTTTTTTTTTTTTTTATTAAAATGGTCAAAGAGGGGTGTGGGGGTGTTTTTATTTGAATTAAAAAAATTTTAACTTGTGTCTTGTCTTTATTTCTATACTTTATAGACTTAGTAGTGGAAGCCGTCTAATAGACGGAATCCATTACTAAGTTGGGGCCTAGTGTTAGCCGGTATAAAATGGCTAACACTAACCCCCTATTATTACCCCAGTACCCAATGCCACCAGGGGTACTGGGAAGAGCCGGGTGCCAGTGGTCCCGGAGCGTCAAAATTGGCGCTCCTGGACCGGGCGGCAGCAGGCTGGTAAGATTTAGGCTGGGGAGGGCCTAAACCAATGGCTCTTCCCACCCTGGTGTTACCAGGCTGCTGTCGTTTGGTTTTTAACCCGGCTGGTTATAAAAAATAGGGGGGACCCTATGCAGTTTTTTTAAAATAAATAAATAATTTAAAAAAAACGCATAGGGTCCCCCCTATTTTTATAACCAGCCGGGTTAAAAACCAAACGACAGCAGCCTGGTAACACCAGGGTGAGAAGAGCCAATGGTTTAGGCCCTCCGAAGACTAAATCTTACCAGCCTGCTGTCGCCCGGTCCAGGAGCGCCAATTTTGACGCTCCGGGACCACTGGCACCCGGCTCTTCCCAGTACCCCTGGTGGCATTGGGTACTGGGGTAATAATAGGGGGTTAGTGTTAGCCATTTTATACCGGCTAACACTAGGCCCCAACTTAGTAATGGATTCCGTCTATTAGACGGCTTCCACTACTAAGTCTATAAAGTAAAGAAATAAACACAAGACACAAGTTAAAAATTTTTTAAATTCAAATAAAAACACCCCCACACCCCTCATTGAACAATTTATTAAAAAAAAAAAAAAAAACGCTGGTCATCGACGTAGTCCACGGAATCCGACGTAATCCCCAGGATACCGATATCTGAAAAAAAAAAGGGAGAAACACACAAAAAACACACAAACAGGAGCACAACACCCATCATTGTGAGCGGTGTTGTGCACTTTACAGTATAAAAACCAAAAAAAGAAATAACAGATGCAAGACCAATATATATATAAGTACTTATTTTTATTACGAATATCAAAAAATAATTATTTCAGTTAAAAAATACATAATACATAACAAAGGGGCTGAAGCAAATACAAATCCCCATAAAAACGGTGGATTAACTAGGTTCTTATACATAAGATGCTATATCACAGAATGACTAACAGTAAAATAGAGAACCTATATATATATACACACGTATACTGGGCACTGGGTTGGTACTACATACAATATATAAATACAACTCAAAGTGAGTACATAGAGAAAAAACACCATTTAAATGTAGTGAATATTACCCATACATGTCCTAAGTATACGAGTCCACCTCACCATTTACCCGACGCGCGTTTCGCGTGTTGCTTTATCGAGGGTGATCACCCTCGATAAAGCAACACGCGAAACGCGCGTCGGGTGTATGGTGAGGTGGACTCGTATACTTAGGACATGTATGGGTAATATTCACTACATTTAAATGGTGTTTTTTCTCTATGTACTCACTTTGAGTTGTATTTATATATTGTATGTAGTACCAACCCAGTGCCCAGTATACGTGTGTATATATATATAGGTTCTCTATTTTACTGTTAGTCATTCTGTGATATAGCATCTTATGTATAAGAACCTAGTTAATCCACCGTTTTTATGGGGATTTGTATTTGCTTCAGCCCCTTTGTTATGTATTATGTATTTTTTAACTGAAATAATTATTTTTTGATATTCGTAATAAAAATAAGTACTTATATATATATTGGTCTTGCATCTGTTATTTCTTTTTTTGGTTTTTATGTTGGATAGTTTTGGGTGCGCATAGACCGCACTATTTTGACCTTACAGTATGCAGCATCTTTACAGATCGCTGCTTACAGTCTGGCCCCCAAGGGGTTAAGGGAGGATGTATTGCATCCCCCTTAACCCCTTGGGGGCCAGACTAATGTCAGACTGCACCCATCCCAGCAAGGAAGGGCTTAACTGACCCCCCCCTTCCTTGCTGGGAGGGGTGCAGTGCTGGGGAGGGGGTGGGGAGAGCTCTATACTCACCCCGATGTGTTCTCTTCGCTGGTCCGCAGCACAATGAAGTCACTGTACTGCGGACCGGCTCTTTATATGTGCGCTCAGCCGATCAGCCAATCAGCTAATATTATAATTATATAATTCTAAATGTTTCCTCTCATAATGCTATTGTGATAACATAATTAGAAGAAACATTTGATGTTTTCATTAAAGTAAAGTGATGATTAGTACAGAAAGCTCTTTTGCCGGCAATATGAATTAACGGCTTATGGAGCTTCCTGTACTAATTAATATTTAATTAATAAAACACATTTTCGATTAAATAAATTCAGTTTCGTTGTTCAATAATTTAATTCTAACAAATCCATCATTGTGCAATTAAATATACTGTCAAAAAATAAATATATATATATATATATATATATATATAAAAATATACATTTATTTATATATCTATTTATTTTAACAGTATATTTAATTGCAAAATGATGGATTTGTTAGAATTAAATTATTGAACAACGAAAGGGACTTTATTACAAAGAAAATGTGTTTTATTAATTTAATATATTAACTATTAGAGGCATCGGCATTCGGCATCATTGCCGGCTATTTTTGAAGTACTCCGTACCGACCGCTTATCAATCCACGGCCGCGTTTCCAGCTGCAAACAATGGTCTTGTTCATTTTTTACGGGTCCGTTTACGATCGGGCCGTAGATTCATACATAGTGTGCACTGTGCAGCCATATATCCTATACTTTCCAGCATACGCATGAACCACCAAAAATACCGCCGCACAATTACAGCCGCAAATTCAGCCGCACAGTTACATAGTCTGAACCTGGCCTAAACCTGAACAGGTCCCTAAAAATATCTGATTTTGTAATTTTACTGAAAATTTGGAAAATTGCTGCTAATGTTTTACGCTTTCTATTGTCTAAAAAAAAATGAAAGATAGTTTAATAAATGCCGCCAACATAAAGTAGACATGTTGCTAATGCTATTTAATATATAATTTATGTGGCATAACCATTTTCTGTATAAGCAAAAAAGTTTCAAAGTTGGAAAAATGCATTTTTTCAAAATTTTTCACCTTATTTTAATGCCTGCATTGCTGATTTTTGGTCACGTTGTCTATCAAATGAAATTGAATAAAAAATAAACAAAATCTCCAATTTACCTTAATCTGGTACTGCTAAAAAAAAAAAAAAAAAAGAGTTCTGACTCTTTGAATGTGAGGAATTGCAAATTTGCAAAAAATCTTGTACAGGGGAAGGTGTTACATTTTATGAAAAGGTTAAAGGAGTGCTCCAGCGAAAAGCTTTATCCCAGTAATTGAAACACATTACAAAATTATATAACTTTTTAATATGCTTCAATCACCTATCTGCCCCCTTTTCTATCTTTTCCCCCTTCCTCAATTCCCCACCAGGAAGTGAAGTAAACTCATTCTTACCTGATGATTGTTGACCCCAGGCATTTTGTGACAATGACATCATCAAGAGAGAGGCAGGTCCAAGCCCTGTTAGGCCAGCCTCCCTTTGTCAGATGACTCAGGTTGCTCAGCTCTGATTGGCTGATCAAGCTGTAAGCCATCTTTACAGAGTCAGTTAGACATCACAGGAGACAAAGTGCATCATGGGAAAGCCCAAACCAGGAAGTAAAGAAAAAATGAAGCCATCAACTGGAGCTTCAGGGACCTGCAAACAGCGGCAAATTCAAACGGAGACCGACTCAGGCAGGATGGTAAATGTAAAAACTATGTTTGACTGATTGTTTGTTTGTTTGTTTTATCAGCGCTGGAGTACCCCTTTAACAAGGGGTTTAATTTAATGAAGTTTTTCTAAACTTGTGAATGTGTCTTTTTTCCTTACATTTACTGTATGTGGCTTAGTTGGTTGCTAAACAACAATGATTACCAAGACAGGGCTTAGCGTCTTAGCGTCAACCCGTAAATTCACCCGTAAACAGTAACCCTCTGCTTATTATCAATAAAGGGTTTTCATTGTGTAAAAAAAGGAAATCACTTAAGAAAGTATATAAATTGGGTTGGGGTACCACAATTGTACCGGTCTGCAGAAAGTTAGCATGTCATTAAGAGTACATGAAAAACACAAAAAAATGCATAAATAATGACAAAATTGTTATTGTTTTTTTTTTAATACATACTGACTTTCAAAAAATGAAATAAATGTCCAGAATATCAGATGTGCCTCATTATGTTACCGATGCAAATGTTGACTCTTCTCAAAACAATCTCTTAAACAGGTCCATTTTTGTCGTGCATTCCCACTTGGATGTGCAGTTATGTCCACGGATGAAATGGTCATAGAAGCTGTGCCCGTGCCATACAAAGCCCCCCCAGCAACTTTTGTGTCCTGAGCTGCGCTCGGATCCTGGCAGTTAACCCTATGGATGCTGTGGTCAGTGTGATTAAAGTATTTATAGGGAAGAACAGAGGGAGCCCTGATGGTAGCTGTTTACCAACTACAAAGAATGGAGAGGACTGTTATTTTATCCATCCTAACATAATAAGAAAGCAAATACTAATAGGGCATGCTAGATGGACCAGCTAGTCTTTTCTGTAGACAATCTTCTATGTTTCTATGTTTATTGTAGGTACACTTCACCTGTGAGAGACAGACAGCCTTTTTTTTTTTCCAGAAAATCACATTATATAATTTTTAAATAATTAATTGGCATTTTATTGCATGAATTTGAATCACCTACTAACCAGCAAGAATTCTGGCTTCTCACAGACCTGTTAATTTTAATTTAAGAAGCCCTCCTACTCTGAAGTACCTATATAAATTGCACCTGTTTGACCTTGTTACCTGTATAAAAAAAACAACAACCCATCTGTCCACACAATCAATCACACTCCAACTTTTCCACCATGGCCAAGACCAAAGAGCTGTCTAAGGACACCAGGGACCAAAATGTAGACCTGCACAAAGCTGTGATTGGCTACAGGACAATTTGCAAGCAGCTTGGTGAAAAGGCAACAACTGTTGGTGCAATTATTAGAAAATGCAAGAAATACAAGAAGAGTGCCAATCTTCCTTGGTCTGGTGCTCCATGCAAAATCTCACCTTGTGTGGTCAAGATTAGAGAAGTCTTGGCATTTGATTATTGGTCTATGTCTAACTTCTGTAATTGTAAACAAAGGTGTCTGAATCAAATATTATATAGAAATGTGATTTTTTTGAATTTGTTGTATAGATTCTGTCTCTCACAGATGAAGGTGTACCTACGATACAAATCACAGACGTCTCAACTCTTCGTAGGTAGAAAAGCTTGCAAAATTGGCACTGTATCAAACACTTAATTTTCCCACTGTAGTTCCCAGGATATGTTTAAAAAGAGCAGACATTTCTCTAACTGAAAAAAAAAATAAAAATAAAATAAAATTCCAATATATTATAATAGAATTTGTAAAATTCACACACATATATGGCTGCAGAATCTCATTTCATCTATGGAACATTTTCAGTCCCAGCAAATCATGCAATAAAGTTGTCAACAGTGAACATACCTTTGTTAATGCATTTACTAAACCGAGACTATAGAGAGTAAAATATAGTATCTTCCAAGAGGATTTATTAAAGCACTGAGCTAACTGTTATCCCTATTATACAGTTCCTTTTTTGACAGCTCTACTTATAGTTTTCCCTATGTGACAGTTGCTTTTTGTTGGGTGATTACAATAGGTCCATTCCCCGAATGTATAAATGAAAATAACTCTATTTATTTTATTTTTTTTCATTTTTACTGAAATACACTTCAAAGACACCACACATGAACTTACCCTAAGGACTGATGCTTTATATGATTGCGAGATAAAGGATCTTGCAACTTTTAAGATAAAGTTTGGAATTTTTATTTTTTATTATTTCCTAGTCAAGGATCATGGGGATATTTCTGTTTAGCTACTTTTTTCTTCAAATTAGGGTTTTAACCCCTTCACGTTAGCCATAAGATGTTCCAATTGCTGATGCCCCATGCAGTCGGAATATATATTTACGTTGCCGACCTAAAGTGTGGGCATTAAACATTAAAGTGCCTGCATTTACTACAGTGACAGAAGCAATCACGCTACTGTCCATCATTAACCCCTTAAACACACTAATCTCACAGATCAATATTATGCTATAGCATTGACCAGTATGAGCAATCTAATTATGGTGACTGTGTAAAAAAAATGTTTTAACCCCTTCATGACCAAGGTAATATGTGCCAGGATGTCTGGGTCGAATTAATGCAATGTTCCTCCCCACCTTCTTAGAGCCATAGCGCTTTTATTTTTCCACCTACAGTTCTGGTTGGGGTGTAATTTCTTTGCGCCATGATCTCTAGTTTATACTAGTATCATATTGGTGTCGATTGCTTTTTATTAATTTTTTCTGATATATAATTTTAAAAAAATCAGCCATCCTGGTGCTTTTTTTTTTTTTTTTCCCCGTTTACCTGGTTTACCGTGCAGGAACAATAATGTGTTTCTGCACACTAAAATATATGATATGCTTATTTTTTTTTTTAACATATTTTTATTTGTATAATAAGCAAGAAGGTATTTTAGACTTTTATTGGGAGGTTTATAAGGTTTTTTTTTAACTTTTTTTGTTACACTTTTTTTTTACACTTTTATTTTACAGTTAAACATGCAATCATCAGATTGCATATACTGACCTATGCTATGCCAGTACTATCGGCGATCTGTACATAGAGTCTGCCTGAGAGCAGACTCTATCTCCAGAACTCCATTCTTAAAGGACGAAGGTAAGTATCCTACTCCCGCGAGTCTGTACAAGTGATAAGGACCCCCGCAGCCAGTCAGTGACAGGTGCTTATCCTGTCACTGAGATCGCTATAGATCGCAGTGTTTAAAGGGTTAATGACAGGCAGTTGCAGGATCGCAGCTGCCTGTCATTATCCTTAGCCTTGGACACACTGCAGCAGTCCTGCGCACAGCTAAAAAACCTCACAGTCAGGAATGTACTGGTGACATGAAGGGGTTAAAAATATTGCAAAGCTTTTCCCTCGATAGAAGTTGAAATCAAACTCCTTTCCTAATTTACAAATAAAAATAAACACCTTTAGTATTGTAGCGTCTGCAATTGTCCAAACTATTAAAATTTGTTTTTATGCATGTTTAACAGCATAAAAGAAAAGAAAGAAAAAGTGCTAGAATAAATATCAGGAAAAATAAGCCCCTGTAGATGAGAATATAAATGTGTTGTGGCTCCTAGAAGGCGAGGAGGAGAGTACTGATTCAGTGTTACCTGGACATATAAGCATCACTGTTCTTTGGTCATGAAGGAGATTAATGCTTCATATTGTACTAATTAAATTAATTAAAAAAAATATGTATATATATATATATATATATATATATATATATATATATATAGGATAAATAAAAAGTATTTGGTTATTTTTTGTATTTCAGTAAATTCAGCCTTTTGGAATAACTGCTTTGTTTTGTTAATTGTGAATGTTTGTCTCCACCTACTGGTCAAAATATATTTTTTCCCATCAAGTTTTTTTTTTTTTTTTTTTTTTTTAAACTGTTTATTTTCAAAAAAATTTACCATTTTCCAATCACATAACATACAGGCATGGAGTAATGACAGAAAATCAACTCAAACATGAATCACATATCACATATCGCAAACAATGCACTATGAACCACATGTTCCCAGGAAAGAGGGACTCTATCATGTTAATCGTCTGTGACTGATATATAACACGAACATCAGAAAGCATAAGAACAGGGATTCTCAACTCGAGCCTAAAGCTCAATCAAAACCGTACACACCAACAACATATAAACCAACAAGACAAGGGGGGGACACATAAGGAGGGGGAAGGGGGTAGGAAGAGCTCACACCTCACCAGACTATACAGGTAGAGGATAGGCACTATCCCAGGGGTCCCATATCTTCTCAAACTTCTCCATTCTAGACTCGTTAAGAGCAGTCAGGTATTCCATGCGGCGAACATCTGCAATTTTAGCCAACAATCGCTCTCGGGACGGGGGGACCGTTGATTTCCAGCAACTTGCTATTAAACATTTGGCAGCCGTAAGGATATGCAGCAGCAACTTAGCCGCAAATCTGCTTAATTGCTTAGGAGGAACATTAAGAATATAATGAAACAGGTCAAGCGGCAAATCTATAGATAGGACCGATTGAACAACCTCACTATCTGACCTCCAATAAGTCTGTAAGATAGGACAGTCCCAAAATATATGGGGTAGGGTCCCCTGGTAGGGACACCTGAGGGAAAATGCGGTGTAGTAAGTCTGGGGTATGGTACCAGTACATTAAAATTTTGAACTGATTTTCCTTATAGGACACACAGGAGGACGATTTGGCTGCTTGAGACCAAATAATACTCCAGATCTCAGCTCCCTGCCTAGATAGGATTCCCACTTGGTCATATATGTACGTTTAGAAGAGGGAGCGTCCGCAGAGGGTGCCAAAAGATCATATATGTCTGAGATCAAACCCCTAGTAGACTTCGTACATTTACATAACCACTCAAACGGGGTAGGCTTGGAGACCAGCTCCGTCCCGTGGAGATCCTCCAGCCACCGAGCTAATACGGCATAATAGGGGTATGCCTGTGGTGGGAGAAGGTATCTATCACATAACTTTGCAAAAGGTAACAGTGTTCTTTTAAATATATCCACGACGTCCGCCAGGTGGAAAAGCTTAGCTGCTTGCCAGGGTCCAATCATGTCCCCCCGCATACTATCAGGGATATTAGGGTTATAGAGGATAGGGACTAGTGGTGTCCTGGAGGATCTCAACGGGAAAAGCCGCCCAGCGGAAACCCACACATCTCTAGTGTGCTTCATAGGGCCTAAGAGAGCAGGACCAGAACCCCCTGTCAGGGGAGACCAAAGTAAAGCACAGGGGTGGGTTGGAGCAATCCATAGTTTTTCTATCTCAAACCACCTCGAGAAGGCCTGCAGGGTCGTCCAGGATGGGACTCTACGCAAGTGAGTAGCCAAATAATACCGGTACAAGTCAGGGACTCCCAAACCCCCTCTAGTGGTTTTAGAGAGCATTACTGAGTTAGGGATCCTATGACGGCCTTTATTCCATATAAATCTGAACAAGGTGGACTGGACGCTTCTAAGGGCAGATCTAGCAATAGGAATCGGAAGGGTCTCCATGAGATACAATATCTTGGGTAAAATGGACATCTTCACCGCCGAAATCCTACCAAAGAAAGAGAGAGGTAAGGATGCCCATTTACTAACAAGGCCTGTGACTTCCTTAAAAAGAGGAAGGAAGTTGGCCTTGAATAAAGTAGAAAAGGAAGATGTGATATTTATCCCTAAGTATCTAAGCGACTTATCTCGCCACGTGAAGGGGTACGTTCGTTTAAGGGTCTCTACAACTGCCTTAGGTAGGTTAATAGGGAGGGCTTCAGTCTTTGTCTAGTTAACCTTATATCCCGACAATTTCCCATAGCTGTCAAGAATCCTATAGAGATTTGGGAGGGAGACATGGGGGTTACGCAGGGTCAGGAGTATATCGTCAGCAAACAGGGATAATTTAAATTCCCTATCTTGCACTAGGATGCCTTGTACATCAGCACATAACCTAATCTGAGCTGCCAAAGGCTCTATGCATAAATCAAAAAGGAGGGGAGAGAGGGGGCACCCCTGCCGAGTCCCATTTCTGATGGGTAACCTATTAGAGACCGCATGTGGGAGACGCACCATCGTCTCAGGGTCAGAGTACAATGCAGTAATGGCCGTAAAGAACCACCCTTAAATACCAAAGGCTGTCAAGGTAGCTCGCAGAAAAGGCCAACTCAGCCTGTCGAAGGCCTTTTCTGCATCGAGTCCTAAAAGGAGGCCCGATGATCTAGATTTGTGAAGGACCTCTACAAGGTCGATGGTGCGCCTGGTATTATCTCCTGCTTGCCTCAAAGACAGAAAGCCCACTTGGTCTTTATGAATGAGAGTCGTCAGGAGGGCCCCCAGTCTATTTGCCAGTAATTTAGTAAAAATCTTCAGATCCGCGTTAAGCAAGGATATGGGTCTATAGCTACTGCATTCTGCCGGATCTTTCCCTGGTTTCGGCACTACAGTCAGAAAAGATTCCAACATTGTACGGGGGATAGGAGAGCCAGACAAAAAGGAATTGTATAAGGGCAGCAAATGGGGAGACAGTTCAGTCACCAGTGTCTTGTAATACGTGTATGGTAGGCCATCTGGCCCAGGGGCCTTGCCATTCGGCAAATCTTTTAAGACCTCCGAAAGTTCCTCAAGGGAAATAGGAGAATTAAGTTCCTCTCGGTCAGTGTCCGTGAGGGTCGGTAGCTGGCAGGACTCCAGGAACTGGGTAAGACATTGCTGCCTAGCTTCAGGATGTGACGGTAACTCAGAGGGCAGGGAATACAATTTAGTGTAGTAGTCTGCGAATAGAGTCGCTATCTGATCAGGGGCATAATGCAAACCCCCAGTGGAATCCTTCACCGCCTGGGGAGAGGCCTGAATTTTAGCGTCTCGTAGTTGAGAGGCAAGTAAGTTATGGGCCTTATTAGCCCTGTCATAGTATTTATGTCTGGTGTAAACCAGCAATTTGTCCACGTGAAGTACCATCATATCCTTTAGCTGGGAACGCACGTCCACTAATTTACGCAATATAGAAACCGAGGGTGAAGATGCCAGAGCACACTCAAGCTCTAGCATCCGGGCTAGCAGCTCCTGTTTCCTAAGACGGGCATCTCTCTTCAGTTTAGAGGATATAGATATACAATGCCCCCTAATCACCGATTTGTGGGCTTCCCAGAGAGTGGAAAGGGATGTAACACTCCCCTCATTTTCTGTGAAGTAATTAGGAATACACTGTTTTAGAGAGTCTAGATGGACCGGATTTTTTACTAGGAATTCATTAAGTCTCCAGTGACACACTCTACGAGGGGTATTTAAGGGTTTTAAAGGTAAGAGTAACCGGTGAATGATCCGAACAAGTAATCCCCAAGATCTCGGAGGAGTCCAACAGCCTCAGACCCAGGATATTACTTAAAAGATAGTCAATACGTGTATGTGTAGAATGGACTGGTGAATAAAACGTATACGTTTTGTCTGAGGGGTTGGAGATCCTCCAGAGATCATAAAGGTGGTACTTGCGGATGAGTTGCCGGAATCTCTGAGAGAGTTGAATCAAGGATGAGGAGGGGGACCCATGACTAACAGAGAGCCTGTCCATTCCCGGGGAAAATGGTACATTAAAGTCTCCTCCGACTAAAAGTATCGGAGAGGACACAGATTGCTGAACTCTAAAAACTTCAGCCAATATTCGGGTGAGGAAGGGGATCTGACCCGTATTAGGGCAATATAAATTACATAACACCACAGGAGAGTCTCTAAGGGCCCCCACCAAGATCACATACCTTCCTTGGAGATCTAGAAATGACTGAGAGACAGTGAATGGACAGTCCTTAGCTATCAGAATAGCAACCCCCCCTTTTTTGTCCTCTCTAAAGGCCGAATAAGTTGTGGGAAATAGATGTGTAATAAAATTAAAAGAGCCTGAGCCATCATAGTGCGTCTCCTGAACATACACAATATCCGCTCGTGACGCCTTCAACTCTTTCAGCAGAAGTCGACGCTTACGGTTCGAATTCAGACCTTTAACGTTGAGTGTCAGGAAGCGCACCATGACTGCTTATGAAGGTAGAGGATACCAGGGTGACACCGCAGACTAAAGGGGAAAAACCGAAGATCAAACCTGAACGCCCTCAGACCCACTCGAGGTAGGAGTACACACGTGAGGATTCGTCCTAGAGCAACACGACAACCCTGGACAGGTCTGGAAAATAAAATGCAATAGGTGAGGGAGAAACAATCAGGGAAACACAGTATGGTAACACACAATGACAACACAAACCAACATGAAACAGTAACCACAGAAACTCTTTCTATATAGCTGTAGGGATGGGTAAAAGCACCCATCAACACGGCACCCACAGCTCCCGCTAGGGTGGAAACAGCAGAAGGGCAAAATGTAAACCAACGAAAGTAAGAAAAATAGCACAGAGGGTACCAGAGGGTTAGAAAAGGGAAGAGAAAAGAGGTAGCAGGGGAACCACTCCACTGAGAAAAACTAGTAGAGAGGAGCAGAGGTAGAGTATGGGAATCCTCCCCAAGGCCTGTAAACAAACCTCGAAGAGACATAACAATCCCTAGCAGTAGGGGGAAAAATCGGGGCAGGGTCAGCAGTGAAAACACAGTAGTTATCAAGAAACAGCGGCGCCGGGGGAACATTATTAACTAAAGATTATAACTGGGGAATACAGTGCAAAACATTATACAAACACTAAGTAATAAAACATATGGAGGAAGAAGAAACAGTGTGATATGTCTCAACAGGAAGCAGTACTTAGAACCAGTTCAACCAGTACTTCAGGATTTCCGGCGACCAGGCGACTTAGAGACAGGTTGGTTTGAATCTTTAGGTTGGGCCCTCTTGCGTCGCGATCTAACCTGGGACCAGACTAGGGTTGGCGGAGGAGGGAGGGGGACCATTTCCCAATGGGGCAAATCAGGGACTGCCAGCTCCAGGGTGTCACAAAAGCTCTGCAAATCCACACCATAGCGGAGAGTAGGAGAGCGACCATTTTTGCAAGCTATGAGACTAAACGGGAATCCCCAACGATAAGGGATATTGGAGTCTCTGAGCAATTGTAGGAGCGGCCGCAACAGCCTTCTCTTCTGTAAAGTGACCCAGGACAGGTCAGGCATCAATTGAACCACAGCATCCGCATATTCAATACGGTCTAGTCCTCTCGCTTTCGTCATTATGGCCTCCTTCAGGGCATAATCCGTAATGCAACAGATAATATCTCGCGGTTGCGTCGACCTTTCTTTGGGTCTCAAAGCTCTGTGAGCACGGTCCATCTTTATCACATGGTCTGCAGGGGCCTCCAGTATGCCATTAAAGATAGTCATACGGGTAGTCTGCACATCTTCTTCCCCATCAACCTCAGGCACCCCCCGCACTCGATTATCTAGATCTTCTAGATGGCGCTGATAATCACATAAGGCATCATGTTGAGCCACCACAGTAGTATGCAAGTCAGCTACATGGGCCCTAGTAGCATTGTGTTCCTCTTCAATATTATCCACTCTCTGTGCAATATGCTGTAAGTCCTTATGAACTGCAGTTATTTCAGACCTGCAAGCACGCATTTCATGGATAAGGGACTTAAAGTCATCTTTAGTAGGGATATTTTGTAGGCACTGAAGCCAGGCAGGGTCTGCAGGAGGAACAGGCAAGGTGGATTCCTCAAAATCTGAGGCAGATGATCTATTAGATGATCTATTAGACGACCACAAATCAGTCTGAGCCCTGGAGACTGTGACGTGCTTAGACATATGTGGGCCATCTCCTGTGTCCTGTAAAAACCAGTGTGGCAAAGGGGAGAAAGGTCTGCCAGGGTGGACCACTGGCGTCCCTTTACTTGGCCCTTGTTGTCGCTGGGGAAGAGGGGGTCTCTCCATACCTGTGGGTGCCCCTGCGTGAGCCGGGGTGGATGAGCAAGGAAGCTCTGCAGTCTGCTCAGTCTCTTGTGGGGCCACATTCTCATCTGCGGCAAGGCACGACCGGACCGCCGCTGAATACGTCTGCCGTTCCGAGACCCCGGGCGGCTGTGCTACAGGGGCCTCCTGTTCTCCCCCTGTCTGCCCATCTGACCTGCGGGAGTCTCGGCTGCTGGTGGAGTGCGCAGGAGATGAAGAGGGAGAGCCTGCAGGCCGCTGTGAGGAGCGCCACGCTGCCGGCGCCATCTTGGTTTTCCTGAGGCCTCCTTCTCCGGCCAGAAAAGCATCCAGGGGGCTGGTGGAAACCGGACCAACGGAGCTGGAACGGATGTGGGACCTCTGTGACCCCCTCCTGGACATCTTTGGGGCAAAAAAGAGCGTGGATGGCCAAGATATTCCCCGGATAGCGGCGCTTCCCCGGCGGAGCTCTGAGGTATGCTACTGCTCACTCCAGCATCCGGCCACGCCCCTCCAAGTTCTTTTTTTTAACATTCTTGTAAATTTTTTTACATAAATGAAAATTTGTAATTAATAGAGATTACACATGTGCACTAATGCTAAGGATAAAAAGACAAACAAACAAACCTAAAACAAATAAAGTATACATTTATATACCTTTGCTTTAATGACACAGAAAATTTAAAATTTGTGCTTGTTTTTTGCATGACCAACTGCACTTTTAAATTACATACTTAACATTATTGTTTTTTACACTATTCACTAAGCAGAAAAATTACATTATATCCACAGTATACTCCTTATGTTGTCATTTTTACAAAGATACTCAATTTGACAATTTCAGTTTTGTTTACTACTTAAAAAAAATATAACTTTATTAACCCATAGCTGCACCAGGACGTTACTAAACGTCCTCGTGCCGCTATGGGAGTTCAGAGGGGGGTCGCGCGGCGACCCCCCTCTGAACTGCCGCGATCCCGGGTGCCGCATGTAGCCCGGGATCGCGGCTATTAGTGGGCACGGTCCGATCGCCGTGCCCGCTAATTAAGTACTTAGAAGCAACTGTCAAAGTTGACAGCTGCTTCTAAATACTTGCTCATATCCATCCCTGGTGGTCTAGTGGGGGGATCGCCCCCCTGCGGCGCGATTGCGGGGGGGGCGATCCTCGCATCCATCCCGGGCCGGGGTCTGCGCCGTAATGGCGCTGATCCCGGCTCGGCATTCTACTGCTTTTGGCTGCAGCAGCCAAAAGCAATAGAACACCGATCTCATGGATTCATGCAGTATAACTATACTGCATGGATCTCTATGAGAGATCAGAGTGCATATACTAGAAGTCCCCCAGGGGGGCTTCTAGTATATGTGTAAAGTAAAAGAAAAATGTATTTTTAATAACACAAAATCCCCTCCCCTAATAAAAGTCTGAATCACCCCCCTTTCCCCATTTTATAAATAAAAATAAATAAATTAATTAATAAACAAACATGTTTGCTATCGCCGCATGTGTAATCGCCCGAACTATTAATTAATCACATTCCTGATCTCGCACGGTAAACGGCGTCAGCGCAAAAAAATCCCAAAGTGCAAAATTGCGCATTTTTGGTCGCATCAAATCCAGAATAATTGTAATAAAAAGCGATCAAAAAGTCATATATTCGCAATCAAGGTACCGATAGAAAGATCACATCATGGCGCAAAAAATGACATCTCACACAGACCCATAGACCAAAGGATAAAAGCGCTATAAGCCTTGGAAAGGTTTTAATTTTTTACAAGCCATCAAATCAAATAAAAGTTATACATGTTACATATCGTTGTAATCGTAACAACTTTACACTTTACACACGGAACATATATAACGAGTCAGTTTTACCCCAGGGCGGACGGAGTGAAAACAACCCCCCCATTTTTTTTTTCAATTTCACCACACATATAATTTTTTTCTGGTTTCCCGGCACATTTTAGGCAAAAATTACATCTGCCATAGCAAAGTACAATTAGTTGCGCAAAAAATAAGGGCTCATTTGGGTCTCTAGGTGGAAAAATGCAGGCGCTATGGCCTTATATACACGAGGAGGGAAAAACGAAAACGCAAAAATGAAAACTGGCTGTGTCCCCTAAGGGTTAAAGGGGTTGTCCAGCGAAAATATTTTTCTTTCAAATCAACTGGTGTCAGAAAGTTATAAAATTTTTTAATTTACTTCTATTAAAAAATCTTAAGTCCTCCCATACTAATCAGCTGCTGTGTATCCTGCAGGAAATGTTTTCTTTTCAGTCTGACACTGCTCTCTGCTGACATCTCTGGCCGAGACAGGAACTGTCCAGAGCAGGAGAGGTTTTCTATGGGGATCCATAGAAAACCGAGACAAAGTTCCTGTCTCGGCCAGAGATGTCAGCAGAGAGCACTGTGTCAGACTGAAAAGAAAACATTTCCTGTAGGACATATAGCAGCTGATAAGTACTGGAAGACTTGAGATTTTTTTAATAGAAGTAAGTTACAAATGTATATAACTTTCTGATCAGTTGCTTTAAGAGAAAAAAAATTTCACTGGACAACCCCTTTAACATAAAAAAATTAAATTGCCGCTTTCTGATCCTTACTTTTTTTTTACTTTTCTTTCTAAGAAGGGGGCTCATTTACTGTGATATAAAACATTCAACAATCCTGTTTTTTTTGTTTTTTTTACATTAGCTTCCTTTGTTTGGACATTTTTGCACATGATGCCACAAATCTGTGTAACTTGTTTTATTATATAAAGGATGGAATTAACAGGAATCTTTCGATCTTTGCAGATGACACCAAGCTTTGTGGTACAGTACAGTCTTTAACCCCTTAAGGACAGAGCCTGAAATGGCCTTAAGGACAGAGACAAATTTTATGAATATGACCAGTGTCACTTTATTAATTATTAACTTCGGGATGCTTTTACCTATCCGGACGATTCTGAGATTGTTTTCTCGTGACATATTGTACTTTACATTTCTGGTAAAATGGAGTCGATATTCATAACGAATCTTTATGAAAAACACCAAAATAACGTGAAAAATTGTGAAAAAATGCATTTTTCAAACTTTGAAACCTTTCTGCTTATACAGAAAATGGTTATGCCACATACTATATATATTGAGCAGCATTAGCAACATGTCTACTTTATGTTGGCGGCATTTATTAAACTATATTTCATTTTTTTAGACAATAGGAAGCTTAAAACATTAGCAGCAATTTTCCAAATTTTCTGTAAAATTTCAAAATCAGATATTTTTAGGGACCTGTTCAGGTTCAAAGTGTATTTGAGGGGACTGTATGTTAGAAAGCCCCACAAAGCACCCCATTTCAGAAACTGCACCCCCAAACTCTGCAAAAGCACATCCAGAAAGTTTTTTAACCCTTTAGGGGAGTCACAGAAATAAAAGCGAAGTGTGTAAGAAATTTGAAATTTTTTATTTTCTGTGCAGAGATTTTATTGTAATCCAATATCTTTCATAATGATAAACCTATTACCAGAGAAATGCACCCCAATATTGATTGCCCCGTTTCTGCAGTTTATAGAAATACCCCATATATGGCCCTATTGCGCTATTTGACACAACCACAAGCCTCAGATACAAAGGAGCGCCTAGTGAATTTCAATGGCTCCGTTATATTTGATCATTTCTGACTGTACCACTTCAGGTTGGCAGAGGCTCTGGGGTGCCAAAACATTAAAAACACCCCTAAAGGGACACCATTTAGAAAACTGCACCCCTCAAGGAATGTAACAAGGGGTGCGATGAGCATTTGGACCCCACAGGTGCTTCACAGATTTTCAGAACAATGTGGTGTAAAAAAGGAAAAATTCTATTTTTTACACTAAAATGTTGTTCTAGCCTTCATTTTTCATTTTTACAAGGTGATAAAAGAAAAAAAAAACACCAAACATGTAGCGCAGTTTCTCCCGAGTACGGAAATACCCCACATGTGGACATAAAGTGCCAAGCGGGCGCAGGACGAGCCTCCAAAGGGAAGGAGCGCCAATTGGCCTTTGCAAGCTGGATTTTACTTGAATGGATTTCAAGGGCCACGTCGCATTCACAGAGCCCTCGTGCTGCCAAAACACTGGAAACCCCCCACAAGTGACCCCATTCTGGAAACTACACCCTTCAAGGAATCTAACAAAGGGTTCAGTGAGCATATGGACCCCACTGGTGACGGGCACAAATGTGGAACAATGTGACGTGAAAGGGAAAAATTTCATTTTTTCACTTTCACGGCACAAATGTGGCCATCATCAAGGGGTCCATATCCTCACTGCACACCTTGTTAGATCCCTTGAGGGGTGTAGTTTCCAGAATGGGGTCACTTGTGGGGGGTTTCCAGTGTTTTGGCAGCACGAGAGCTCTGTAAATGCGACATGGCGTTCATCATCCATTCTGGCCAAATCCAGCCTTCAAAATCTAAATGGCGCTCCTTCCCTTCGGAGGCTTGCCCTGCACCCACATGGCGCTTTATGTCCACATGTGGGGTATTTACGGACTCAGGGGGAATTGCTATACACATTTTGTGTGTTTTTTTCTCTTTTAACCCCTTGTGAAAATGAAAAATTTAAGGCTAAACCAACATTATAGTGTAAAAAATGTAATATTTCATTTTCACGCCATATTGTTCCACATTTGTGCCCATCACCAGTGGGGTCCATTTGCTCACTACACCCCTTGTTACATTCCCTGAGGGGTGTAGTTTCCATAATGGGGTCACTTGTGGGGGGGTTCAACTGTCTTGGCAACACAGGGGCCTTTTAAATGCAACATGGCCCCTCGAAATCCATTCCAGCCAAATCCAGCCTCAAAAAGCCAAATGGCGCTCCTTCCCTTTGGAGGCTTACCCTGCACCCGCATAGCGCTTTATGTCCACATGTCGGGTATTTGCATACTCAGGGGAAATTGCTCTACACATTTAGTGTTTTTTTTATCTTTTAACCCCTTGTGAAAATGAAAAAATCAAGACAAGATGAATGATTGAGTGTAAAAATTTAACATTTTTTACACTAAATGTTGGTCTAGCCTTAATATTTTCCTTTTCCACAAGGGGTTAAAAAAGAAAGTGAACACAAAACGTGTAGGGTAATTTCCCCTGAGTACGAAAATACCCCACATGTGGATATAATGTGCCATATGGGCACAGGGCAAGCGACCAAAAGGACAGCGCGCCATTTAGAGGCTGGAATCTACATCTACATCTACATGATGATGACCATACATCCTTAAATAGATCTATATATAGGAGTGAAAAATACTTCTTTGATAAGAAGATATCTAAACTATGTAGAGATACTAAAACTATATTAACCCATTCCACTTCTGGGGTATCTCAGAATCCATCCCAGAATCCTCAGTTTAGACGGTACTCAATCCCATCCAAACCCTTCCGGCCGCGGACACATATGCTATACAATACATCGGTTTCACAAACACAACCACCAATATCAACAAATACTTCACCACTACCCAGTTTTGCAGAAATAGTACAGAGATCCATTCCCCCCGAAACTACTCCATATAAATTATTTAAAGGAAGGACGTTCTATAATAGTCAATTCATTCACAAACATAAAAATAAAAATAAAAATAATACTAATCATATTAAAATTTTAGAATCCAGACCCACTATACCTACCAGTACAATAGCAAGCACGGTGGTACCCCCGCTATCCACTAAATATATTACCTCCCCTTTTTCCTCAGAGACTCACATTCAGGAGAACACTATCTGTGCTGTTGGCCTATTGCCTGATCTGACCGAGCCTCCTAATGATTGTACATCAACCACTATCGGAGGAGACCCAGCCAACCAACTTCCACTCAGCCCATCCATTATAATAGTTACATCCACTGGCCTGGAAGAAAAAGATAATAACTCGACTTTTTTAGAAACAGCAGCCTCCATCTCTTCCCAATTAGATCCAGAAATCTGTCCTCCCAAAACCCCACCCCTTACCAATATCACTATAATGGAAACACTAATCCCCCCAGTCAACATGAGGTGCACCACTCCCCTTCTAGTAACATCAAAGATCACACAGTTCTACAGTCCGATAGGATTGTCCAGAAAAAGACAAAAAAGAACAGAAGAAAATGCAGAGGAGGAAGGAAACATAAAAAAACTCAAATTAACAATACAGACACCCACAAACAGAGAGACAAATCACACCAAGGAGGTATCTTCAACCTCTCGCGACAACAACTAACTACTGATGAGATCAGTGTCCTTAATAAAGGACTCTCCTTTAGTCCGACTAGTGGGGCCAATCTATTTGAACTTTTTGTTGATCTTAATCATTTTATTCGAAAATTAACAATTAAAAGACATTTTGCCATGAAGGAAGTGGCAAAAAATCCCGAACTAATACCGATTGTAACCAACTCTGAGAATGATATAATCCCAGTAGTAGACATTAATGAACTGGCAGATATAATTATGGAAGAACCGATATCCACAACACTAAAACCGAAATCTTTATTCTATCCCCTTGAGAGTAAAGGCCCTATAATTGAAACATTCTATAAAAAAGTTATGTCAGATTTGAAAAATATGACTAAAGAAAAAACTAGATTCACAAAAAACTTAACTTTGGCACAAAATATAGCACTAAAAAACTTGATGAAAAATAGAGAATTAGTAATCAAAAGTGCAGATAAGGGGGGAGGGATTGTCATTATGGACCAGGAATATTACCATAATGAAGCATTGAGGATCCTATCAGATCAGAAATACTATTGCAAGTTAGATATAGATCCAACCCGGGAATATAACCACCAGCTCCAACTACTCTTGGAGGAGGCCCTGTCCAATCAATGCATTTTAAAAAGGGAACGTAATTTTATTTACACATTGATTCCCAATAAACCTTATTTTTATTTTTTGCCCAAAATTCACAAAAATCTGACAGCCCCACCAGGACGACCGATTATAGCCAGTATGGACTCAGTTACTGGAAATTTATCAGAATATATTGACCACCAACTGCAGAGATTTGTTATTAATTTACCAGCATACCTCAGGGACACTACCCATCTTCTTTCATTGTTAAAAGATATTAAATGGGATAATGATTATTTATGGGCCACACTAGATGTTACCTCGCTATACAGTAACATCCCACACGACCTAGGGATTAGAGCCATCCATACATTTTTAGATGAAGATCCACTTATGCCACAGAAACAAAAGAAATTTATTTTAGACGCCATTTTATTTGTATTAGAACATAATTATTTTACTTATATGAACCAGTTTTACCTACAAACCTGTGGTACAGCTATGGGTACTAAATTTGCACCATGCTATGCCAACTTGTTCATGGGGGCTTTTGAGAGATCCATGTCCAATCCCAACATTGTATTTTATAAACGTTATATAGACGACATTATTTTAATTTGGAAAGGGGATATAGAGTCTTTAAAAGGTTTTATCGAGTCTATTAATAATAATGAATGGGGTATAGAATTTACGAGCCACATCAGCAATACTGAAATTGTCTTTTTAGATCTTAAAATTTATGTTGAAAAAGACGCTATTGAGACAGCTACAAACTTCAAAGAAGTCGATGCTAACAGCTATCTAGACTTCAATAGCTGTCACCTAAAGAGCTGGAAGAAAAATATACCTTTCGGTCAAATGAAACGGATAAGAAGAAACTGTAGCACTAATCAGACATGTGAACAACAACTCACAGTATTAAGTGAAAGGTTTAGGGAAAAGAACTATCCAGAGTCCCTGATTAAGGGAGCGAGACATAAAGTCTCCGCACTTACTCAAACCTCTAGCATGGTACCCAACGAGAAAGATGATAAAAATCCAGACGGGAGGTTCCAAACGGCTTTTATCACCCGCTATAATACTAATCATAACCGAATTAAGAAAATAATACAAAATAATTGGAAAATTTTGGGGAATGACCCGTATCTGTTAGACCATATCACAGAAAAACCGACATGTATTTTTAGAAAAAATAAAACTTTAAAGAATCTTTTAGCTCCATCAGTACCCAGGTTTGAGAATGTAAGGAAAAATATTAGCCAATCAGCGATAAGTGGGGTATATAAATGCAGTAAACCACGATGTAAATGTTGTAGCCACATTACACATAAAACTAAATATATAAATATTAAAGATGGAGAAAAACCGTTTCTCATACAACAACACTTAACATGTGAAACAAAATATTTAATATACATGTTGGAATGTCCATGCGGCCTACGATATGTGGGTAGAACCATCAACCCACTCAGACAAAGGCTAAACAACCATCGCTTTAATATTAAACATGGCCATATGAAGCACAGTGTCTCTAGACACTTTGCACAGGTTCATAATAGAGACTGCACTTTATTAAAAGTTACCCCTTTAGAAAAAGTTAATCAAGAAACATATGGGAGTTTGTGCAACAAAGAGATGTTCTGGATATTCCGTTTAGATAGTTTACATCCCAACGGGCTAAATGAATCCTTAGAACAGATTTATTAAACACTTAGTTAGGATACTAAATAAATTCATTTAGCATTAAAAATGAAAAAATGCAAAAGATTTTATTTTGTGTCCCTTCTCTCCTTTATATACAATTTTATTCTGTATACTGTATATTTATCTGAATATGTAGATATAGTTTTTAGATATTTATAATTAGATTTTTTAGAGTTGTATAGAGTTTATCTATCTATATAAGGAGGCATGTTTTATGTAAATAGGAATTTTGTGTTGTGTGTAATGTTTTACATTATGATTATTCCATGTGCGTTCCAAGCTGGAGCGCATGGATTATAGTGACGCCATCCAGATGCGGCGGGCGCGGGAGGTGACGTGACCTCTCTTCTCTGCGTTCCACAGTGGAACGCGCGCGGCGTGCATGCGTACCTAGCGCCGCGTCGGCCGCGTCCGACGTCCATCGACTCCGTGGGACAAATGGCGCGGCGGATATGATGCGGCAGATGGGATGAGTGGCGCGGCGGAAGTGATGTTGTGCGGTTCAGCATGACACGCACGCGGCGTACACTCTTGGAAGTTGCAGGGGGAGGGCGCCGGTCCCACACCTGGAGGCACTTGTAAGTTATTATTTATATATAAAATGGTTGTCTGTTATTATGTTTGGTTGACTTGAGAAAGGTGGCCGCTATGCCACTGAAACGCGTTGTCAAATAAAACTCCAATTACTTACCCGGTGGCTGCCTGTGTGATGTGGGATTGCATAGACTGGGACATCCCGTTTACTGGCTTCCTTGGAGGGGGATTAGACGCTGGCTGTCTGTCCCCCAAGTGAAGTAGGTGTGATTTACTAATTTTTCCTGACACTTTGGTTCATTGTGAGCGCAATCCTTCAGATTTTGTTCTTTGTTTCTAGAGGCTGGAATGGAGGATGGAGGCCATGTCGCAATTACAAAGCTCCTGTGCTGCCAGGACAGTAGAAACCCCCCACAAGTGACCCCATTCTGGAAACTACACCCCATAAGGAAACCAACAAGGGGTACAGTGAGCATATGGACCCCACTGGTGACGGGCACATAAATGAAACATGTGCCATGAAAATAAAAAATACAATTTTTTTATTTTCACGGCCCAAATGTGGCCGTCACCAGGGGGCCATATCCCCACTTACCCCCTCGTTAGATTCCTTATGGGGTGTAGTTTCCAGAATGGGGTCACTTGTGGGGGGTTTCTACTGTCCTGGCCGCACAGAGGCTTTGTAATTGCATCATGGCATCCTCTAATGGGAATGGCGGCCATACCTATTTAGCTGGGGAAAAGGGACCATTCTAATTTATTTGGGGGTATTAAGCCAATTATTGGTTTATAAGGTTGAAAATGACAGGTGTCCATCAAATTCAACCTGTGTTGATCCAGAGGAAGGCAAAAAACCCTCGTGAGGCAGACGACAGTAGCCTCATCACAGGGGAAACATTCCTTCCCGACTCCATAATGGCGATCAGAATATTCCCTGGATCAACGTGACCCCTGAAATAGGAATAAGGGAAAGAATTTAGATAATGTAGAACCCCAATGACGTGTGGTGCGCCTTGAAGCGATCCAGTATGCAGAGGCCGGGGTGATTAGGACAGGTGTCACACTGGAAAATGGTGTCCTTCCTGATCCCCCTGTTACGCCACACTCTGCACTTCTTCTGGGGTCTCCCTTTCTCCAGTGTGGGGGACGTCACCTGGAAAATGTTGTCCTGGTGCGATACGGGGTCCTTCATATCCAGAAGCGCTGGGTCCGCTCCATGGCTGCTAAATATTAGGGCTTTATTACTACTTCTGATATTTACGGATCGTGCCGCAAGCTACAGTAGCTCAGGCAGCGAGGGACCGAAAGAGGGGGCGCTGGTATAAAAGTTACAGGTGGTAACCTTTAGCAGTGGGAAGATCAGTTCCCGAACGATCTTCCCACTAACTCGGAGGATTGGGGGGGGCATCTGGGGGTGGATTTGGGTGTCCTTTCCTTCATACACTCTAAGGTTACGTGCACACTGCGGAATGGCGAAGGATAACCCTTTGTGCATTCCGCAGCTGGCACCCACCGGCGGACTGATGGAGGCGCGCGGAATCCGCCCGTGCATAGAATGGAGTCTATGACACGGGTGGAGACATGCGCCCGCATCAGTCCGCCAGCGGGTGCCAGTTGCGGAATGCAAACAAAGGGTTATCCTTCGCCATTCCGCAGTGTGCACGTACTCTGGATCTGTAAGTGTACCCTGAGATACACTCACAGAGTTTGTAGAATTTCACGCCATACCGTCATCTCTTATTGGGACGGTACTGGTGGAAAAGACGTGTCTGGGGGGCAGCGTACGCTACGCTACCCCCAGACACGCCACTGGATGATGAGGATGATGAGGATGAATGGAGGAAAGAAGGATCCCCCCATTCATCCTCACTGGCTGTTTCGGTGTCGGAGGCAATAATAACGTATACGTCCGACACCGAAAACACCTTGGGGGCCATCTTTATACGGGGATTGGTATATGGGGTATGTAAATGTGTAGTGGTGTAGTGTAAAACTTTATTTCATGTAGTGTGGTGTAGTGTAGTGTTTTTTACGTGTTTTTTTGACAGTAAGAAAAAATATCTCTTCGCCAAGAAAGGAGCTGCTGATAAATGCCGCACTTATGTGCGGCACTTATCAGCAGCCAGTGGCGGTAGGATATAGGGGGGAAAAACGCCCCTACGCCCCCCGTGCCCCCCCCCCGTGCCGACGAGCAGAGATTATAGCAGAGCTATACATTATAGCAGGCCATCTTCCCCGACCGCTGTGTGTGAACACACAGCGGTCGGGAAAACATCGGGCGTATACGTTTGCGTTAAAGCCCACCCTGCGGGGGCGTATACGTACGCCCGATGTCGTTAAGGGGTTAAAGGATTTGCATAAGTTGCAAGCTCGCTTGGACACATTATGGGGTAGATTTATTAAACTGGTGTAAAGTAGAATTGTCTTAGTTGTCCCTAGAGACCAATCAGATTCCATCTAGCAAATTCAAAGTGGATTCAAAATGAATAAATGTAAAGTTATGCACCTGGGTACTAATAACCCACATGCATCATGTGTCCTAGGGGGAGTTACACTGGGAGAGTCACTGGTAGAGGCGAGCAAACTATTCAAAAGTTCGGTCCGACCGGACTTCCGGATTTTTAAAAAAAGTTCGGTTTGACCGGTTTTCGGATTTCTTCGGATTTCATAGTTTAAAGCATCTATATAATACGGGGGTAGTGTATTTGGTTGAATTTAGGGCTCTAAGTGTCAGTAACATCATTATTTTTTCAATATCTCAATGTCAACTTTTTTTTTTTAGACTTCAATATTCACCATTACAGGGTCTATGCAGGAAATTCACCATTACAGGGTCTATGCAGGAAAAAGGTCACAAATGCAGTGAAGGAGCAGCAGTAGTCATTGGAGGCCAGTGGAGGTCCAGCAATAGTCATTTGAGGCCAATACAGGAGCATCAGTAGTCATTGGAGGCCAGTGGAGGTCCAGCAATAGTCATTTGAGGCCAGTACAGGAGCAGCAGTAGTCATTGGAGGCCAGTGGAGGTCCAGCAAAAGTCATTTGAGGCCAGTACAGGAGCAGCAGTAGTCATTGGACGCCAGTGGAGGTCCAGCAATAGTCATTCGAGGCCAGCACAGGAGCAGCAGTAGTGAACATGGAGGCCGCTCCTCTTAAAGCTTTACCGACGTGACACAGGGGGTGGGATAGTGCAACATCCCTGCTGACTGGAAGTGTACCGGGCATCATGGGAAAGCGCTTTTCCCGCCCGGAACACTTCCTGCTTTCTAAAATGGTGGCTGCCATTTTAGAAAGCAAGAAAAAAAAAAATTCAGAGAGGACTTCCAAAAATCCGAATCCGACCGGACTCGGACTTTTGGGAAAATCCAACCCGGATCCCATACCAGCCGAACCGGTTCGCTCATCTCTAGTCACTGGTAGAGAAGGATCTGGGTGTACTGGTAGATACTGTCAGATACTTTTAACGTTTCAATATATTTTTATTAGTATTATTAAAGAATTTTTCACACAAATTTACACAACATATAGCAGTGAAAGTTGCCTCATCTCAAGGGCTGAAAGCAGGGTAACAACGCAGGTAAATCATGCAGGGAAATACAAAATAATAACATGCTGAGAATATTGTCATAAACACAGACGACAGAACAAATATATATATATAATGCAGGTAAAAGCTTGGATTAGGCGTTAGGACCGCTAGTATAAGGTAAAGCTAGTAAACATAGTGTGGTCAAGTAGGAGTAACTGTGAGAAAAGATACGAACACACAATGCTGAGTATAGCAGCTTTGCTTGTACCTATGCTGCATAAACACTGGTTCAAAGCAGTATAGGCAGGAGCAAAAACATGGCATGAATATAAACAGACATAGCATGACTGAAATTAGTGCGTGACATAGGTATGTTATAAGTCATGCTGGCCGAGGGCACAAAGTCCAGCCTATGCCGATGGAACTTGTATGGTTGCTAAACAGGATTAAACTCCGGGGATCCTTCTATTCAGGCAAAGAAGCTTAGTCAATAAGAATACACCAAGTACGTAGCAGTGACAGTCCTTCCTCTGGGTTGGTGATAGTGTGCTGTTAATTTCCTTTAAATACCGTAAGGTATGCGGTGTTGTTCCATTTATAAAGAATGTTGTTATTTTTAAAAGTCTTAGTGAAATCCGCAAACGATTTGCGCCACTTTAGGGTGCTAGGAGAGAGATCGGAGTACACTGACACGGATTGGAATTCGTCTTGGAGAGCCGCCATTCGCCTCGTGGACATCATGAACATAGTCTTGGTTTGGAGAAAGTGGATTCAGGCGACGACATCTCTTGGAGTGTGTTGCGGGAGATGGTCGGGTCTGGGAACTCTCCTGACCCAGTCAATTACTAAGTCTCAATTGGAAATGTTAGGTAACACTTTTTTGATGAGCCTTTGAACATACAGGGACAGGTCAGACGGTGGTATGTCCTCAGATACCCCTCTAAATTTTAAGTTGTTGCGCCTGATGTAGTCTGCAAAGTTCATATGTTGATTTTTCAAGTTGTTCGCCTCTGCCTCCAGTTTCCTGCATGTAGCGGCCATAGAGTTATACAATTCAGACAAGTCTCTTAATCTCAGTTCAGCTATTGAGACTCTATCTTTCACCACTCTCACTGATGTTTGAACAGAAAGCATGATACGTTCCAAGCCATCCAAGAAGGAGGTAAGAAAGGAGGCTAGTATAGTTTCCAGAAGCACACTGGTCAGGTGCGCCTCAGGCACTGGCAATGCGTTAGAATGAGCAGTGGCAGGTATCCCTCCAGATGTGGTCAAAGCTGAGGAGGAAGGAAAGACTAAGTCTGTGTTAGGGCGAGAACCCAGAGATGAATGCAGTGTTGCTAGAGATGGTGTAAATACACTGGTGAAAGAGAGAGGCATGTGAGTCATGCTCTTAGTTGGGCTGCATTTCTTTGCATTAAACTCCAGAGCAGTAGGGCAAAGATTGCTAGTTCCAACAATGTCAGCCGGTGCTATAGTAAATGTATTAGGCTTTAGTGTAGGGCTCTGTAAGGTGGCTGATGCTGCGGGGAGAGAGGCAGAGGACGAAGCAGGTATGCAGGCAGGAGCTGGCAGGCTGCCAGTATCATCAGGATGATCATCCCACGGAGGGATCAGGAAAGGGCTAATGGGATCAGGAGGGATAGTAGTCTGGTCCCCGGTGCCGGGGAGAACAATAGAGTCCTGTCCGTGTGCTGCATTAACGGGCCGAGGGAGTGTCGGAGAGGAGGTGCGGCTCGTACTCACTGAGCGCTGCGAGCTGGCTGTGTCGGGGCCGGCGCCATGTTGCTCCGCTGGTCCGACCGCTTTTGACAGTTTCCACAGCCACCAAGGAGGAGCCCTCTTCCATGACATAACGGCGGTGGCGAGGAAGAGTCCAGAGGAAGGATATCTTGGGCAGAAGGACGGTTTTGCCGGGCTGTAGTCGCTTGTTTCAGGCTGCAGGCAGGAGCTCCGGAGAGATGCATCCGCTCCCGTCGGCTGCAGGCTCCACCCCCCGTCAGATACTTTTAAGGCCAACAGGATATTGTCATGCAATAAAACAGGCATGGACTCTCAGGGATATAATATTACCACTTTGTAAAGCTTTGATGCGGCAGCATCTGGACTATGCTGTTTGAGGTTCTGATTTATAGAAAGGATGTCCTGGAGCTAGAAAAGGTACAAAGGTGGGCAACTAAACTAATAAGGGGAATGGAGCATCTTAGTCATGAGAAAAATTACATTAATTTAATTTGTTTAGGCTCGAGAAGAGATGTTTAAGGGAAAATATGATTAATTTATTTAAGTACAGTGGTGTCTTGGATTACGAGCATAATTTTTTCCGGGACCATGCTTGTAATCCAAATCCACTCTTAAACCAAAGCAAATTTACCCATAAGAAATCATAGAAATGCAAACAATTGGTTCCACACCCCAAAATAATGATTTATTATTCTCAATAACATGTAAAGCAAATAAAACAAACATTCAGAAAAAGCAGAATATGTGATATTATAATTTACTGTAATGGAGAGAATGGGAAACACAAGGGCGGACAGAGACTGCAGGGAGCATGAAGGAATGAGCAGGACATATGTGGGCACATAAATGCAGCACTCTCTGTCTGTGGAGAGAGGGGTTACAGCTATGGAGAGATTACCTCCACAGTCCTGTCCCCTGATGCAAGCCCCAGCCTGAAGTGATCTGTTATGATTTGGAAGGTGAGGGAGACTTCCTGGGTCAGAGTACAGTGCTGTAGACCAGGGCCGTCTTAACAGCATTATGGGCCCCTGGGCAGAGGTGCGAATTAACACCCCCCCCCCTAGCGGCTGCCGCCCCTCTTATCTGGTAAGGTACAGTGGTACCTTGGTTTAAGAGTAACTTGGTTTAAGAGCTCACAGTTTTTCAAAACTGTGACTTGGTTTAAGAGCATTGTTTTGGTTTAAGAGCTCCCTGTATTGGGTGGGAGGGCGGGTGGAGGAGGGACATGGTCTGAATAGCGGAGTCTACAGCACTGTACTCTGACCCAGGAAGTCTCCCTCACCTGCCAAATCATAGCAGATCCACTTCAGGCTGGGGCCTACATCAGGGGACAGGACTGTAGAGGTAATCTCTCCATAGCTGTAACCCCTCTCTCCCCGGACAGAGAGTGCTGCAAGTATGTGCCCCCATCTGTCCTGCTCATTCGTTCATGCTCCCTGCAGTCTCTGTCAGCCCTTGTGTTTCCAATCCGCTCCATTACTGTACAGTAACTTATAATATCATAATATGTTTGTTTCATCTGTTTTACATGTTATTCAGAATAATAAATCATTATTTTTTGGGTGTGGAACCAATTGTCTGCATTTCTATAATTTCTTATGGGAAAATTTGCTTTGGTTTAAGAGTGATTTGGATTACAAGCACGGTCCTGGAACGAATTATGCTCGTAATCCAAGGCACCACTGTATATTGCCTATAATAGTGATTGTCATATATGTTGCACACATACAGTATATCACTATTACAGGCAAAATACCTTACCACCTATTTATCTACCATATAGATACAGGTATAAGGGTGGAGCAGTAGGTAGGTGGTTATATAGCCTATAATAGTGATATATGTGTACAAATATATATATGGGGGGTACAGGTATATGTGGGGTATACAGGTGGTGGGTAAAAGCCTAATTAATATATATTGGTGCCCCTCTCTATATATGAGACATGTTGCTGTCCCTCTGCATATACGCCATGTTGTCTCCCTGTATACTGTATAATACAGGGAGTCTGTGTATACTGTATTATACAGTATACAGGGAAACAACACGGCTTATATATAGAGAAGGGCAAAACAACATGTATTATATATACAGAGGGGCAACAACATGACTATTATATATGAGAACCATGTTGTTTCCCTGTATGTATACTGTATAATACAATATACAGGGAAACAACATGGCTTATATATACAGAGGGGCAGCAACATGACTATAATATATGAGAACCATGTTGTCTCCCTGTATGTATACTGTATAATACAATATACAGGGAAACAACATGGTTCATATATAGAGAAGGGCAAAACAACATGTCTCATATATACAGAGGGGCAACAACATGACTATTATATATGAACCATGTTGTTTTGCCCTTCTCTATATATAAGCTGTGTTGTTTCCCTGTATATTATATTGTATTATACAGTATACATACAGGGAAACAACAATGGAGTGATAGGTGAAGGATAAGTATATAATACACTGCTGTATACACTGAATGGAGATATATATATACACACTCAGGAGGAGGATAAGTATATAATACACTGCTGTATACACTGAATGGAGATATATATACACACTCAGGAGGAGGATAAGTATATAATACACTGCTGTATACACTGAATGGAGATATATATACACACTCAGGAGGAGGATAAGTATATAATACACTGCTGTATACACTGAATGGAGATATATATACACTCAGAGGAGTTACACCCCCGATCCCTCCCCCTCCCTGTTTACCAGTTCACCTACGGCCCTGTCTGCATCCCTGCAGAGAGCACTCCCTCCCATGATTAACAACTTCCCTGCCAGCTAGCCTCCCCCCTCTGGTATCAGCACATACTCACTCAGGCTTTGTGCTTCAGGCCTCCAGCTTCTCCTTCCTCTCAGGGCTCTGCTGGTGACGTCACTCTCCTGCTCCGCACGGGAATGCAGGGGGTGAGAGAGACCTCTAGTGGCCGGAAGCAGAATGCAGCTTCCGGCCACAAGAGCGAGCTGTGCACAGCCCCTATCTACCAGCGCTGATCAGGAGCACTCCCAGTTAAAGGGCCAGGGAATATGACACAGGGCAGGGGCCCCCTAGGACGCATGGGCCCCCGGGCAGCCGCCTACCATGCCCAATGGTTAAGACGGCCCTGCTGTAGACCCCGCTATGCAGGCCATGCCCCTCCCCCACCCCCTCCCACCCAGAACAGGGAGCTCTTAAACCAAAGCAATGCTCTTAAGCCAAGTCACAATTTTGACTGTGAGCTCTTAAACCAAAATATAGGGATGAGCGAACCGAACCGTTATGAACCAGATTCGTTACGAACTTTGTAAAAAGTTCGGTTCGGTACCAAACCGAACTTTCAAAAAGTTTGTTACGAAGTTCGTTAAAACCGCAACGGCGTCGCAAAATTGGATTGTTTTCACAGAATGGAAGGGGATATAAGGAATTATTACTCCTATAATCCCTTTTATCCTGTTGTTATGTGAATATTAAGGTGTGTGACGTCACTACAGGAACAGGAAGTGCCTGAGCGTCCCTGCTCTTTCTCATTGTGTGTCTAGACTGCAGAGAGAGAGGAGCTATGTGCTAGTTAGGGAGGGAAAGCACATAGATATATAGGCAAACAAGTAGATAGCTACAGGGAGGTAGAGAGAGGGAGAGATAGGCAGAGATAGGAAGTAAAAAACTTGTGATATCCAGGCAGAGATAGGGAGATAAAAAAAAGACAGAGAAAAGTGAGAAGAGTCAAAAACAGCTACCGTTCTGTGACTGAGAGGAGTTGTTGCTGCTGTGGTGGGTGCCGTCAACCTCCGTATAGCTGCAACCAAAAAACTTCATTAAAAAAAAAAATTAGAAAAAAACTTAAAAAAAAACGCCAAAAAACTAAAAAAAAAAAAGTTTGTTTGTTTGTTCGTTTGTGATAACCTGTACATTGCTGCTTTGTTGGGTGCTATCAACCCCGTATAGCTGCAACCCACAAAGTTGTTAAAAAAAACCCTAAATAACAAAAAAAAAGGTTGTTTGTTTGTTCGTTTGTGATAACCTGTACATTGCTGCTTTGGTGGGTGCTGTCAACCCCGTATAGCTGCAACCCACAAAGTTGTTAAAAAAAACCCCTAAAAAACTAATAAAAAAAAGGTTGTTTGTTTGTTCGTTTGTGATAACCTGTACATTGCTGCTTTGTTGGGTGCTGTCAACCCCGTATAGCTGCAACCCACAAAGTTGTTAAAAAAAAAAACCTAAAAAACCTAAAAAAAAAGGTTGTTTGTTTGTTCGTTTGTGATAACCTGTACATTGCTGCTTTGTTGGGTGCTGTCAACCCCGTATAGCTGCAACCCACAAAGTTGTTAAAAAAAAAACTAAAAAACTAAAAAAAAAGGTTGTTTGTTCGTTTGTGATAACCTGTACATTGCTGCTTTGTTGGGTGCTGTCAACCCCGTATAGCTGCAACCCACAAAGTTGTTAAAAAAAACCCTAAAAACCTAAAAAAAAAAAAAGGTTGTTTGTTTGTTTGTTCGTTTGTGATAACCTGTACATTGCTGCTTTGTTGGGTGCTGTCAACCCCGTATAGCTGCAACCCACAAAGTTGTTAAAAAAACCCCCTAAAAAACGGAAAAAAAAAAAGGTTGTTTGTTTGTTCGTTTGTGATAACCTGTACTTTGCTGCTTTGCAGGGTGCTGTCAACCCTGTATAGCTGGCTGCAACCACAAAAGTTCTTTAAAAAGTTCATAAAAAAAAAGTTTTAAAAAAGTACAAAAAAACACAAAAAAGTAAAAATAAAAAAAAGGTGTTTTGTGATTACCTGTACATTGCTACTTTGCTGGGTGCCGCCAACCCTTAAGATTGTCACTGAAAGTTTGTGCCTTGTGGCCTTTGTGGCCTTTGATTTTCTTTGATTTTCCCCCAACAAAAGAACCATGTCCAAGCGTCCTACATCCAGCACTTCACAGGCAGGGACTGCAACAGGCGGTGAGGCTAGGAGAAGTGGCAGCACCCGGCCCGGCAGCCGGGGCAACAGGCGTGGCAGCAGGGTTCAGCTAACCCAGACACCCAGTGGTTCTGTAAGAACCACACAGCCAGCGGTTCTAGATTGGCTTACCCAATCCTCCACTTCCACCGCCCAAACGAGGTCGGCTGGATCATCCGACACCACCCTTACATGGGACGGTCAGCGAGAGTCCTCTGCCCCGTCCCCTGTTATTACTATGCCAGTCACCTCTGGGGCACCTTCTGCCAGGGAACTGTTGGCAAATCTTGATCTGCCTTTGGATTCTCTACCACTTTTTAGTGATGATAAGGAGGAGATAGTCCCCCAAAGGCAGCAGGTTGAACGTGCAGAGACTGCAGAGGAGGTGTTGGCTGTAAGCCAGGGAGGGGCATCCAGTGCCACACCTGAGATCCTGTCCCAGCCACTGGAGGACAGTAGCAGTGGTGGTGATGATGATGTCGCTGATCGGACGTGGCGTCCCCAAGCACCATTATCCTCAGCGTCATCAGGGGAGGAAATTGAGGTGCTACCGAGACAGCAACATCCCACTGGTGCAAGGAAGCGAGGCACAAGAGGGAAGGGTAGAAGACAATCTACCAGGCAGAGTCCATTACCTCCAAGCCTTGGTCCTGAGAGAGGACCCTCAGGCAGCGGTGGCAGTGAACAACCAGCAAGACTCCCCGTGGCTGGCAGCAAACCACGGTCCTCTGTAGCACAAGTTCTGCCTCCACCACCACTGCAGTCCAACCTGACCCAGTGTCTTACCACCGATGTCAGGCCCGCCGCTCTCAGGCTGTCCTCCATTTGGTTAGCCTGGGTGAACGAAGCCACAGTGGGCAGGAGCTCAACTGCTGCCTCCTCCTCAAGTAGCCTCTCCTCGATAATACTGGCCTTGAATCGATCAACTGCTGCCTCCTCCTCAAGTAGCCTCTCCTCGATAATACTGGCCTTGAATCAATCAACTGCTGCCTCCTCCTCAAGTAGCCTCTCCTCGATTATACTGGCCTTGAATCAATCAACTGCTGCCTCATCCTCCTCAAGTAGCCTCTCCTCGATAATACTGGCCTTGAATCGATCAACTGCTGCCTCCTCTTCAAGTAGCCTCTCCTCAATAATACTGGCCTGGAATTGATCAACTGCTGCCTCCTGCTCCTGAAGTAGTCTGTTTTTAATAATACTGGCCTGGAATCAATCAACTGCTGCCTCCTCCTCAAGTAGCCTCTCCTCAATAATACTGGCCTGGAATCGATCAACTGCTTCCTCCTCCTCCTCAAGTAGCCTCTCCTCGATAATACTGGCCTGGAATCGATCAACTGCTGCCTCCTCCTGCTCTTCAAGTAGTCTGTTTTTAATTATACTGGCCTGGAATCAATCAACTGCTGCCTCCTCCTACTGCTGCTCAAGTAGTCTGTTTTTAATTATTCTGGCCTGGAATCGATCAACTGCTGCCTCCTCCTACTGCTGCTCAAATAGTCTGTTTTTAATCATACTGGCCTGGAATCAATCAACTGCTGCCTCCTCCTCAAGTAGCCTCTCCTCAATAATACTGGCCTGGAATCGATCAACTGCTGCCTCCTCCTGCTCTTCAAGTAGTCTGTTTTTAGTTATACTGGCCTGGAATCAATCAACTGCTGCCTCCTCCTACTGCTGCTCAAGTAGTCTGTTTTTAATTATTCTGGCCTGGAATCAATCAACTGCTGCCTCCTCCTCAAGTAGCCTCTCCTCAATAATACTGTCCTGGAATCGATCAACTGCTGCCTCCTCCTCCTCCTCAAGTAGCCTCTCCTCGATAATACTGGCCAGGAATCGATCAACTGCTGCCTCCTCCTGCTCTTCAAGTAGTCTGTTTTTAATTATGCGGTTCAGGGAAGAAACAGAGTGCTGCACCTCACACCTATGGCTGATACTAGTGCCGCTTGGCTAAATAAAAAACACATCAGAATTTTGTGTATGAATTGATCAAGCCATACTGCCCCATGTACCTCGTGCCGGTATCTGATACACATGGGTCCCTACACTAAGTCCACACCGTGCCAGTCAGTGGCCACCAACCCCGCAGGCGTGCACAGCCAGGGAACGGGGGCCATGGGACGGCCCTGCGACCCCCATGCCACAGGACCAGACCCAAAAACACCACACCAGAACCCGGCCAGCACCGCCGGCGGAGAAGGTCGCCCCCAAGCAGCACAAGTCTGGATAAGGTATTGCGCTCACCATAGCTGCAGCAAACAGAATGGGAAAAAACAGGAGGGATTAAAACCATGTGCACTCAGGTGTCTCCTGCTAATTGCGGTCATGTGGGTCTCACCAGGAGGAGTGCAATACACGGAGAAAAGAGAGAAACAAAATGCGGTTCAGGGAAGAAACAGAGTGCTGCACCTGCGCGGTGGTACACGGGGCAATATGGCTTGATCAATTCATATACAGACACTCTGGTGTTGATTTTTAATATAGGCCTAGCGGCATTAGTGTCAGCCATAGATGGGATGTGCAGCGGTTCCATTCTCTCCAGTTCCTGTTTTTAATTATACTGGCCTGGAATCCATCAACTGCTGCCTCCTCCTACTGCTGCTCAAGTAGTCTGTTTTTAATTATACTGGCCTGGAGTCGATCAAATGCTGCCTCCTCCTCAAGTAGCCTCTCCTCAATAATACTGGACTGGAATCAATCAACTGCTGCCTCCTCCTCAAGTAGCCTCTCCTCGATAATACTGGCCTTTTGGCACTTTTATTTACTATATTTTATTATTATTTCTATAATTATTTTTTTTTTTCCCCCATTATTTTTGCACTATTTTCCCCACACTTTTTTCATTGTAATATCAACTGCAACTAAACGAAACTATACCCTATCACACTCCCACTATTGTAGCTGCAATTATTCAGCCGTTAGAGCAAGGTTCGTTTTCGGTTCGGACCAATCCGAACTTCACGAAAGTTCGCCGGATCGAACCGAACCGAACTTTTCAAAAGTTCGCTCATCCCTACCAAAATACTTTTAAACCAAATTACTCTTAAACCAAGGTACCACTGTATTTAAATGGCCCCTACAAGGATTATGGGGAAAAGATTTTCCGCGTAAAATCCCCTCAAAAGACAAGGGGGCACTGCCTCCGCCTGAAGAAACGAAGGTTCAATCTCTGGAGGCGACAAGCCTTCTTTACAATAAGTTTTCATGAAGAAGTGAAAGGAGGTGGCACTCACCATCTTACTGTAATCCAAACTTTTATTTCAGGACATTGCAGATGCAGACATCAACGGTGTGCAGACGCCAGACGGGACATCAGTAGATGTCTGGAGCAGCTGGACCCAGGTGAAGCGTGTCCTGATTCGAGGAAGGCAACTGCTATGGAGTTTGACAGGGTGAAAGATTATCTGAAAGTCTTTCTGAGGGACATCCTACATAAAAAATAAGTACCCTTCTATGTGAGGGCCGCATGGATGGTGGGCTGCTGTAGTCACCTGTCTGGGTGTGTTGACACTGGAGCCTTCCTCTTTCCCCATGGAGTTGAAGGAGTCGGAAGAAGAATATCCCCAGCACCCATGTCTAGCCCTGGTGTACATGCCTGAGCCTGAAACCAGTACATGGAAGCCACATCTCAGAACCAGAAAGCACCCCCACAGCATCCGGTTCCACCTCACCAGCTCCTCCTACAAGCAGAAGACGGTCAGCTGACTCAGAGAGCAAAGGTTAAGCCTATATCTTGTCCCAGCACCAGCAGCTTGCAAAGTAGGGACAGTTAGAGAGCCTATGTTATATACCCATTAGGCAGCTCTTGTTTATGTTTTGTACGCCGAATTCGGCTAAGTTTTTAAATTGTGCCATGTTGGCGACCTATTTCAATATCAGGTAAAATTGTTAGGGTAGACTTGTTGAATAGTTTTTTTGTAGCGGTCCTATTAATCTTAAAGGCTCCTCCCACGGGCACTCTGCATGAGTAGTCCCATTCATATATGTAGATGTATTGAACATGGAATTTTTCACTTTTTTTTTTAAATGAACACTCAGAATGGAAAATTGCAAGACGATGGTATGCTTAAAGGGGTATTCCCCCCAAAAGCCAAAAAATGAAAAGCTTCCAAACCCGGCTTATCTCATTTATCAAGTCCCCCCAAATATTTAGAGCCATCTCCCGTCTTTCTAGCTGTCACTCATCCTAAGTTATAAGCTTTTCTATAGACCGGTCTATTTCCACAATGGTACTGGCCAGGAAACTACATTTCCCATCATGCAGTTTGCTTCTCCCTAATTTGTGTGTGTGTGTGGGGGGTGCAGTGTGTGTGTGTGTGTGTGTGTGTATATGTGCGTGTGTGTTGCAGTGTTTTATAGCCTGCGGCTGATCTCCTGATGCAGAAGTATAACTCTCATCATGCTCTCATAGATGAAGTTTGTCAGGGCATGATGTGAGTTGTAGTTTTGCAGCATTCTACTCAGTAGAAGTAGACCAGCAAAGTGCGTCCCTCATCTTGCTTACAGTAGTTTTACTTCTACAGCTTAAGCACTCGCTCTAGCGTCCTCCTCATAGTACAGTTCTACATCATCTATACAGAATGGAGATCAGTAGCAGAGAAATGTCCTAATTAGCTCGTCCGAGCTTGGTACTCGATCGAGTATTAGGGTACTCGATGGTACTTGTTACTCGGATGAGCATCTCACGATATTCGAGAAAATCTCATCATTTGTTTCCTGTAAGTTTGGGCGCTATTTCTCAGCCAATAAACATGTAGGAGACTCTTTGGTACATCCTGCGATCACGTGGGACCCATACATGTCGATAGCAGCGATTGGTTGGCCAAATCAGATGACCCTGCCATATAAAAAGCACGGCCGGCAAGGCTCGGCTCACATGTATGCTGGAAGCGATCAGGTACAGAGCTGCTGCTGGTCAGGAAGAGCGTTAGGGAGGGAACTAGCGTTCCAGTAGGCAGGGAATACTAGCAAAACAACCAAACAGCCATTGTACGGGCTTCAAATCATTTTTAAATTGTGTTTCTACAGACTGCTGGCTGGGACTTGCAGTGCAGCTACCACGATTTCAGCAGCACACTGTGGTGATCAGCCACTGGCAGAAAAGGGACATTAGGTTTTGCATACAGACCCCTAAGAAGTCCTCAGTACTATTTTATGATTTTGTGGCTGGTGGTGCTGCTGTAGTACATTGTATTGCTGCGATTTGTAGTACACCTGCATAGAACTTTGTAAGGGGGGTGTCACAGAGTGTATTGGTGCAGCCACCACCAGATTGTATCTCACAGCCCCCCAAAAACTATTGGGACCACTAGTATATTTCCAGATTTCTGTCTTTCTTACTCAAGCCATATTTAAAGGGAACCTGTCACCCCCCGTGCCGGGGTGACAGGCTCCTGACCCCCGGCTACAGCCCCCTATACTCACCTGATCCCGCCGGGTCCCGCTTCTGGATTCAGTCGGGTCACGGAGATCTCAGCCTCTGCAGCCCGGCGCGCGCGATAAGAGATGAGTCCAACGCTCATAGAGAATGACTGGTGAGTCCAGCGCTCCGTCATTCTCTATGAGCGTTGGACTCATCTCTCAGCGCGCGCGCCGGGCTGCAGCGGCTGAGATCTCCGTGACCCGACTGGATCCAGAAGCGGGACCCGGCGGGATCAGGTGAGTATAGGGGGCTGTAGCGGGGGGTCGGGAGCCTGTCACCCCAGCACGGGGGGTGACAGATTCCCTTTAAGGGTACAAACCCATTTGACGTATTTGCTGCGTGAATCAGTCTTAAAAATAAGCAGGCAAAACGCAGGTTGGCTTTATACAATTGTTCTGCGTTAAAAATACGCAATTGCGTATTTTTGAAGGGTGAAGCTACATGCGTTTTTCGCACAGGTTGTTAACAACTGATGCTTTGCTAACAACAAGCTTTATGCTTCAAAAATACGCAATTGCGTATTTTAACGCAGAACAATTGTATAAAGCCAACCTGCGTTTTGCCTGTTTATTTTTAAGACTGATTCACGCAGCAAATACGTCAAGTGGGTTTGTACCCTAAGTTTACTACTGCTTGCACAGTGTAAAGGGAGTGTCACAGAGTGTATTGGTGCAGCCATCACTAGATTGTATCTCACAGCCCCCAAAAAACTATTAGGTCCACTAGTATATTTCCAGATTTCTGTCTTTTTTACTCAAGCCATATTTAAGTTCACTACTGCTTGCAGAGTGTAAAGGGGGTGTCACAGAGTGTATAGGTGCAGCCACCACCAGATTGTATACCACAGCCTCCTAAAAACTTGTGGGGCCTGACCACCAGTAAATTTTCTTATTTCTGGATTTCTTACTGTGGGCATATCCAAGCTCACTGCTAATTGCCCTGTGTAAGTGCTGCTATACACCATATAGCAGCACTTACACACAGACTCTATACGACTACCTCCAAAAGTAGTCTGAGTTATATATTTTCTTGGCTTGCTGTGATCTGTAGTGCAGCTATCTCAGTCTTGACTGTGCAGTGTCCATAAAATGGTGATGCCCAGGGGTAAGGGTCAAGAACGAGGGCATGGGGTTCCAAGTGATGCAGTGGGCAGAGGCCGTGATTCTGGGCAGGGTGACACAGCAGCACCCATTGAGGAGGGAGCAGTGGCACACCGCAGACATTCAATCCCTAGCTTCTTCTCGCAACTTACGGGGTCTCAGGGTACACCACTATTGAAACCGCTGACGTGGATAGCGGATGTGTCCAGTAACTTATCCACCACCCAGTCTCCCATGCAGTCCACCCACGCTACCCAAGGGAGTGGAACCCTTGTTCCAGCAGCTCAGCCTCCTTCCCCACAGCCTGGCCCCTCCAGGGAAAGAAGGGATACAGATCCACCACCATGCTCGCAGGAACTCTTTTCTGGACCCTTCCCTGAGTCTGAGCACATTTATTACAAATTTATTACAAAATCGTAACAAAGACTGCACAGTGTTTTGCTCATTCTGGAAAGATGATGCTCAGTGATACACAACCCTGGAAATTGTCCAAAGGTTGTGGCAATATCTTTCTCCTTAAGAGTGGATTATTGAATTTGTCTGCCCATTCCCTGCCACAGGGGCCTGCAGATCCTTGTACTGTAAGGAGATACATACAGTACTCCTCTGTCTGTGAAGGGGCAGAACATGGCAGAAAATTGCCTTTCAAAAACAGGGGAAATAAAATGAAGGAAGCTGACCTTGCCCATCTTTCCAAATGAAATATGAGAAGGATCTTCAAAAATGCACAAACATGTGCTTCTTTTATTACCAAATAGTGCTACAATGATCAATGCAAACTTTGCTGTCTAATTCTGTTTGTCTCTCTCACTCTTTTTTTCTTACAATTTTTAAATTGAGTGGTAAACTTTGTCAGTATTATGTTTTTAAGTGTGTGTCTGTATACAGACCTGTGTGAGTCTGTTTACAGACCTGTGTCTGTCTGCTGGCATAAAATGATAACAAAACAAAAGAGGAAAAAGGAAAAAAAATCAGACTCTGCTCAAACTAAAGAAACAAATAACCATTCTAGTTGTTGGGCAGCACCTAATTAGTAAGGCAGGACCACAAGTGATGATCCCTTTGCATGAGACAATTGCCAGATCCTCAAGGAATTAAAACCAGGATGCCAGGGGTGCAAGGAATGTTACTCCAACTGCTACAGTCAAAGTCAAATTCACAATCAAAACAGCGGTGGGGGGAGAGGTGCAGGGAATGTTACCCCAACTGATACAGTCAAAGTCAAATTCACAATCAAAACAGCAGTGGGGGGAGAGGTGCAGGGAATGTTACTCCAACTGCTACAGTCAAAGTCAAATTCAAAATCAAAACAGCGGTGGGGGGAGAGGTGCAGGGAATGTTACTCCAACTGCTACAGTTAAAGTCGAATTCTGCGAAGGAGCGGGACTAGTTGCCTGGGGCCTGCTGATCGATAACCAGCCAGCTGTGTTATCTTTTTTTGTGTGTAGCCACGGCCAGGACCTCACCACCCCCGATCAATCGGCATCAGGTGTACCCTTGATGGTGACTAACAGCTGGCCTTGCCAGTTAGCTGTCAGCACCTATATTCATGTCAACAATAAATCCCACCCCCGGGCCTCACTCCAATTGTTTGGGAGGCTCACTTGCTTCCTCACTCCCTTTTAATGGTTCTCTGTGTCCTCACTGCTATGCTGTGCCTGGTTTAATTTTTGGGAGGCTCACTGGCTACCGCTTCAACCTTGGTCACTCTTTTTGGGGTGGTTCATATGCTACCTCTGTTTTAATGGTTTCCTGTGATCTCACCACCATGCTGTTTCAGGCTAAGTTTTGGGGTGGTTCATATGCTACCTCTGTTTTAATGATTTACTGTGTTCTCACTGTCATTCTGTGTCAGGCTGAGTTTTTGGGTGGTTCATACGCCTACCTCTGTTTTAACCAGGCTGTTGACAAGAATTAGGCATAATGGTGCCATTAGGCAGCCACAGAGGCATCCATACATGCTTTTAGTACTTGCTCATCACTAGTCCTAATGTCATGGTAAAAAAGCATTTTTTAGAATAAATATTTGGATAGCACAACTACAACTACTATAATGCTAACTGAACCTTGTGCAAAATAGGGGTAGTAGTTTTGGAGAAGAGTTTGTTCGGTGGAGTTTAAGATACCTTTTCTTGTGTTTTAACCATATTACAGTTAGCTAAACTACTATCCCCATCATGACTTTCCAACAATGCATAGCACATAGCAATGTATTGTATATGTATATACAGTTGTGCTCAAAAATGTACATACCCCGGCAGAATTTTTGTTCTTTATTTAGACAATATAAGTGATAACACAAAAATATTTTTTTCCACTCATGGTTAGTGGTTGGGTGAAAACATTTATTGTCAAACTACTGTGTTTTCTCCAAATAAATCATAATGACAATCAAAAACATCCAAATGACCCTGATCAAAAGTTCACATACCCCAGTACTTAATAACGTTTATTAGCCCCTGGGCTGTCTTGCATGAACTGCCTTTTTGAGATCTTTTAGAGTGGCTCAGTGATATTAAGGTCAGGAGACTAAGATGGCCACTCCAGAACCTTCACTTTGTTATTCTCTAATCAATGACAGATCAAATTGGCCTTGTGTTTTGGATCGTTGTCATATTGGAATGTCCAAGTACGTCCCATGTGCAGCCTCCGGGCTGATAAGTGCACATTTGCTTTCAGTATTTGCTGATATGCTACATTCATCTTTCTTTCAACTTTGACCAAGTTTCCTGTGCCTGTGTAGCTCACACATCCCCAAAACATCAGCGATCCACCTCCATGCTTTACAGCAGGAATGGTGTTGATTTCCTCACTGACAACTCTCCAAATGAAGCGTTTATGTTTGTGGCCAAAAAGTTTGATTTTGGTCTCATCACTTCAAATTACCTTGTTCCAGAAGTTTTGAGGCTTGTCTCTGTTCTGTTTGGCATACTGTAGGAAAGATACCCTGTGGCATTTGCGCAGTAATGGCTTTTTTCTGGTGACACGACCATGCAGCCCATTTTTCTTCAAGTGTCTTCTTATTATTATATGTCTTAAAAAAAGCCATACGCTAGTTTTCAGAGGGTCCTGTATACCAGCTGGCTTTTTCTTTACATCCCTAACAATTTTCTTAGCAGTTGCGGCTGAAATTTTTCTTGGTCTACCTGACTGTGGTTTGGTTTTTAAAGAGCCGCTGATTTTCCAGATTTAGCAGAACAAAGCGATGGTTCTGGAGTGGCCATCTCAGTCTCCTGACCTCAATATCATTGAGCCACTCTGAGGAGATCTCAAGCACACAGTTCATGCAAGACAGCCCAAGAATTTACAGAAACTGAAGGATTTTTGGCAAGAAGAATGGGGAGCTTTACCATCTGAGAAAATAGAAAGCCTCACTCACAACTACCACAAAATACTTTAATCTGTCATTGATGCTAGAGTGGCAATACACGGTATTAAAACTGTGGTATGTAAACTTTTGATCAGAGTCATTTGGATGTTTTTGATTGCCATTATGTGTTAAAAAGAGAAAACACAGTAGTTTAAGAATAAATGGCTTCATCCAACCACTAACCATGTGATTAAAGAAAAAAAATTGCGTTATCATTCATGTTGTCTGAAAAAAGGATAAGAAAGCAAAAATTCTGCTGGGGTATGTAAACTTTTGAGCACAACTGTGTATAATATTGAGGCTATGTTCACACTGCTTACGAATCCGTACGCAGTTCTTACGCTGCCGTACATGTGCGGCTGAAACTACGGGCGTGCGAAAAATCGCCATGCGGCCAGATGCGTACGCACTGCGAACATACGCCCGTAGTACAGTTATGCTTCCCTAGCTTGTTTCGAAGCGATCTGAAGCAGGTCATAATCTTCGCCCAGCCCAATAAAACACACAGAACCTTTTGGATCGAAAAATTCAATTTGACTGAAATAAGTACTTCGTACGGGACCGCATGTAAATCCACGGCCGTGAGTTTGAACATTTCCGTCCTCAAACAATGGTCTTGTTCATTTTTCCCGGCGGCGTATACAATCCAATCGTAAGTTCATACGTAGTGTGAACTGTGCGGCCGTACATCGTATACTTTCAAACGAACGCATCAACCTCAAAACTATGTGCGTATATTCGCGGTTCGCACTACGAGCGGAAATATACGTAGTGTGAACATAGCCTTAAAATGTTACAGCACTAACATCATGACTTTTTTTTAAACCTGATTGGCCTGGCAGTTTGATTTACCCAAAGGTCCTGCAGTCTATGAATGAGCAGTGTGACACTGTCTCCAGGCACTGTCACAGAGCAAAGTGGGAGCATGTATTGTGATGACAAGGATACTAAGAAGAGAGAATTGGGAAGCTAAACAACAACAATATTACCTAATCACATCAAACTCTCTGGTGAGCATATGGATGACTCTTTATTTGCCTTGTGGTCTTCAACTCTTAGTTGTTCTTGTTGTTTGTTTTGTTTTTTACATTTTTAAAATGTTTTCTCCTTGTAATTTTGTATATGTTCAATAAAATTATTATCATCATTATTTGCCTAATATGTGGGCGCACCATATATAGATGACAAGGAGTCACGTCAATTCAGCTGTTTTTTCCTGTATTGTTTTTACTTTAGACTTTTGGGACTTGATAACAAGGGGAGGATGGCTTTTACCACTATACTGTATATCACCCCCTGGTGGCTGAAAGTTAAAAATAATTTTTAACATACTAAGTCAAATTGTTATGGCAATATATAAATTACACATTAGAAATCTTTTTAAATGACAGTGCCCATTTTAGCTACGACAGATGAAAAAAACCACAAAAACACTGTAGGCGCAAACTGAATAACACAAAACTATACAGGAGCAACATAGGAACAATGTAGAGGGATGCATAACACATAGGCAAGAGTGAGTAGTTTTTTTATTATTATTATTACAAATTTGATTTTGAATTTAAAGGGTTTTTCATTGACTTTTATGGTATGCTGATGTCCTATCCTTAGAGTAGGACATCAACATCCAACCTGTAGGGGTCTCTTACCCTGAAATAAAGAGCCATGATACTTGTGTGAGCGCTGTATCCTCTTCATTTACTATCATTCACAGCTCTATATCTTGGTAGCTGCTGTATTTGGTATTGCAGCTTGTCCCATTGAAGTAAGTAGGACACGTTGCAATACCAGATACAGAACCCCTACTAAAGAAAACCTCTCTAAGTTTGACCGGATATTTCAATAAATAGATTGTATAATAATATGTTTATTACAACAAACACAATAAAACCTCACTTTTTTTTATTTCCTAGATATCACACCTTACATTTCTAAGCAAGTAACAAGTTCCGACAATGGATTCAGTCCAGTTTCCAAGTTGTTTACAGAAGTGAATGATTGTGACTTGCAGTGGTGTCACTCGCTTCCATCCCCAAAGCTATTAGCAGTATTCACAGGGGATGTAGCTGTAGCTTAGGACATGGGACCATTTGTTCAGTCACTTTCTGTGAAAAGAGTTTTGAAATGTGTTTTGAATGGACAGCATTTTCTTTGTGTAGTTTGGTAAATAACACACAGAGCAAAGTTAGTCAGCAAGTTGAATAGTTTCTGCATTCTGATTCTTTGGCGTTCTTTTGTGTTATGTCTGATAGGATGTTTTCCACAGTAATTAAACTCATGGGCATGCTGAATGTACTGTAAGTGAACGGAATAGTCTGTAATTCCTTTGTTTGTGCTGTTTATAATGTAGAATCCTGTAGCAATTGCACCTTAATATAAAACTCTGCAACTAGTACTTTTGACCTACTATACCTAATAAAATACAAACAATGCATAACAATGCCGGGATTGTCTTCTTAACTGCACTTCAAGAATCTGAGCAAAGGTAAGAATGACATAAGAATCTATTCTGTAACCTAATTCTCATACTGGCTTGTTGTTGTTACTGTTATGTGCATGTTTGTTTTTTATGTAGTGTTTCTTATGTATGTGTACATAAATGTTTGAAGTATTATACAATGGTAGCAAAGGACAGTTTGAAAAGTTTGTACTATAAATGATATAAATATTCTATTATGGAGGCCATCTATACCTTTGTTATACCAGTTATTACAGCTTTAGGTCATGGACTTCGGTATTTTTATACTTTGGTACTAGATTTAGCTAAAGAATGCTTTTAAGTTTTTCAGATATGTAGAATTTGTATTTGTTTAGGTGTTGCTTTAAGGTTGTTTATCTGTGAAGGGAATCTATCTTTTTTATTATTATCTATTAAAGATAGCAGAAAAATTGTTTCATATATTGACTTATATTTGTTAGTAGTTTCTGGTAAATCTTAGAGTAGAGTAAGCCATGCAGCTATATTGTCGCAAGTGATGATTTGTGAAACTATATAGGTAAAATTTGCCACTTTATTCATTAATTTTCAAATTTGGAAAGCTATGAAAGTGGGAGTGGTCTCTAAAGTGGGCATATTTTCAGGTCAGTATATGCTATTACATATCATTGGTAGAGGTCCAACCTCTGGGAGACAATGATTTTGAAAATGAAGGGGACGCACTGTTGGTTTAGTACTTACTTTCCGTATTAGTATTAGTTTACTGCAACCGCATCCTCATGATTGATGGGATCCAGAGGTCATACTTCACTAATCATAAAGCTATGGTGTAGCCTAGCAATGAGCTTCGACTTTATGAGATGGGGAAAAGATTGCAATCCCCAAAAAAGTGCTTTTTATTGCCACTCTGAAGTGTCATGGAGGTGTGGTCAGTGCCATTTCAGTGCCCTGGTCACACTTCTGGATGTCGACCCCTCCCCGATGTCTTGCTTTACCCCTATCCTGTTATTTTTAAGTGGAAAAGCTGTATAAGCATAAATCTGTGGCTGCATGTAGCAGTTGCAGATTTACTTTTCTTTGAGACATTTTGAAAGAAAATTAATTTAAGAAGAGGCATGTTAGTAAATGTTTTGGAAGAAAAAAAAAAAAAAAAAGAAAAACATTTTTTCCCTCCTTTACATACAAGGGAGTTTTTTTTTGTTTTTTTTTTCCCTAACCACATGCTTATTTGTAGTATTTTTGGCTTGTGAAAAACACTAAGACATTCATACATCTTTTTAAAAACTTTTGTAGCTAACACACATAAAAAAAGTGTATTAAATGTATAGATACAAGGAACCAGGCTTCAACTTAACGGGAATATGTCACTCAGTTTATGCTGCCTTAAATGAGGGCAGAATAAACTAGTGACAGAAATGCTGAACAGATTGGTGTATTACTTACATCATTTTGTTCTCCTAATATGCAGGAGAATAGGATTTTTGCCACACCCTTCCCTTCCGCCCTCCAGCTGCTGATTGACAGGTGACTGACTAAACACAGCAAGGATGGATAACTGCCAATCAGCAGATGGTGGGCGGAGTTTTCTGCTTCTCAGGAATAATGAGGACTACCGGGCTCCATGTACTGGGTCCATGTTATTCAAGAGGAAATCTCTGAATCAGCTGCACAGAACAATGTAAGTGATACATCATCCTGCTCAGTTTCTCTGATACTAGTTTATGCTACCCTTAGATAGGACAGCATAAAACTGCTCTCTTTAAAGAGTTTAAAAAACGAAAAAAGAAAAAGAAAGAAAGAAAGATACATATACAAAACACACAGGGATTGTATGAGATTCGGAAACTATAGGCTACTGTCGTATATATAAATCTCTCATTTGTTTCCTAAGATGTATTTGGTATTATAGCTTAGCTGCATTCAGTTAAAGTGAGTTTACTTGCAATACCAGGCATAGTCCATAGATAAGAGTGGCATTGTTTCTGGATGAAACCAGAATCTCATAAAGCAGTATAGAGACAGTAAATAGGATGCTAGAAAGATAATTATACAATCAGGGAAATAAAATGAAAGTTGGAGCTGGGCTATAATGGATTGTTGACCATGTCTATGTTCATGTGTATGGTACAATTATATACTGTGTACATTTGCGCCATAAAATAAGGGTCAATGACCTTGGACTGAATGCTAATGTTTGCATTGTCAGTGTTTGTTATCTCATTATCTGCTTTACTACAAATAATGTTGATTTTATAACCCTCATTCGATAGTAAATGGAATATAATGTGTTATCTCTTATACTTGTATTCATTTTGTAATAATATGATGAATAGGATTTATTATTTAAGTCATTTTACACAATTTCTAAATATTTTAGGTATGACATTAAAGGGGTATTCCGGTATAAGAAAGTTATATTTATATAAAATTATTACCCCAAGATATATAACTTACTAATACAAAATTGTCACTAATAGTACTGGCCTTAGCACCCTTTACATAATTCACAACTAAATGGGTATTGTCTATAGCTCCCCTGCTCCTCCCTCTCTCCATAGGAAAGTCTCAGGATGCATTGCTTTCCCTCAGCTGTTCATCAAGTCTTCCCACCCTGCCTAGTCCCCTCCCCACAAAGTCTTAGAGAGAGTGTGGTATGATTACAGCATGCTGCTGTTGGCAAATAATGGCCGTTATTTCAAAAAAAGGGTTGTTTTAAAACAATTATCATGGTGGGTGAACATAGCCTTTTTTCAATCCACTTCTGGATTTGGTTGCAAAATACTGAGCAAAAATACTAGGAGTGAACATAGCCTAAAGGTGCTGTCCATTGTTTAGCGCAGCTCTGTAACCAATGAACATAGTTATGCAAATATTTATTATCCTCTTTTTTAAATTTTTACAACACTATAGGAACCTATGAATGCTTTGAAGTAGAAATACTTGGAACTTCTTTGTCAAGCAAAGAAGTAAGGGGACTGTAACTATTGTCTTGTGGATTAATTTTAGGGACCCAAATGGGGCTTTTAATAATTATCATTAAAATCGAACACCCCACAAACACATAATACCACAGCCGTGGTTCTCACTAGAAACAATCATAAAAATCTGTATAGCCACGCACCAATATCGTGGCACTAGTGGGTCTCAATATGCACCAAGACTAGTATCTGTAGTGGAGAAAAAATAATTGGTATGATCTTACCCACTCCACGGTCAGTTTAGAGTCCAACTTGATCAAACACAGGGGTGCACAGGATCACCAGGCCCGATGCATATTAAGACCCACGAGTGCCACAATATTGATGCGTGGCTATACAGATTTTTATGATTGTTTATAGTGAGAACCACGGCTTTGGTATTACGTGTATATTTACGCCCTGATGCCGTTAGGGACCGCGGCTGTCCCGGGTGCCGCTTGTAGCTCGGGACCGCAGGTATTAGCGGGCACGGTCTGATCGCCGTGCCCGCTAATACAGTAATCAGATGCAGCTATCAAAGTTGACAGCTGCATCCGATTACTGCATCCCTGGTGTCTAGTGGGGAGATCGCTCCTCCGGGATGTTATCCCGGAGGAGCGATATCCGTAACTGAAGCCGTCCGGGGACCGCTCCAAGAAGGCGGCGTCCCCGACTCTGCACTCGTTTACTTCCGGCTGCAGCAGCCGGAAGTAAACGAGTGACTATCTCATGGATCTCTGCAGCATATCTATGCTGCAGAGATCTCTATGAGAGATCAGATCATTTATACTAGAAGTCCCCCAGGGGGCTTCTAGTATAAGTGTAAAAGTTAAAAAAAAATGTTGTTAATAGTAAAAAGCCCCCTCCCCTAATAAAAGTCTGAATCACCCCCCTTTTCCCAGGTTTTAAATAAAAGTAAACAAATAAATAAATAAACATGTTTGCTATCGTCGCGTGCGTAATCGCCTGAACTATTAATTAATCACATTCCTGATCTCGCACGGTAAACGGCGTCAGCGCAAAAAAATCCCAAAGTGCAAAATTGTGCATTTTTGGTCGCATCAAATCCAGAAAAATTGTAATAAAAAGCGATCAAAAAGTCGTATATGCACAATCAAGGTACCGAAAGAAAGATCACATCATGGCGCAAAAAATGACACCTCACACAGCCCAATAGACCAGAGGATAAAAGCGCTATAAGCCTGGGAATGGAGCGATTTTAAGTGACGTATATTTGTTGACAATGGTTTGAATTTTTTACAGGCCATCAGATACAATATAAGTTATACATGTTATATATCGTTGTAATCGTAACGACTTGAGGAACATGCATAACAAGTCAGTTTTACCCCAGGGCGAATGGCGTAAAAACACATTTCCCCCAAATAAACAAAATGCGTTTTTTTTTTTCAATTTCACCACACTTTGAATTTTTTTTCTGATTTCACAGTGTATTTTATGCAAAAATTCAGCCTGTCATTGCAAAGTACAATTAGTGACGCAAAAAATAAGGGCTCATGTGGGTTTCTAGGTGGAATTTAAGTGCTATGGCCTTTTAAGCACAAGGAGGAAAAAAACAAAAAATGCAAAAATCGAAATTGGCTCTGTCCTTAAGGGGTTAATGACAATAATTAAAAGTTGGTGTTTATTGGTGTTTCCCCATTTAACTTTTTCTGCTTTTTTGTTTGTGGCATATAACTCACCGTAAGCGGATTAGTCTAGTCACTGACTAGATTTGGATTGTATTAATTTTAGGCAGCCAAAACATTCTTGAAACGCTTAAAGGGAAAGTACCACTTTGCTTAGTGAAAAAAGGTGTTTACAGTACTTGGTCAGCTCGACATGTACATCCCAGTGGCACGGTCCATTTATAAATTGTAGATTAAGAAACTGGTGCAGATGGAGGGAACGTGGATTGCAAAAAGGACCACTCCACCAGGATGTATGCGCCAATGCTGACCAGGTAGTAAAAAAAAAAAAATTACTAAGCGATACATTTGTTTTAAGATTTTGGTTCTGTAATTTTTTGGGATGGGACAGGGCTGACTGTTCAGAAAATTGCCCTCGAACTAATAGCAACACCTCTCTCGCTCCACACAGGAGAGTACTTCACAATCCCCCATCCTGGAGATTGTGCTTAATTGTGGACAGGTAGCTATGTCCTGTAATAAGCCGCAGCTTATTACAGCGGTCTTTGTCAAACTTGATTACAGTGGCTTGTTGCTTCTCAAGGGGTAGCGTGGTATCTCACCTGGTCTCTCCCCCACTGCCAGATGTACTCCGTGAGTTTACAGGCAGCAGTACATTCCGGCTTTTCCAGGATCGGCAATGGGAGCATCCTTTCAACCTTCACTGGTAAATAGGTTAACAGTCCCTCTGTGATGGTTTCTTGGAAGGGGACAGAGTTGGTACATCTTTCAACCACTGTCCCACATGTGGCTCATCCCCGAAGAGCCACTGGGAAGGTTGTGGTGGAGGCTTTGCGTCAGAGTGCCTCTGACCGCTGTAGGTGACTCTGGAGCTCTGGGCACCGGGACAGGTTCAGCAGCTTTCTCCTCATCTTCAGAGGAAGTGGTCATAATCTTTTTTGTTCTCATCTTCTGGTTTTTGAGACTCACAATAATTGGTAGTGTCCGCCCACGTCATTGATAGCGGAAAATCCGCCCAGGACAAGTCCTATGCCGCCGGGGGACAGAGTTGGTGCCAGCTGTGCAGTCGCGGGGTCCAGTGCTGAAGCACAAATAGGCTATGGCTCAGATGTCCAGTGGGACAGGATGCCAAGAATATTGCTAAGGTCTTTGGCCTTAGCCGCCACCACATGCTGCTCCTCCATCGCCATCTTGCAAGCATGTGAGGAGACGCAGTCAAATTTACCTTTAGATAAGTGGTATAGGAATCCTAGTGTCAGATTTGTTTATAAAGTAAACGTGATCTCTCTCTCTCTCTCTCTCTCTCTCTATCTCTATATCTATATTCACGTAAGATTTTTTTGAAGAACTGTATGTAATTGTTGCATAAATGAATGGAAATTAATTGTAGTAAAACTGTGCAGTTCACTATTCGGCAGTTTTGTAGGGAAAAAAAAGCAATTTACTAGTTTAGCAGCAGAGGGCAGAATTGTGCACAAAAATCAAAGTTGCAATACCAAATATATGATCTACAGAAATCAATGACAAGTACAGTTTAACACGTATTTGTTTTCTTTCTTTATATAAAACTAGTTAAATTATTGAATTCATCTTTACATTTTATTTTCATTAAACATTTTATTCATTTGAATTAAACTTAACATATTTTATTTTAATATCTTTTATTTTACAGACATACAGAGAAGGGAGCTGTGGGCAGAGAGTTGGCCTCCTTTACTCTTTTCACAGCTCATCTTTAAAGCTATGAGTTCTCTGAAATGCCACAACATGTCAGAATAAATCATAGTATGATGTATTGTGGGAGCTTATGCTTGTTTCATGCTGCCAGTGGTTCAGACAACTAGTATACTAAGTAGTGATTATGTTTAGTCCATTTCCTGACTGTAAATTGGGAAAAAGCATATGCAAAGCAGCTCTCTGATGTTACTTTTTTGAACTAGTTTTCCTTTCAAGCTAATGTTGGACTCCTTTAAGAAGCCTCATAGAAAACTGCATTGTGGGACCAATATGGTGTTCTTTTGACTTATAGGCCATTCATAGTCTACTGAGACTTTCAGGAAAAATGATATACAAAGCATCTCTCTGATGCCCCCATTTCAAGGTAACTCTCAACAGATAGGTCACCTTCTGGGGAACTGTTTGGTTTAGCTTATTAATTCCCTAATCATGTCTTAAAGGGGTCCTCTGATTAAAACGTACTTGTCCCCTATCCACAGAATAATAAGGGACAATTAAAAAGAATAGCTGGAGGTCTGACCCTTCCACCCCGCCCGTTGAATAAATGACAACGATCAGCCGATGATCGTTTTATCAGCTGATTGTGGTTTTTATCACAGAGCAATTATCTTTAGAATCAGCCTGATTTGGCAGTTTATCTCTCCGTGTAATATCACAAGCTTGAGTTGAGTTATCTTCTCTTGCATCCTGATAATAATATGATTAAATTTGATGCTATAGAAAATGCTGCCTTCGTGGATGGATATTTTTGGTGGGAATTCCCATTCCTAATGTAGCACCTAATTTATACAGATATTCTACTTAGGACCTATGGCAGCATCCTTTGGTTACAAATATCTCACAAAGAAGCTCTAACAATGGATGGGAAATAATTTCTGAAAGAAAACACAATTGTCATGTCCAGGAAGAGGTAATAACAGTTTAAAACATGTATACTCATCCAGGAGTACCTGCTTGGCAGAAATTGGTGAAGTCTTGTTCACACAGCGTATTTGTTCATCCCAGCTATATATCAGTATCCCACAAAAATTATGCTGATATATAATGTATAGCACATGTGGTAAACAAGGGGCTGCTAGGTGTATCTTGCAAGGGCAGGTGTTGGTGTACGTCAGCGACACTTGTCACAGGGCCTGAGTGGTATGTACCATCCCCTAGGTCACAGACATACAACCATTAAAAGGCTGTAGGTGTAGTCCCTGTAGGATTTGGGTAGTGCAGATGAACCTCAAAGTCCAGGATCACTTAACCACTTGAATGCTTTAATGAACAGTTCTTAAAGTGACAGGACACAATAACATTTCAGAGCAAGTTTTGATAGTGGTTTGTACTGGAGTGTGATTGCCTTTGTAATACTTTAAGATAGTTTTCAGATAGGAGATACATGAGTTGCAAGTGTCCCTCAAGTAGGTTTTAGACAGAAGACTTGCAGAGTTGATAGGGGGCTACCAGTTGGCCCCATCTGGGCAGTTCAGAACTCTGTCAGAGTGGCTTCAAGGCTTGAGACTTCATAGAAAACTACCATTAATTACGGTTTGGAGAATAGTGCCTATTGCCGAAAAAAAGATCCAGATCCAGGAATACGGGCCCTGGGCTTATAAAACTGGGTGGAGATATTCCCTCAAGATTACCCAAGGCAATTGAGCAGTATAAGAGGGGTACATCAGCTTTAAGTGCAACTTAACCAAAACACTGGGGACAGTTCTGGTTAGCTCAAAAACTGCCTGAGAAAATACTTGAATACAGAATACACTAAGCACACAGAACAAACCACTAACTCTTATATATGGGCTATAGCTGGGCTAACAACCAATTGGTATAGGGAGACAACTTTCCAAAATAAACCTAGGATAGAATGCAACTTGTGTGGCCATCATACTCTAAGCATGTGTATAACATCACATAACATAACATAACAGTACATTAACCTTTACAGACCTTAAATGTGCTGTAAAAGAATAGTCCAATGCACATTGGTGGCATCTTGTAACCAAAAGTGAATCCTACAGGTTTGAGCCTACAGTACAGAAAAGACTAGCACAGTGGTGTTAGGCAGTATAAGGAACCTTCTAGAAAATACCTCAGTGCTGACTTAAAGAAACTAGAGCACAGTAGTGACACATTATTTCTGGGACACTATACATATAAGGGAGTATTTTCACTTTTTTGGGCTAAGCATAATTAGCTGGTGACTACATTAGGACCATTAGGGTGCTCTCACACACACTTTTTGTCTGGTGTTTTTCAGAAAGGAAAAAAAAAAGCCAGAAAAACACCAATGCCGCCGCGTATTGCCTTTATGTGCGAATTATTTTTTGTGGTTCAGTTGTTTTTGTGTGCTGAACTTTTTTTCTCTGCTATCACATGACCTAGCTGTTGGACCACAAAAGGTGAAAGAAACACCAAAAAAAAACCACCATATGGACAGCAATGATGTTTTTTTACACAACTAGCACAAGCCTAAAGGACAGAAATGGCTGAACATCAGTTTGACACAACTAGAACAGTCCCACATTGATTTCTATGGAAGAAAAAACGTCACAGACACCACATGACTTTTTTTTGGGAAAAACGCCAGTGCCCAGATGTTAGCTTTAAGTCAATGGAAGTTTATGATATGCCTTACACACATGGGGGGATTTATTAAATTGGTTTATAGTAGAATTGTCTTAGTTGCCCCTAGCAACCAGATTCCACCTTTCATTTTTCAAATAATCTCTGAGGAATGAAAAGTGGAATCTGATTGGCTGTTAGGGGCAACTAAGACAATTCTACTTTACAGCAGTTTGATAAATCTCCCCCATGTTTTTTTTCTTTTTGAGTCACGTTTTTCTCTCCTTTCTGGCATGTTAAAATTCTGAAACCTCTAAAATGCAGCATGCATGCACTCATGGTGTTTTTACTGCAGTTTTTTTTCGAGATTTTAAGGCAGTGTGAAGCCAGCCTTAAAGTGAAAAGAGTTGCTGCTGTGTTCTACAGATGTTGACATACACTCACCGGCCACTTTATTAGGTACACCATGCTAGTAACGGGTTGGACCCCCTTTTGCCTTCAGAACTGCCTCAATTCTTCGTGGCATAGATTCAACAAGGTGCTGGAAGCTTCCTCAGAGATTTTGGTCCATATTGACATGATGGCATCACACAGTTGCCGCAGATTTGTCGGCTGCACATCCATGATGCGCATCTCCCGTTCCACCACATCCCAAATATGCTCTATTGGATTGAGATCTGGTGACTGTGGAGGCCATTTGAGTACAGTGAACTCATTGTCATGTTCAAGAAACCAGTCTGAGATGATTCTAGCTTTATGACATGGCGCATTATCCTGCTGAAAGTAGCCATCAGATGTTGGGTACATTGTGGTCATAAAGGGATGGACATGGTTAGCAACAATACTCAGGTAGGCTGTGGCGTTGCAACGATGCTCAATTGGTACCAAGGGGCCCAAAGAGTGCCAAGAAAATATTCCCCACACCATGACACCACCACCAGCCTGAACCGTTGATACAAGGCAGGATGGATCCATGCTTTCATGTTGTTGACGCCAAATTCTGACCCTACCATCCGAATGTCGCAGTAGAAATCGAGACTCATCAGACCAGGCAACGTTTTTCCAATCTTCTACTGTCCAATTTCGATGAGCTTGTGCAAATTGTAGCCTCAGTTTCCTGTTCTTAGCTGAAAGGAGTGGCACCCGATGTGGTCTTCTGCTGCTGTAGCCCATCTGCCTCAAAGTTGGCCGTACTGTGCATTCAGTGATGCTCTTCTGCCTACCTTGGTTGTAACGGTTGGCTATTTGAGTCACTGTTGCCTTTCTATCAGCTCGAACCAGTCTGCCCATTCTCCTCTGACCTCTGGCATCAACAAGGCATTTCTGCCCACAGAACTGCCGCTCACTGGATGTTTTTTCTTTTTCGGACCATTCTCTGTAAACCCTAGAGATGGTTGTGCGTGAAAATCCCAGTAGATCAGCAGTTTCTGAAATACTCAGACCAGCCCTTCTGGCACCAACAACCATGCCACGTTCAAAGGCACTCAAATCACCTTTCTTCCTGGTGAGACCCACATGACCGCAATTAGCAGGAGACACCTGAGTGCACATGGTTTTAATCCCTCCTGTTTTTTCCCATTCTGTTTGCTGCAGCTATGGTGAGCGCAATACCTTATCCAGACTTGTGCTGCTTGGGGGCGACCTTCTCCGCCGGCGGTGCTGGCCGGGTTCTGGTGTGGTGTTTTTGGGTCTGGTCCTGTGGCATGGGGGTCGCAGGGCCGTCCCATGGCCCCCGTTCCCCGGCTGTGCGCGCCTGCGGGGTTGGTGGCCACTGACTGGCACGGTGTGGACTTAGTGTAGGGACCCATGTGTATCAGATACCGGCACAAGGTACATGGGGCAGTATGGCTTGATCAATTCATACACAAAATTCTGATGTGTTTTATATTTAGCCAAGCGGCACTAGTATCAGCCATAGGGGTGAGGTGCAGCACTCTGTTTCTTCCCTGAACCGCATTTTGTTTCTCTCTTTTCTCCGTGTTTTGCACTCCTCCTGGTGAGACCCACATGACCGCAATTAGCAGGAGACACCTGAGTGCACATGGTTTTAATCCCTCCTGTTTTTTCCCATTCTGTTTGCTGCAGCTATGGTGAGCGCAATACCTTATCCAGACTTGTGCTGCTTGGGGGCGACCTTCTCCGCCGGCGGTGCTGGCCGGGTTCTGGTGTGGTGTTTTTGGGTCTGGTCCTGTGGCATGGGGGTCGCAGGGCCGTCCCATGGCCCCCGTTCCCCGGCTGTGCGCGCCTGCGGGGTTGGTGGCCACTGACTGGCACGGTGTGGACTTAGTGTAGGGACCCATGTGTATCAGATACCGGCACGAGGTACATGGGGCAGTATGGCTTGATCAATTCATACACAAAATTCTGATGTGTTTTATATTTAGCCAAGCCGCACTAGTATCAGCCATAGGGGTGAGGTGCAGCACTCTGTTTCTTCCCTGAACCGCATTTTGTTTCTCTCTTTTCTCCGTGTTTTGCACTCCTCCTGGTGAGACCCACATGACCGCAATTAGCAGGAGACACCTGAGTGCACATGGTTTTAATCCCTCCTGTTTTTTCCCATTCTGTTTGCTGCAGCTATGGTGAGCGCAATACCTTATCCAGACTTGTGCTGCTTGGGGGCGACCTTCTCCGCCGGCGGTGCTGGCCGGGTTCTGGTGTGGTGTTTTTGGGTCTGGTCCTGTGGCATGGGGGTCGCAGGGCCGTCCCATGACCCCCGTTCCCCGGCTGTGCGCGCCTGCGGGGTTGGTGGCCACTGACTGGCACGGTGTGGACTTAGTGTAGGGACCCATGTGTATCAGATACCGGCACGAGGTACATGGGGCAGTATGGCTTGATCAATTCATACACAAAATTCTGATGTGTTTTATATTTAGCCAAGCGGCACTAGTATCAGCCATAGGGGTGAGGTGCAGCACTCTGTTTCTTCCCTGAACCGCATTTTGTTTCTCTCTTTTCTCCGTGTTTTGCACTCCTCCTGGTGAGACCCACATGACCGCAATTAGCAGGAGACACCTGAGTGCACATGGTTTTAATCCCTCCTGTTTTTTCCCATTCTGTTTGCTGCAGCTATGGTGAGCGCAATACCTTATCCAGACTTGTGCTGCTTGGGGGCGACCTTCTCCGCCGGCGGTGCTGGCCGGGTTCTGGTGTGGTGTTTTTGGGTCTGGTCCTGTGGCATGGGGGTCGCAGGGCCGTCCCATGGCCCCCGTTCCCCGGCTGTGCGCGCCTGCGGGGTTGGTGGCCACTGACTGGCACGGTGTGGACTTAGTGTAGGGACCCATGTGTATCAGATACCGGCACGAGGTACATGGGGCAGTATGGCTTGATCAATTCATACACAAAATTCTGATGTGTTTTATATTTAGCCAAGCCGCACTAGTATCAGCCATAGGGGTGAGGTGCAGCACTCTGTTTCTTCCCTGAACCGCATTTTGTTTCTCTCTTTTCTCCGTGTTTTGCACTCCTCCTGGTGAGACCCACATGACCGCAATTAGCAGGAGACACCTGAGTGCACATGGTTTTAATCCCTCCTGTTTTTTCCCATTCTGTTTGCTGCAGCTATGGTGAGCGCAATACCTTATCCAGACTTGTGCTGCTTGGGGGCGACCTTCTCCGCCGGCGGTGCTGGCCGGGTTCTGGTGTGGTGTTTTTGGGTCTGGTCCTGTGGCATGGGGGTCGCAGGGCCGTCCCATGGCCCCCGTTCCCCGGCTGTGCGCGCCTGCGGGGTTGGTGGCCACTGACTGGCACGGTGTGGACTTAGTGTAGGGACCCATGTGTATCAGATACCGGCACGAGGTACATGGGGCAGTATGGCTTGATCAATTCATACACAAAATTCTGATGTGTTTTATATTTAGCCAAGCCGCACTAGTATCAGCCATAGGGGTGAGGTGCAGCACTCTGTTTCTTCCCTGAACCGCATTTTGTTTCTCTCTTTTCTCCGTGTTTTGCACTCCTCCTGGTGAGACCCACATGACCGCAATTAGCAGGAGACACCTGAGTGCACATGGTTTTAATCCCTCCTGTTTTTTCCCATTCTGTTTGCTGCAGCTATGGTGAGCGCAATACCTTATCCAGACTTGTGCTGCTTGGGGGCGACCTTCTCCGCCGGCGGTGCTGGCCGGGTTCTGGTGTGGTGTTTTTGGGTCTGGTCCTGTGGCATGGGGGTCGCAGGGCCGTCCCATGGCCCCCGTTCCCCGGCTGTGCGCGCCTGCGGGGTTGGTGGCCACTGACTGGCACGGTGTGGACTTAGTGTAGGGACCCATGTGTATCAGATACCGGCACGAGGTACATGGGGCAGTATGGCTTGATCAATTCATACACAAAATTCTGATGTGTTTTATATTTAGCCAAGCGGCACTAGTATCAGCCATAGGGGTGAGGTGCAGCACTCTGTTTCTTCCCTGAACCGCATTTTGTTTCTCTCTTTTCTCCGTGTTTTGCACTCCTCCTGGTGAGACCCACATGACCGCAATTAGCAGGAGACACCTGAGTGCACATGGTTTTAATCCCTCCTGTTTTTTCCCATTCTGTTTGCTGCAGCTATGGTGAGCGCAATACCTTATCCAGACTTGTGCTGCTTGGGGGCGACCTTCTCCGCCGGCGGTGCTGGCCGGGTTCTGGTGTGGTGTTTTTGGGTCTGGTCCTGTGGCATGGGGGTCGCAGGGCCGTCCCATGGCCCCCGTTCCCCGGCTGTGCGCGCCTGCGGGGTTGGTGGCCACTGACTGGCACGGTGTGGACTTAGTGTAGGGACCCATGTGTATCAGATACCGGCACGAGGTACATGGGGCAGTATGGCTTGATCAATTCATACACAAAATTCTGATGTGTTTTATATTTAGCCAAGCGGCACTAGTATCAGCCATAGGGGTGAGGTGCAGCACTCTGTTTCTTCCCTGAACCACCTTTCTTCCCCATACTGATGCTCGGTTTGAACTGCAGGAGATTGTCTTGACCATGTCTACATGCCTAAATGCACTGAGTTGCCGCCATGTGATTGGCTGATTAGAAATTAAGTAGTAACGTGCAGTTGGACAGGTGTACCTAATAAAGTGGCCGGTGAGTGTATAACTGGGTAACTGCAGTAACACAAGTCAATCCAGCCTTCTCCCGTTGTTGTTGAGGCTAACAGCCTCATCTTATACGTTGAATGAACAACTCAGAGGAACACATTTAAGAAATGTGCACCCCTGGTGTATGCCATGGAAAAGGCACAGATACTTACCTTTTCCATGGTGTACGCCAACCATAACCTCCGCTTGAATGACCTCTTTCCATGAATAATTCATCATTGTTTACTCCTGGAAACAAATGCAAACCAAGCGAAAATCTCTGCAATCCTTGTGACAGGTATAGGTTCGACCAGTGTTACTAAGAGGCATGCATCACAAATCTATCTGGGTATGGTAATTGGGGATGGGACTTTATTTAAGACTAGTGTATGAGTATGCCAGTCTTTAAAAATCGCCCTCAAAGAATGCAGAGAAGAGTACTGTTCTAAAAACATGGAGGTAGGATGTGCTGTAGAAACAGCATTTATCTCAGAGTTAGTATCCCTTTCAGAGAACAGTCTTGACAGCTTCTACAGATTTGGAGAATTTTAGGATGGTTTCCAAAAGATGTAAGCTAATACAATAATTGTAAAATCTCACTTACCTGATAAAGGGTCCAATCTGGATCGAAAACATTGCAGTGCACTTACCAACAAGTATATCTGCTGATTCATCTGCTCTTTAGATCTGGGCAAATGGTCCATTTATTCTGCTCCTGCTATTTCTTTATTTATTTATTTTTAACTACAGACAGAGTGATAAATCTGGGCCAATATTTCTGAGAGGCAGTAGAAACAGTACCATCAAAAGCAGAGACAATGATGAAATTGCCTAATACTATTCACTTAAATTAAGATCATTCTTAGGCTATGTTCAAACTCTGTACAAACAATTGCTGTAGGTAACCTTAAACAATGGCCATTTAAGCGGAAAGGCGATTGTTTGGACAATGCTTGACCATAGCCTAAGGGTTCTGTTGTTATGCTACAGAATAAACCAGGCCTCTTGATGGTTCATTTATTTAACCCCTAGGCGACCCTGGACGTACAGTTACGCCATGGAAGTCTGTCACCAGACAACCCTGGACATAGCTGTACGTCCTGGGTGTTTCTCCTGCTATGAAGCACACTCCGGAGAGGAGCGCGCTTCATAGGAGCTGGGGGCTGCAGCGGCTGCAGTGTTTGCTGGGTTCACACTATGTATATTTGAGGCTGTATTTGTGAGGCTGTATAGCAACCAAAACCAGGAGTGGATTGAAAACACAGAAAGGCTCTGTTCACATAATGTTGTAATTGAGTGGATGGCCATCATTTAATGGCAAATATTTGCTGTTATTTTAAAACAACGGCTGTGGTATTGAAATAATGGCCGTTATTTACTGTTATATGGCGGCCATCCACTCAATTTCAATATTGTGTGAACAGATCCTTTCTGTGTTTTCAATCCACTCCTGGTTTTGGTTGCTATGAGGACCTGACATGAGGACCAAATACAGCCTCAAATATACATAGTGTGAACCCAGTTTAAGTGTAAGTGACAGGGAAAGTCCCCTGTCACTTACCGATCAGGACCCCCGCAGTTACATTGTATCAGACTGCCGGATGTTTCTTACCTTCCTCCGTGCGGTCTGATCGGCGATCTGCTCACTGAGCCTGCACAGGCAGGCTCAATGAGCGGATCACCTATCACACTGATCAATGGTATGCCTATGGCATAGCAGTGATCAGTGTAAATAATCAAACAAATGTATGTAAAAAGTCCCCCAAAGGCACTTCAAATGTGTGTAAAAAAAAGTTAAAAACACCAATACACTACCCCGAAGCCCTCCCTAAATAAAAGTTGAAATCACTCCCCTTTCCCATTATATTAATAAAACATATAAAAATAAATAAATAAACATATAATATACCGTAGCGTGCGTAATTGCCCGATCTTTCAAAATATAACAAGTGTCATTGCGAACGGTGTACATGAAAAGAGGGAAAAAAGTATGCGGATTATCGATTTGATGTTAAATTATATATTAAAAAAATTTAATAAAAAGTGATCAAAACATTCAATCTTCACAAATATGGTATTAATAAAAACTAGAGATCATGGCGAAAAAAATGACACCCCATACAGCCCCGTAGGTGAAAAAATAAAACCATTATAAGCATCACAATAGGCACATTTTATTAATAATTAATTGCCAAAAAAGGATTTCATAAAAAAAAAAAAATATATATATATATATATAAAACATTAGAGAATCTGTGTAAACCTGCATATGGTTGTGCTCGGGCTGACCTATAGAATAGTGGTTCACGTCGTTTTTACCATATAGTGCATTACGTAGACACAGGAACCCCCCAAACGTTACCATATAACATTCTTTTTTACGATTTCACCTATTTATATCTTCATAAATAATAATTTTGGAATTCCATCATACATGTTATGGGAGAATGAAAGACGCCATTAAAAAGTACAACTATTCCTGTAAAAAACAAGCACTTACATGGCCTGTAGATAGAAAACGGAAAGTGCTAGAGCTCTTAGAAGGGGAGGAGGGAAAAACAAAAACACTAAGATCAAAATTTGCGCGGTCCACTGGGTCATTTTGGGCCTGGTCCTCAAAGGGTTAAAAAATGTGCTAATAATGCCAACAAAAAGTCTCATTTGCATGATAGGTGAAGTTCTACAAGGTTCATTCTACACAAGGTACATTCTACACATGGGTAACAGTTCTGATGGGCTAGGGGAAATTCTCCACCAAGAAAACCCAAATTAATTTGTTTAGCCCTGGACTATGTTCACATGATGTTTATTTTTCTTTCTCTGTTGTTTTATATTTATTTATTTTTGAATAATACTTTATTTTAATAAAATAAATAAATAAAATTAAAAAATGACAGCAGGTCAGGTGGTCATAGGTAAAATATACAGAAATAAACACGGGTAAGTCTCAACAGAGAAGCAAATAAGTATCACATACATTTTTATCCAGGAATAGATCCTGAGATGGTATATTAGTGTGTTCTAAGGTTATTCCGGATGTGGTAAAAGGGGGGTGTCTAGAGGCTGTATTTAGAGAGTAGTAAAATAATAGCCATCCAGTGCATGGTAGGAAAGGAAAGAAGAGCAGAAGAGAAAGAAGAAGGGTGGATGACAGACAAGACACTACCATACAATATCTCGCGGCATGTAGTATGAAGTGATATATATATAATTCAGTTTGGATTATGCATATCCTATGCTGGTCATCTATAGTGGGTTGTGGACATGTAGCTTATTTACAGGGGGGGGGATAGGGAGGAAGAGGGAGTGTTGGGGTCAGGGGTTCCGGTAGGCCTAATATATTTAAGAACCCCCAATGTTCCCTTCAGATCCTCAGTTAAATACCAGGTAGATTGTGTAAATGGTTGCACTATATGTTGTAATTCAGGTTGCGAAAAAAATGAGGTAAGAAATCGCTTCCATTTACGAAATAGGGGGGCTGTAAGCTTTTCTTTGCTTCGTAGGGCCAATCAGCGTTCTACATAGAACAAATGCTGTAATTTAGTTATAACACGTTCTAATGTAGGAAGGGTAGGATGGATCCATTCTTGTAGGATGCAGTGTTTTGCAATAGTCAGTATGAGGTGAGCTAATGCAGGTAAGTAAGTATATGTCTCTTACGAGCCCTCTATGGTTAGCCCTATAGAAATATGGCTTCAAGTGGGGTTAACCGGGAGGAAACGTGGTGACTTTTTTAAGGAGATCTGACCCGTCTCTCCAGAAGGCCTCCAAACAAGGGCAATGCCATATACCATGAAATAGATCGGTTTTTGGGGTATCGCATTTTGGGCACATCGCCTTTTGTTCCGGGAGTAAGGCGGAGAGAGGTAGCGTGAAAGCATAAATGGCATTGTGAGTAAGTTTAAGTTGCGTCTCCCTCCATTTTTCATTAAAAATTTGTTTCCTGAAGGCTAACAGGCCAGTTTAAATATGTTTAGAGATGTCTGGAATGTTAGGAGCTTTAGCACAATATTTGCTTGGGCAATGTGCAGATGTGGGCAGAAGCCGTGTAAGTAATTTTTTTTATATAAAAGGGACACTGAGTTACCTGGGGGATGTAATAGCAGGGAGTCAAAATCATTCGGCGGGGCCTCAGATGCTATGTCCGTCAATCTGGATGCAAAATACAATTTGACCTGTTGATAGGGTTGGAAGTCCGTCGTCGGGATATGATAGATATCCGCTATTTCAGATAATGTGAGCCAGCGTTTTTCTGCAGAATGGAGTAAGTCTCCCAAGACCTTAACCCCTGCCGATCTCCATTGAGACAATAGACAGCTCGATTTTCGGGGTGGGAAGTCAGAAACGTCCCACAGCGGAAATGTTTAGAGCATTGAAATGATTTGTTAAATTTCATACGGATCTGCCTCCACGCCAAGATAGTGTGAGTGAGCCAAGATGAGTGAGCTTTTCATGGCTGGGGGGAGCGCAGAGAGAGGACCATGAAGTATTGCCATTAAGTTCCATGGCGCGACCAGTTGTTTTTCCAGTGCGGTATTGTAATGTACAGACGTGCTATGTTGCCAATCTAACACATGCCTAAAGAGGCATGCGAGGTTATAGCCGCGTATATTAGGAAAGTTTACACCACCTTCCCCTTTAGACAACATGAGTTTACAGAGAGCGATCCTTGGCTTCTTACCAGCCCAAATTAACCTAGTGAAGGTATATTGGAGTGCCACCACATCGGAGTGTTTTAGTAATACCGGTATTGTTCGTAAAGGGTGGAGGAGTTTTGCAAAACCTGACATCTTTACTAGGTGGCATCTGCCCAGAAGTGACACTGGAAGCGAGCACCATCTATACAAGTCAGTTTTTATTTTGGCAAACAAAGGTGGGTAATTAAGAGAGTAGATAGAGTGTGGTGTCTTCCTGATTTAAATCCCTAGATAGGTGATTGTGTTGTTTGCGACCGTGAGCCCCAGCTGTTCTAAATTTTTCCTTTGCTTTCTGGAGGGGCGAAAAAGGGGGAGTAATTCATATTTATTCATGTTTATCTTGTATCCTGAATACCTTCCAAAGTCATCCAGGGTACGTGTGATGTTCGGGATGTCTCTGAGGGGATCCCCATTGAAAAATAGGATAATATTGCCAGCAAACAAGGCCGCCCGCACCGCCGTCCCTCCAACCTCTATACCAGGAAATACTTTTCCGGACGAGAGATGTCTAGCCAATGGTTTTAGGGCAAGGTCAAAGCGGAGCGGCGATAACGGGCAACCCTGCCGGGTCCCTTTATGTAAATTAAATATTGGGGAGAGGAATCCTGGGGTATATATCCTAGCTGTTGGTGCCTGATAGATGTGGGAAAGATAAGTCCTAGATGCCCCAGACACCCCAAAAGCATCTAAAACCTTACCCAGCCAGGGCCACCAGACGCTATCAAAAGCCTTTTCGGCATCTAGAGTGATAAGGGTCGGGTGGTCACCTGGTCTGGGAAGGAGTTGGTAATTGCAGAGCGGTTTTTGATAACCAACCTGCTCTGCGGCAATGAAGGTTGGCATAATAGTGGAGAGACGATCTGCCATTACTTTTGCCAACAATTTGGCGTTGACATTTATAAGTGAAATGGGACGGTATGATCCCGGGGATAGGGGATCCTTGCCGGGTTTCGGAAGAAGTTTAATACATGACATTTGTGTCGAATGAGCCAGGCCCTTCTCCGTGAAAGTCCCGTTGAATAGTTCTGACAATGGTGTGGCTATCTGATCGCCTAGGGCTTTATAGAACGGCCATGTAGCCATCTGGCCCAGGAGCTTTGGAAGATTTAAGAGTTTTGATGGTTTCAAGGACTATCTGTGGGGTGACGGGAGCATTAAGGAGTTCTAGTTGATCAGGTGATAGCTGTGGAAGTTTAAGGTTTAAGAGGAGGGTATTAGTAAGGTCTGGGGAAGAAGTGTCAGTATATAGCTGTTCATAAAAATGAGCGAGATGGTCACTAATTTGTTTTGGGCTGGTAAGAACTTGACCATGTTGGTCGCGAAGGCAAGTAATATGGTGCAAGTTTCTGCGGCCTCTTGGTAGGTTGGCAAGTAGCTTGCCTGCTTTATTACCATATCTGTGGAGTGTCGCTTCCAGGTCTGAATGTGAAAGGTTTTCTCTCTGCACCACCCAATCAACAAATTGGCGTTTGGCTTGAATCCATGTCTCCCTGGAGGTCGGAGTAGGCGTCTGTAAGAAAGTAGTATAACATTGTCTTAGGTGGTCGCTGATAGCTGTATATTTCTTCACAGCTTCCTTCTTTTTTGCTGTTGTGTATGCTATGATGTCACCCCACAGCACCGCTTTGGCTGTACCCCAGAAGAGGGCGATATTGTCCCTGTGGGAATCATTGTCAGAAGCATAGCTGAGCCAACCTCCCTTCAATAAAGAGATGAACTCTTCATCTGATCCTAGTGCTGCGGGTAAACGCCACAGGATGTCAGTGCCTCTAGGAAATGTTTCAGTTAGGGAAATTAACACTGGGGAGTGGTCCGATATGACCAGCTGTTCTATGGAGGTGTGATGTACCTTTGGGAGTAGGGTGTGGGAGGTAAGTATATAGTCTATTCGTGACCATGTTGATCTTATGGCCAAGTAAAATGTATAAACTCTTTCAGCTGGGTTATGTGATCTCCACAGGTCAGTCAGGCTACTGTGTGTCATGTGGGGAGAACTCTGTCCCTTCCTGGTATGACAGGAGTGCCAGATACCCCTCTCAGAGAGGGGCCTGAGGACCTATCTTTCAGGGGGTGCAACACTGTGTTAAAATCCCCTCCTAATACTTTGCATGTTGCGGAGTCGGCTAGCAATTTGGATTCCAGTGTGGAGAAAAATAAAGCATTGTCCCCGTTAGGGGCATATGTGTTATAGATACTGAGTGTGCCACACAGGGTTTCTATAATCATGTTGTGAAATCTGCCCTCCTCATCATGGGCTGTGCTAAGTACTTTATGTGGGAGGTTCTTATGAATCAGCGTGATAACTCCTGCTTTCCGGTCGAGGGAGGGGGAGCCATAAACGGTGCCTATCCATAATTTGTGCAGTCTAGTGAAATTGTCTTGCCCCAGGTGAGATTCTTGAAGCAGTATGATGTTGCCCTTAAGTTTTTTGAGATGGCGTAAGACCATCATGCGCTTTTGTGGGGAGCGCAGTCCCTTAATATTCCAAGATACGATACGCATAAAAATAACATATGACTTTGGTTTGTGAAATAGGTTTCATACTCACGAAATCGGGAGATCCAAGAACTGTATTCCCCTTGTGTCTGGTCACGAGAAAAACAATGAACATCATATTAAGGACAAGGACAAAAGAGATAGACATAACACAGTTAGAAGGAAGAAAAAGGAGAGAGGGAAAAACAGAAGGGAAGAAAAAAAGAAGAAAAAAAAAACAGTTAACAAAGCGCCACGAGGTGGCATTATGGCCAGCCTAGGACTCCTGGCCAATCATTTAAAGAGCCCTTGACTTCCTTTTTTCACTCCCACAGACTCGAAAGGGTGTAACGGGGGGGATGGGAGGGGCGATATTAAGGGGTTGGGGGAAGAGGATAAGGAGGTAGGGAGGAAGAAGGGTAAAGGAAAGAATGAGGGTAAAGAGGGGCAGGGGCCCATTACCATATTGGTAATGTAGTAGTGGCCCGCTAGCCGTAGCTATAGTTTTGCTGGGTAACAGCAACTAGAAAGTAAAGCCAATTTGGCAACTGCAATTCCATTGTGAGTATTAGAAATGAACAGCAAGACAAAAAGGCAAGACAAAAAAGGTAACAACATCTCCCATCATTTTGTTAGGCAGAGACATTAGTGGCTGGGACGAGAAAGTTCACATAGTCACTCAGGGAGGAAGAGCGACTGCAAGGTCAAGGTCAGGGGACGCGTGGCGCTGCCAGCGTCTTTTCTTGTCTGGACTTGCGAGGAAAAGTCCATCTTGAGCCATCTCTTCTTGGTGTTGTGCAGTCTCTGTGTATGGATGAAGTAGCAAGCACTTCGCTGCAGCTTCCATCGCTGCTATCACTATGGATGATTCGCAGAGTGGCAGGGTATTGAAGGTGAAATTTGATCCCTTGCTTGTATGTTAGCGTCTTCAGGAGAGGTGGCGAGGGGCCCCACTCTGTGTGCTCTTTCAACCCTTCTGGGGAAGGACAGACCCAAGGCTTCCGGCAGGGTGGACTCACACAGTTGTTTCAATTGTTGGGATTTTATGCTTTCAGGGAGCCCAATTAGGCGCAAGTTGCTTCGGCGCGCCCTGTTCTCTTGGTCCTCTAGTTTTTCTTAAAGAAAAGCTGTCTCTCTGGTCAGGAAGCACACTTGGGCCACTGTGGAGGAGGCCACACTCTCTACTTGGTCTACCCTGTGTTTTACAGTGTCCAAGCGCACAGTGTGCTGTTCTACTTCGACCTGAGTCTGCAGTAAAGCACTTAATGTAGAAACTAGGGTCTCTCTTAAATCTGGGGCCAAACGGTCTGCCAATTCTATTGTAAATGGCTTATAGTTGATAGGCAGCATGTGAGAATGTGGCGCAGCATCTATTTCAGCCAGCATTGAGACTTGGGAATCTTGTGAGAAGGACATAGTCCTCGTCTGCGGTACCTTTTGCCAGTGTCCCAGCGGCTTGTGTAGGATCCGTTGCCCCTGTGCGTGTTTCTAAGGCGGCTTCCGCCAGCGGGAACGTGCCATCGGCCATCTTGTGGACTTGTGCTGTGGTCGTCATCATGTCTCCCGCCGGCACTCGCAAGAGGAAACAATCCATTCCGGGAGGATCCGGAGCTGGTAGGTAGTTGTACCAAGGTAACGGGCCCCCTACATCGGGAAGGGGAGTCGCTCTGGGTGCGGGCATGTTGAGGCGGTCACATCCCTGCGTCGGAAACGGAAGTCTTATATTTATTTTTATGATGTCCGTCATTTTAAGTTCAAAATTATGTCAGTCATTTTGCATTTTGGACGCCTGTCATTACTATGACTGCTTTTGGTAGATTATTCCAGTTCAGGTGGACTGATTGCCCTTTGGGTGTTTCTTTAATTGAAAAGTCAATTGAATTTAATAGTTAGGCTGGGTTCACACTACATATATTTCAGTCAGTATATTTCAGTCAGTATTGCAACCAAAACCAGGAGTGGATTAAAAACACAGAAAGGATCTGTTCACACAATGTTGAAATTGAGTGGATGGCCGTCATATAACAGTAAATAACTGCCATTATTTTAATATAACAGCCGTTGTTCTAAAATAACAGCAAATATTTGCCATTAAATGGCGGCCATCCACTCAATTTCAACATTGTGTGAACAGATCCTTTCTGTGTTTTTAATCCACTCCTTGTTTTGGTTGCAATACTGACTGAAATATACTGACTGAAATATACATATACTGACTGAAATATATGTAGTGTGAACCCAGCTAAAGATGTGAAAGGATGGTGAACCCCCCCAAAAAACACTGTATGCGTGTGTGCTACTAAAAAATAATGTTTTGTGTTTGCCAAAGATGTCTGTTTTTTTTTTTTTTAGACTCAGTGTGAACATAGCCTTGGAGTGGGCTATGTGGATTAGTTAAAGGAGAAGTCCGGAATTTTTTTTTATTAAACTATTGTATAAAAAAGTTCTACAAATCACCAATATACACTTATTACGGGAAATGCTTATAAAGTGTTTTTTTTTCCCCTGCACTAACTACTGCATCAAGGCTTCACTTCCTGGATAAAATTGTGATGTCACGACCCGACTCCCAGAGCTGTGCGGGCTGTGGCTGCTGGAGAGGATGATGACAGAGGGATACTCAGTGTTCCTCCAGTGCCCTGTGTCTCTCGGTGTCCTCCTGCCAACATCCTCTCCAGCAGCCACAGCCCGCACAGCTCTGGGAGTCGGTTTGTGACATCACCATTTTATCCAGGAAGTGAAGCCTTGATACAATAGTAAGTGCAGAGTAAAAGCACTTTATATTCCTTTCCCGCTAAGTGTATATTGGTAATTTGTATAACTTTTGGGGGGCAATACGATACTTTAATAAAAACTTTCGCTGGACTTCTCCTTTAAGCATAAAATGATAAAATTACTTATGGACAGTCTGCCAATCCATGATCATCCTGAGGGAGGCAGTTAGTTCCCAATAAAACCTGTGGACAGTTTTAATAAGCCTTCATGATTAGCATTGTCTCTTTAAAGTGACTCTGTACCCACAATCTGACCCCCCCAAACCACTTGTACCTTCGGATAGCTGCTTTTAATCCAAGATCTGTCCTGGGGTCCATTTGGCAGGTAATGCAGTTATTGTCCAAAAAACAACTTTTAAATTTACAACCCCGTGCCCTACGGGAGTATCTGTGCCCTAACTATGCACCACCCCTCTGTCCCTCCTCCCCACCCTCTTCATCATTAGGAATGCAACTAGAACATTCTCTCCATGCTGAACATTGCACAGGTCCTTAACGATCCAGCCCATGTGCCGGGCTCAACAGGTGGGGATTAGGAGTCAATCTGCCTGGAGCATTCCTAATGATGAGGAGGGTGGGGAGGAGGGACAGAGAGGTTGTGCCAGCCTAATGTATACACAATCCAGGCCACTCCCGTAGGGCACGGGGCTGCCAGTTTAAAAGTAAATTTTTAGCACAATAACTGCATCACCTGCCAAATGAACCGCAGGAAAGATCTTAGATTAAAAGCAGCTATCTGAAGGTACAAGTGGTTTGGGGGGGGGGGGTCAGATTGTGGGTACAGAGTCGCTTTAAGGGGTTGTCGAAAATAAAATTATATTTTTCTATGCTACCTGGGCTGCAGGGGAGAAGTCAGGGAAATGGAAGCTCAGTATAGACTTTATACTGGCAAGACTGAACTTCCATTTTAATCAGGAAATTTCGGGAATAACTGACATTATTTTGAAATAATGGATGTTATTTGGCCGTCAAATGGCCCCCCAAAAAATTGTGTGGTTGGAAACACTGAAAAGCATAAACCATAAAATATTGGCTAAAAACTGAGTAAAGTGCCATCTGGGCAGCTCCCACAGACTTCTCACTGCCCAGTTTGGCTTGATTTACAGACGTTTCCCTGTAGACAAACATACTCTCAGTTGATGGTGTCCCACAAGGTTAACATTGCTTGGGCTGCTCTGACATTTTCCACACTGATTGCATAATGTTGTAGCGCATTGGCTGTACGATCCATTGACATTGGTTGATGGAGATTGTCCTGTTATTAATTTATTCATTAATTAGCATTACATGCACCAAAAAGAATGTCAATAACTACAGGAGACTGGGCGAATGGGCTACAAAAATAAATAAAAAAAAAAATCTGCAAACCAGTGGACCACCAGTAATGAAGGAATGATGCCACTTTCTCTTTTTGGGGCGACATTACATGTCCCCTTTAAGACACAGATCCCAGAATCTGTAGGATTTGTTAAACTCAATATAAAAAAGTTAAGAAATTCTTATTAATAGGCATTATTACTACTTAAATTCTTGTACCATCTTATCTGATAGCACTTGTATGTAATTAATGCTGATGTATCTAAAAATATTAATAATAGTTGGTGGATAGCTCTGTGTGGGTATTGCTCTTTTTCATTTGCCAACAAAATAAATACATGTGTTCTGGAGTGAGTTTCTCTTTGCATGACTTACCATCAACATCACAATTAAACATAGAGCAAATGTAAAACAAGACAATCTCTTCTTTTATATTGGATGTGTATGTATATTATTTTATACATAAAAGACTATTTTCTAACTACACCTATGCTTTCTGTGCATTTTGTTTTTTAGTTTTACTTGCTTTGTCTATAATTTTATCTCAGTGATTACTGCTACACTCGTGTGTTATTTATCTGAGGTATGCAAACGCATTGGGCATGGACAATCTACAAAAATTAAAAAAACACAGGTGCTTTGACAACAATCCAAATCAAGAGTGGACAAGCATAACTGTGCCTAAAATCAGAATCACATGTAGAATGTGATTACTCATTGCCTCGAGAGCACTGAACAAAATAATCTTTAGTAACATAATGGTTTTAATTAAAATTGCTAATAATATATAGTATAATAATAATTATTACTAATAATAGTGGAACAGAAACTTTTACACAGAAAGGCCACAGCCACATAACATCATTTTTTGGCTATTTGACAGCTGTTTGGACAGCCTTTACTTTGCGTGAAAAAAAGTATGTTGTTTCTTAATAACAGACGTTATTTTGAAAAAAATAAAATAAAAAAGTTTGTCAAACAGCAAAAAAAAAAAGGAATGGGTGGTCTTGGCAAACACAACACAGCTTTTTCATTATAATTTTACACTGACAGAAATACTGACCAAAATACGATGAACATAGCCTAACTGTGCTTGGTTTAAAGGTGAAAAAATGTAGCAAACATACATCATTGTATATAAAACACAAAATAAATCCATAAATATATTTTTTAAATACTAGCTTTAAGATAAAAAGTGGGTTTAATATAGCTCTGTAATGGCCTGATGCCAAGGGAAAGAAGCAACGGGAGCACATAGCGTTGCTTATAGTGCCTCGCTAGTCTGTCACTTCAATGAAGATTTAGCTTCAGCTTTTGGTATATAGAATAAGACAAGGACATTTCATTTTAAGGGGGGTTTCCAGGAAAATGTGATAGATAGCCTATATTCAGGACTATACTGTGAAATGGGCTGTAAGCAGTGGGTTCCACTCATAATGTAGTGGCTCAGCTCCCATTCAAGTTAACAGAGCCAACCCCCTCCATCCCCATTTACTGTATAGTGCAGGTGGCAAACAGCTGAAAACATAACAAGAATGAATTGCTGGCACCACTAGCAGTTGAAATGGAGACAAATATCAGTGGTGGTTTTATTTGCACATAATGATCGGGATATACCCCCCCGATTCTTTCGCATCCCAGAAGGCTTATTTCCCGAGATGTGGAATCAAAGTGTGCGCCAGGGAGCAGAAGGCTTCAGTGGCCTTTTGCCCCCACAAAGTTTAGCATTTCTATGGACCTATGGAGGTTCAACAGTGTAACCCTATACAAGATAATTGCATTAAGGTGCATTTCATTTTTCAGCTTGATGTAAGAGTGTTGCTGTTTCACAACTCCTGCCATTCCGCTTTCCAAACACACTCATCAATGTCAAAAGTTCATAAAATGGCATATTATATGGATGGCACTTCAGGAGCAGGAACGATAAACTGATAGATCAGAAATAGAAATGATGATTCTTGTTTTCTATCACCTTTGCTGCCTTCTTTAAAAGTCAAGTGCTTGAGAAGATGAGCTAATTATATTGATAGATGAATATATGATGCATTAGTTGTGATAACAGAACTGCCTCTCAGTTCACTGAAAAATGCAAATATAACAAAATGAATGCTACATTTATAGCAATATTTGTCATACTAGGAGTTGGTTTGTACTGTGAGTTTACTATATTGCTGTATTTATGTTATTTTTTAATATTTTGTTAAAGCGGTATTCTTATCTCAACTAACATACTTGTTGGAGTAAAATCATCGAGTAAAATATTTTTGCAAATAAAATAACTTAGCAAACTTGCCTCCCTCTCCTGATATGTTGCTCTTTCCCTCCAATTGTTGACATCTTGTTGTCTAGGTTACTGATCACCACTCTGCTCTAAAATCTGGGTATGGCAGGTGTGTGTATATATAGCTAAAGCATATAATTTAATTTTTATTTGTTAAATGACTGTATTTGAAAAAAAAGTTTATCTTGAAATCCCCTACAAGTATAAGTATCCCTTTAAGATCATAGGAGTGATTTCTTCTTTTTTCCTTTTTATGTATGTAAACAAATTCTACATAAAAAGCATAAAACGTTTTAGAGTCCAGCAAAAAGATAGTTTCCTGGCCAATAAATAAAAGGAACAGGGAGATTAAAGTTTCATAAAGTAATGTATGATTAATGTCCATGACCAATCCCTTTTCTTAAAGAACACATATCCCCTTCCTGACATGTCTACATTAATAAATACATACATACAAAAAGAAATTAAAAGCATGTTTTTGGAACTCTGCATTGTTTTGTTTTCTAGAGAAATGTACAATTTGTATTAACATTCCCTCTTGTTATTTGGGTGTCTCTACACATTCCAACATAGCTCCAGCTAACAGTGTTAGGCCATGTAGGGTCACTCCCCTTTGACAGTGGAAACAGTAAGTCCAGGTTGACACAATGCAGAGTTAGGCTTTGTTCACACAACATCAAAAATAGAGAAAAGGCTATTTAAAAACGCTATTTTAAAAACGTCAGTTTTTGCTGCGATTTAACTGACTGCAATGGCAATGCATTGAAGTCAATGAAAAGAGGGATGTCCGATGCACATGATGTATTGAATAACGGACGTTTTTACCATGGGCGGCAAAATAATGAACATGATTATTATTTTCGGACATCTTTTGTAAACAGCGGACGTTTTTTAATAGTTGTTCAAACACAGTTTTTCATTTTTCACCATTCTTTCTCCGTTTTTACTATTAAATTTAATGGGCTTTTCAATTAAGCCGCATCCAAAGTCCAATTAGTAACCCAAACTAAAATAATGTAAAAACACCAGTCATTGCAATAAGGGAAAGCCAGGCTGCTAAATGACGTCTTGTATTTTAGCCTTAAAATGAGGGACGTTATTTTCAACGCAGCTGAAAAAACGTTGTGTGAACATAGCCTTATAGTAAAATATGGTTTACAATTATATAATTCAATAAGCAAGTATATACTAAAACAGACATGTCAGGAAAGCCGTCTTGTAAGAGATTTTGAACATAATTTAAGATACTAGAATCTGTTGTTAGGACTCGAGCCATGCGTTTGGCTCCTGGCATCGCCGATTTGTGCGGCCAAAGCGTTTATAACAACAGCTCAGTTTGGTTGCTGGGGGCGCGGCGACGGCGTCCATAGCAGCTGGACTCCTCATGTTTTTCATCTACTCTGCAATGCTATTCCATGTTGTAGCAGAGGCCAGGGTTTCACTCCCCTGGCTGATCAACATAGGTGTTGTGTGTGCTCACTGATTGTTGACTGACAGCTGACTCACCAGTAAGCTGTCAGTGTCTGTGCAGGACCTGGAGCCTTAGCTCCAATCAAGCCTGAGACTGGTACTACAGGCTCCATTAGTACCAGCATTTGTATCATGTTCTTGCCTGCGATAGTATCTAGCTCCTAGTTTACTTGACCTAGCGTTTTCCTGCATTTATTCTCTGGTTACCTGACTTTGGCTATTAACCCTTTGACTACCCCTCTGGACACGGTTTTGTACTTTGCTGCTCGGTTGGTTTTGACTTGGACTCCTGACTTTCCCTTTATTGTGTTTTGTATTGTCTTGTTTTGTTCTGTGTTCCACTCAGTGAGATCAGGGACTGCCGTCCAGTTGTCCGTTGCTTTTAGAGCTTAAGATGGTGGTCTCAATATACAGAAAGTATGGTTATTCTACCTATTAAAGAATAAGAGTAAGGCATCTCCAGAGAAGGATGTCCATTCATTTGAACATCATTTGTCCAATAAGGCCAACTATATAACCATTAGACTAGCAATTCAGAGTCATGGTAAGTAAATTTTATTGCCCTCTTTTATTGAGCCCCTGAAATCCCTCTCTATGGTAATCTCTACGGTATGAGGTATAAATAAGAAATTTATCAATCACATAGGCTATGGATACTTACACGACGGGGCAGCGCACTAATTGGCTGACCGCTGGCAGATGCCGGGAGGCCCTGAAGCAAGCGAGAGCTGTGACCCGGTACAGTATCTTCCAATGCTGCGGGGGTTAATGGCACTGAGTTTGACATACTCGCAGCGGGATGACAATCCTGCTGCTAGTATGTCAGCCCATTGAAGTGAATGGGCAAGTATCCACAGCGGATTTCACTGCAAATTCACAGTGTCAAATTTGCTGCGGTTACATTGTATGTGTTTTGCAATGACAAGAGTCAAGTAATGAAATCAAGAACAGTTATATTATGTTCATAGGGTTGATGTAATTGAGCTGAAATCCCAATATGTTTGTGTACCTGTACAGACCTGGGCTTGGCAAGTATCCTCTTTAATGCTATCACCCATATAGACAAGATTACATAATATAAATACTTAGTTTAAATCCTCCCACATGACAATAGCTGGAACACTGCTGATTTTAGCAAGGCTTCATTTTAATTAATTTCACACTACATTATCAGCCAAAAGAATTTAAAATTAAAACATTTACAAACATAACTATCATTGAAGCACACAGCATTTGTATACTAAGAATGTTCATCTCGTCGGGAAAATGGTATTACATTTTTTATTATAGGAAAAGTCATCTGAGGTCTGTGCTAACTTGTGCACCTCATCTAAAACGATAAACACTTTCTTAATTCTAAAATCTTAAACTGCGTGTCATGCAGCAATGCGTATAGCACGCCTCATATATAATGACAAATCTTCCGAATAGCTTATATATTCAAAATAAACTTTAAAAAGCACTGGTTTAACCACCCCCATATACAGATTGTTCATACTTTCAACAGTACACTACTGGAAGAAGGGATGAGCGAAGCAAATGTGGAGAATCAAGATTCGCTGCAATTCACACCGTCAATTTGCTTAGTTCGGCAAAACAAATTGCTGCTGATTCATTAAGGAAATTCATAAAAGAAACAAAAAGGCGGTCGCACATGCTGTCTGGAGCATCATTGGGCAGGAGAAAGGGGTTAACCATAATTCCTAATGCCCGCCCAATCACCTGTAGGCCCCTCTGTGATGTCAGCACCTCCCCCTTACCCTCTATATAAGAGGAGGTGGCCAGTCAGCTGTGTGTGGTGGAGAGAGCAGGATTGCAGCAGGCAGTTAGAGCAGAGCAGGGAGAGACTAACAGGGTAATATAGGGACAGAGAGGAGAGGAATGTAAGAAATTGCATGAGTGACTGGCTTATTGACATTTTTTTATATTGTGGTTTTTCAATTTTTGACACTTTTACAACAACATGCTTTAACAAATGTGTCCTTCTGTATTAGTCCCAGTATTGTAGCTACTATAGTTTCGGTTGTTTTAATGAAATTCGTTAAGATTCGATTTGCAAATCTTAATGACTTTGACAGGCAATTCGCAAAGCTTGTGAAACGAATTTCCGGCTGCTTGGCTCATCTCTAATTGGAAGAGTTTAGTTGGTATTTCCTGTCAAAATTATAGTGAAAACACCCCAGCAAGTGGAGTCCTTATTGTACCTTAATGTGACTCTTAGCATAAAACTTCCTCTAAAAAAGCAATGCTGTGGGTCTTTCCCATATTAACACCCTAAATCACCATCCCTAGGGCCCTTTACACGGCCCAATATTCAAGGACGTAAACAAACTCTGATAAGTGAGTTTGGGGCTTGCTTGTAATGCCTTTACAAGGAACGATGAATTGCACAGCCAGGCGCCATGAACAATCGCTGTACTATTTGTGCAGCCATTAACATCGATTGTTATCGGCTGCACATCTGTTTACACAGAGAGATGTGCAGCCCACAACAATAGATTTTAATGCCGGTCAAAAGATCTAATCAGCCACTGACTGCTGGCACTTTTACATGGACGGAATATCTGGCGAACAAGCATTTCTAGGAACACTTGTTGCTGGTAATCACCCTGTGTAAAGAAGCCTCAAAGTGTCGCTGTTGTTAAAACTTTCAAAATCTAAATCAACAGTAGATGTGAAATATAGCAAGTCTGCAATTTACATTCATTATTTTATTATATTTTATTTTTTTGTAACCGTGCAGTAAAACAAAGCTGAACTAACCAGAAATGCAGGTCTTGTCTCCTAAAGGCAATTTTTTTGGATTTGTGCTAGTTAAAAAAAAAAAAAAAAAAAAAACAGATTTAACACAGGAATTCTGGTCAGTAGTGATGAGAGAATAGTGAAATATTTGAATATTCGATATTCGTACGAATATCTCCCGAATATTCAAATATTCAATCAAATTAAAGTCTATGGGAACAAGTATTCGATTATTGAAAAACATATATTCGACCACTTGGAGGTAAAAACTGGAAGCTGGGGAATTTGAACGCTTATCGAATATTTTTGAATATTCGGCGAACTATTCGATAATATTCGATAGATCGGATACCTGTCTATTCGATCGAATATCTATTCAATAAAACAGTATTCGCTCATCACTAATGGCCAGTACAGAGAGTCACAGCTCAATGTGTCCATTAATCACATGACTGCCTACTATCTTTGAGCGCTCAGATGTCCTGGGAAACACGGGACTTCCTGTTTTCTGACTGTTTCCTGTTGTTTGAGAAAACAAGAAGTGCCGTGTTTTCCATCATAACAAAAAAAAAAAAATCAATATAAATTGCAAAGTTGCTTTAGATCACATCTGTTGATTGAGATTTTGAAAGTTATAATAACGACAGTGACACTTTAACTTGTTAAGTTCAAAAGTGGTTCGTCTGTTTACACTGCCAGACTCATCAGTGGAAAACAGGGGAAATATTGTTAGAGGTTAGAAAAGGCCTTTGGGCTCACAACAATACCTACAGTATCTGTATGTTATTGGGTGTGGAAGGAAACCAGAGTACCTGGAGAAAACCCATGTAATTAGGGAGAAGATGAAAACTCCTTGTAGATGTTGTTTCTGATTTGATTTTACAACACTGAAGACGACAGTGCTAAACAATGTGGCTGTTAGGAGCTGGCCAGCTCCCCGCACCTCAGAAACGTGCGGCCAACTGCTGACCACGGTTTCCCTGGCAACCAGCCCAGACGGTTGCTAAGGGCGTGGTGGCACTTCTTATTGAGTAGCCGCAGTCGGGGCTTCACCAACCCTGGGTGAAGAGCATCAGGTGTTCTAGTGTTTATACACTAACTGGCAGCCGGCATCGCCAGTTAGTTATTAGTTGTGTACTAGGGCTTGAGTCCCAGTTTCGCATGGCGGTTTGGCATATCTTTTGAACCATCAGTAGCTGACTGCCTCAATGATATTGTGATATGATTGGAGGGCATGGCTGCTGCCATGGCGCAGCTGTCACAGGGCTGCACCCGTCTTTTTTCTTCCTGGTCCCATATCCTGACAGTGGCCTTGTGCTGCCTTTGCCAACCAAGGTCCCAGCCAATAGATGACAGTGCTTCATCATGGTGGCATTCCACAATCACGAGTGCCACCTGCCCTATTGTAAAAGGTGGTGTAATGCACTGAACTGTTTTTCTTTATGATGCTTTCCAGTCCTTCACACAAATGTGGATAATTAGGCCACTGAATGGCATAGCTGCCTTGAGACGTCAGGTTTCATGCGACAGCTCTGACCAGGAAGTGGCCGCGGGACTGGAGTAACGGGCGGCGCGATCCGGGCACCGGTGCTGGAATGGGAGAGGTGACCTCCGGCTTCAATTTCCACCCCCTCCCCGGCAAACCTCCAAAATACCCCCCCGGCCTTGAGAACCCTCTCAAAGTGTCACTGTCATTATAACTTTCAAAATTTAAATCAACAGTATATGTGATATAAAACAAGTTTGCAATTTGCATTCAGTATTTTTTTTTTTTTTTTAGTTTTCATACTTTAAAATAAAAGTAAACTTATCTGAAATTTGGATTTTTAGTCTTTTGCCAGTTAATAAAAAGAGACTAAACACATGAAGTCTGGCCAGTACAGAGAGTCACTGCTCAATGTGTCCACTAATCACATGGCTGCCTTCTCTTTGAGCAGTCAGATGACCTGGGAAACACAGGACTTCCTGTGTTTAGACTCTTGGAGAAAAAAAAAATCTAAACACAGGAAGTGCTGAGTTTTCCATGTTTTCTTTAAATAATAAAAAAAAGAATATAAATTGCAAACTTGCTTTATTTCACATCTACTACTGTTGCTTTTGAAAGTTATAACGACAGTGACACTTGAAACTGTTGTTATTAGTTATGTGTGTGTTTGTGTATACTGGACACTCAGTTACTTTGATGTTTTTGAATATACAATTCAGTATAGTTAAGTTATATATATATAGTATAGTTAAGATATTGATATATTATAATATATATATAACACTGGACACTCAGTTACATTGATGTTTTTGAATATACAATTCAGTATAGTTAAGTTATATATATAGTATAGTTAAGATATTGATATATTATAATATATATATAACACTGGACACTCAGTTACATTGATGTTTTTGAATAAACAATTCAGTATAGTTGGATAAGAGAACCTATTATATTTTGTGCCATGTTTTGCATATACAGTACTTAGTGTCCTATAGTTGCTTATGCGTCTATTTTGAGAAATACATGAATATCTGAATCTTAAAACCAATATATCTGGTGGCTAGATCTTCTGTTCTATCTAAAAAAAAAAGAACACTAAAGTGAATATAAAATCAGTTTGTTGTTTATTTTCTAAATCTCAAAGTTAATGAATATTGCACTTATGCTTCATTTTCCCTAACAAGCTCACTTCTATTCAGGCCACATAACATTCATTTTGAACAGGCTGTTGCCTCTATTTGCATGTTGTTCACTGTGGTTCGTGTTTAAAAGGTCACAAGAGATGAATCAGCATTAAATATTTCTTTTTAATACTTTTAATTATTAATAGTGGAATATTAATTATAAGAGCTAATAATTAAAACTCCTGGCACTTAGTATATTGTGTCTACCATCTACCTGTTTTATAAAATAGCCAATTCTTTTTATTATGTTACAATCAATTAAAAAGTAAGATTTAAATATAAGATACTATACAACATTAACTAACAGAATACACTCTCACTATTGCTCCCTGCCCAGTATTAACATGTCCAGATTTATCATTGAGGCCTACAACAAACTTCTCATATGTCATATTGGGGTTGGGGTTTAGATCTTATGACCCCTCACTGATCCTTAAACTGACCAGAGAGACAGGCCAGCTTGTTCGAGACATATGTGTCTCAGGACTCAGAACCCCAAAATTACTGCCAATGAGATTTTTTATTTTTTTTTCCAAGATAGGTATATTTTAAGTGCAATGTACTATAACCAAATAGATCAGTGGACTATAACTGATAGCATTGAATAGGAGTAACAGCTAATTTTGTCATCTAAAGAAATGGGAAGGTGGCAGGGATTGTTGCCTAGAAAATCCTAGAATGGCCCAGTTATTCTACACAAAAAAGTGTTCAATTTAAAAAAAAATAAAAATTTAAAACCCTGTATGAATATCAGATTAACCCTTCATAGTGGTAAATGAAAGTGGTTTGAGTGCCTAATGTCTTGTTATTGAGCCCCTGAGAGCCCCCTAAATGGTGCACAGCTATTTCTCATTATCTACTATACAGGAGAAGGGCCAGGGTTTTGGTGTTTGACAGCAGTACACACGCATGGCTTCCCTTCTCTTACTTCTCTAGCCAATCATGTGGAAAAGATCCACTTTATTAGGATACAAAAAAAAAACCTCAAACTGCAATGTTTCTGCCATAGCTGGTCTTTATCAAGCAAATACAGACATAAAGCTCAGATATGTCTGAAACCTAGCAGTATTTTATTTCCTAATAAGGTGTTTGTAATTAAGATCTGGTGCCTTGGAAACTGTCTACAAGAATACTATTGTAACAACATGGTGGAGAGTCATATCAAGTTCCTTATTTGATCTCTTGAAAATCACAGCACAGTACATCATATATTCCTTTCTGCTGTATCATGACATAATCATGGTGTGTGTACTAAACAAGCTTGTACTTTGCTGGGCTGATGACTTTTACAGTATAAGGCTATGTTCCCACAATGTAAATTCAGTAGTAATCACGTCCGTTGTTGCCGATTTTCAACAACCGCCGTGATTAATACTGAACCTACATTGTGCTGCAGGCTAAAGGAATCTCGGCCGGAGTGTATACATATAGTATACGTTCCAGCTGGGATCGCTAGCGGCGCCGCCAAAAACCGACTGGCAGAGAACCTGTCAGTGCCCACAATTGAGTGTGTGCCTCTGGCAGCACGCTCCATTGTGTGCAGCAGCAAATTTGGATGCAAACGCACACTGATGCACCCGCATCCGAATTTAGCAGCAGTGAAGATCATCCGCCCGGTACTGCAGTACCGGTCAGGATTATCTTCTCTGACAACGGCCGTCTAGTGTAAACATGGCCCAATACTATATAGGGCATGTGGGGAAGAAGGGGTTACTCATGTACTGACTTAGCAGGGTGCTGTGTCAGCAGAGAGGAAATAAACAGCAGCATCAAAGCAACAAGTTACAATATTCCCTGCTGCTCAAATGATAGGGAAACATTTACCTTGTATGGACAGTACAGATAAACTGGAGGTTCACAGCTTTTTAGGCCTTCTCTATGCCCACCCCCACTTCCTGTGTCCCATCTTGCTGAGGTTGTAACTAGAAAAGGATTTCCTCTTACAGAAAGAGAACAACAGATTGCACAAAGGGAATCTTTCTTCTGAGGTAAGGAATGTTTTTTTTTTTGTAAATAAAGAGGCACTCACCAATATATTTACAAAAAAAATTGCAAAAGCAGCTGGTCGCCTACCGCAGCACGCCTGTGTATCTCTGCCTGCATCACGCTTGAATGGATTTAAGGAAAACGTTTTCTTGTAAATATTTTGGTGATTGCCACTTTTTTCTTTTTTCTACAAGATTTTATTTAAGATTATCTTTGTCTCCCATAGTTTTGCTGAGCACCACTACCTACTGTAGTACTTTTTCCATTATTACATTACACCACTACCTAGTACTTTTTCCATTATTACATTACACTACTACCTAGTACTTTTTCCATTGGAATAACATTACACTAACACAGGACCAAAAAAATTAAATATACTTGGAAAATATTGACTGGCAGCCAACTAAAACTGGCGAAAGAGATGGGGCCTTTTCTGGCAGTTTTGCTTATACATGATGGGCCTGATTTACTAACGTGTTCCCAGCAGCAAATTATCAGGTTTTTGTCCATTTTCCCTATTGGGTTAGTGCTCTGACATATTTACTAAAGGTGTGCAACATAATTTTTGAAAAACCCCAAAAACCTGCCGCTTTTGTCCAAAAACTCACCAAAAGGGCATGTCATGGTTGTGTCATGGCTATGTCCTTTAAAACCTTCCACAGCCGACAGATTTATTGAGTAAACCATCATTTTTTATGGGTTTTCTATTCTACATATTAGCCACTTTTAGTGTGGCGGGATGGTTGGATTTTAGTTTTGTCTTGTGAAAAACCTTCCAGATTTACATTAACAAATTTGATGTGGAAAAACAAACACAATCGACAGCAAAATGGCTTAAAATGGAAGCATTGTTAGTAAATGAGGCCCTGTATCTCGCCTCCATGATATCAAACTGAATTTAAAGCGACTCTGTACCCACAATCGGACACCCCCAAGCCGCTTGTACCTTCTGATAGCTGCTTTTAATCCAAGATCTGTCCTGGTGTCCGTTCAGCAGATGATGAAGTTATTGTCCTAAAAAACATCTTTTAAATTTGCAGCCCTGTGTCAAATTGGCGTGGCCTAGTGTATACATACCCTAGGATTGCGATACCCCTCCATATCTCCTCCCGCCCTCTTCATCATTAGGCATGCCCCAAGAAGAATTTCTCCTATTCCTCACCTGTCTGAACACTGCACATGTGCTGGATCGTTAAGGCATCTGTGCAGTGTTTAGACAGGTGATGAATAGGAAAAATTCTGCCAGGTGTAATCCTAGGGCGGACACACACTCTAGGCCACACCAATTTGACACAGGGCTGTAAGTTTAAAAGTTGTTTTTTTTAGGACAATAACTGCATCACCTGCTGAAAGGACCCCAGGACAGATCTTGGATTAAAAGCAGCTATCCAAAGGTGCAAGCGGTTTAGGGGCGGGTCGAATTGTGGGTACAGAGTCACTTTAAATAATTTAGCCAAGAATCAATGGCTTGGCGCTTGAACCACCAACTAGCATTTGTCCCATTTTTAACAATGTAAAGACAAAGTAAACAATACACAATGCATGACATTTTATAGGAATACTCATTGTTCTTGAACAGCCAACCCTGTACCATTTCAGTTACTCAGACGTAGGAAGGTCATTAAAACACAGCCCTTCAATTGCAGCATATCCAGTTTAAACAAGGTAAGCTGCACACTAAAAACATAAATTAAAGAGTGAATTTAATTTAAAATGTGTCAAATAGAATAGATAGTCTTCATTTAATTTTAAAATCTGGCACAACAGCTTTCTATCTCTACATAAAGCTCCCCCTTCTATATTTCGATATACAAGCAATCTTAGATTTGTAATCTAGGGCTCGCTTTAGCGTGATTAGCATATAAATGTAAAGAAACAAACTCTGTGAGGACGGATTAAAAACAATGCTTCCCTATCAGGTGAAAGGACTCATCATCACATTTGTTATGTAGAAGGAAATACAATGTCTATTTTAATGAGAACTATAAAGGAAAGTTTGATTTTGACTATTAATGTTCCAATGGTGTTATTGGTAATTTACATAAGGATATTGCTTGTTTGGCTTGTTTGCTATGATCTGTTATATTCTTGCAATATAAAATCCATTATAGCCGTACAAGATGAAAGGAAATGTATTACTGTACACCTCAAAGTATTTCATTATACATCACTTAGTAAAATAACCCCCAAAATCTGAATGCATGGTGAATGTGAAGATCAGATGAGATGCATGACTATAAACAAGTAGCTTTGGAATATTTACAGAGTTCTGTTTTCTCTCGAAGCACACACATGTTCACACATTACGCAGATTTTTTTATACAGTATTGAGAGGTTCTGTCTGTTTTGGCTTTGTTACATCACATTGTACCATCTGGCTTTTTAAAACACGGATGCTCAAATCAGCATATTTTTACGCATTAAGTGGCGTATGATTATTATATTATAGCTTGAAATAAAAGTCTTGATATAAAGCGATGAAGATATTTTTAAACTCATGATCGCTCTAAGATGAGAGATTTAAAAGCCATTGAGATTTAAATGTCGTTTTATTCCAAGTAATATAAAAAAAAAAAATCTACTGGTGGGGGGGCGTTCTTACAACGAATGTTACTCTACATTAAAGCTCAGTGTAATGAATAACAGATGGTCATTGTTCTTTTATTCTATTTTTTTTATTTTATTTTATTAAATGTGTGAAATATTTTTGTTTGCATAAAGTAACAATACTGGAAATAAAAAGTAAACATGACAATTTAGTGGATTTTGTAGGGAAGGGAGATGGGGATCAAATGGCTTCAATGTTATGCCTTTAGCTATTTGCAATAAATAAACAAAATTACAGATGTAGCGCACACTCTGGCCTGGTGGGCACATTCCATCATGCAAAGTAGTGCCCCAGATACGCCTACCTTCAATGCTCCTCTAATGCCTTGACTAATGCAGGCTGCACCTGCTAGTGAGTTATGCATATGGTGTCAGCGCATGTCACTGAGTGCAATGATGTTTGCTGTAATTGTATAATTGTAGAGTGAATGCTTCAAAAAAAGTTTCCCAGAGTAAAAAGGTAGATAATAAATGAAATATAACATTTATAGAGCAGTAGCTGAGAAACAGTAAGAAATAAGTTTAGGATTATTAAAATAAAATATATAAGGTATAAACATAATATGTAAGATAATGTGTATGTTTCATGTTACATGTGTGCTTAAAGGGGTACTTTGAAATCAAGTAAAAAATAGTAACCACGCTGTAGGTATAAGCATATAGTATTGCTTACTTGTCTGACTAACTGCCTGATTTGGAAACTACCAAAAATCCATATATTTTGGAGGTCTTAGTTCTGTTTTTAGTGGTTGTTCTCCCTCCCCCCCTACAACCATCCTGCCAGTTCCTCACCCAAAGCTGTTGCAGAATATTTCCCCGTAGACTATTGCATCAGTGAAGTTCAAAGTTGCAGCCCCTACTGCCTTCACTCCCTGTCTGCTACTCTGCCTTGGCAATGCTAATCACAAAGCAACATGCTGTATATACACTTCACTCCCTAAATCTCTCTCTCTTTTTCCTTCTTGATATAAGATAGTGCTATAGGACTGAAGGGAAGGTAAGAGATGGTATCTTGGGGTCGTAGTTTTATTTAAATAGATTTTCTGATACTGGAATAACACTTCACATGTACCATATCGCTGCGTATTTATCGTACAAAACTCGCATGAAAGTAGCTGGGGTTTTTTTTTGTGTTAAACTCGCCTGTGAAAATCATATGCAAATCAAAACTCACATGTAAAAATCGCACCAAACTCGCATGTAGTAATACACATACATTGACTTGATAGCAATCAGTATCACTGTGGATTTATGTGCGAGAAACTCGCAGCGATAAATACGCAGCGATACTGTACGTGTAAAGGCACTGTCATAATGTTTATGTTACCATTCTGCATATATGTTGCTATGGAGTCTGGAGTATTCTTGAGCTCTGGGGTCCTTGTCCTTGAACCAAAGTTTTACAGCCTTCTCCTTATGTAGAAGGGTGAAAACATGAGATTCAACTGCTTCATGTGGCCAAAATGTGTCAGCTAATGGGGGCACAAGTTTGCTGGCAAATTTGTATGACTATTGACTGCCAAGTAGATCTAGTGGTAATAGTTTACGGAGGCTGGAGGCGGACGTGTGAATGCCCCCTAAGTAGCAAAACTGTGGGGTCTGATCATATGGACCCCAAACCATTAGGATGCTTAGGCATTTTAGAGCAGTGATTTTCAACCTTTTTTGAGCCGCGGCACACTTTTTATACTTAAAAAATCCCGGGGCACACCACCTACCAAAATGGCACAAAATGACACTAAAACAGTACATATTATACATATAGTTCACGGAGTTCACTCTTGGGGGTTTTAAATCAGCTTCTTATCACCACAAGAGCTGCTTTTTAAGCCCTCAAGAGTGACATATGCCGGGCAGAGATCCTTTCAATAAATTATTCATTTTAAAAAAGTGAAATAAAAAAGGATAACCCCCTCATATATACAATCCCATGTAACCTCATACATACAGTCCCATGTATTCCCATATATATATATATATATATATATATATATATATATATATATATACAGTCCCATGTAAACTCATACATACAGTCCCACGTATATGAGCACATAATTATCAGCACCATATACTGTGGTGATGTGCACTGTATAGCCACAGTATATGGTGCTGATAATTATGTGGCTCATATAACTGCAGTATAAAGGGGTACAATGAGACGTACTATGGCCATGAGGCCAGAGTACAAGTGCCCCCTGCTTTGCCCTCATACAGTAATAATGCCCCCTGCAGTATGCCCCATATAATAATAATGCCCCCTGCAGTATGCCCCCATATAATAATAATGCCCCCTGCAGTATGCCCCCATATATTAATAATGCCCTCTGCAGTATGCCCCCATATATTAATAATGCCCCCTGCAGTATGCCCCCATATAATGCCCCCTGCAGTATGCCCCCATATATTAATGCCCCCATATAATGCCCCCTGCAGTATGCCCCCATATAATGCCCCCTGCAGTATGCCCCCATATAATGCCCCCTGCAGTATGCCAATATGCACCAATAGTTTAAAAAAAAACAAAAAAAAACAAACCATCATACTCACCTAATCGGCGCTGTGTGTTCTCCCTCCTCTTCAGGCTCCGTCCTGTGAGCCGCGGCGACTGAACCTCCGGCAGGCGTGATGACGTCACATCATCACGCCTGCCGGAGAGGTCACGTCCCGGCCTCCCATAGGCTGCTGGCATGAAGTGCCGCGGCCTATGGGAGTCAATGTCAGAGCAGGACGCTGACAGGTCCTGCTCTGACATTGTGCGCGATTGAATGTTTCGCCCGCTCACTGTGTGAGCGGGCGGAACATCAATCCATCGGCATATCCCTAGAAGCTGCGCGGCCGCAGCTTCTAGGGATATTAAAGGGACAGTTTCTAATTTCCGACCGGGATCCCGCGGCACAGCTGGCGGGTTCTCACGGCACACCAGTGTGCCGCGGCACCCCGGTTGGGAAACGCTGTTTTAGAGGACTTAAGGATTTAAAGGGGTAGTCCACCAAAAATCATTTTTGCATTAACTAATAGCCCACTCATTGCTTTATATAATTCTAAAATCTAACTATGATTTCAACAACATTTAGCAGCTATTTAGGTAGCCTTCCCCCTCTGAATGCAGAAAATCTAAATGGAGTCCTCTCTGTCTCCCTCCTGGCCCCCATGTTTTGTGTCTGGAACATGTTTCCTCTGCTATGGGCCCGGCTGTAAGTGCTAACCTTGTCCATGAACCAATCCAGAGCAGTTATGGCAGTGCAGGGGCAGTTTACCACTGATAACCTGGTCCACTGCAGAGATGAAGGACAGCTGTTCCATGTCTCTGGTGTGAACGGAGACAGAGGAAGGAGTGCCCAGACTGCCTGGATGTCTTCTCATACAGTATGTGCACATGGACCCTCTATGTCCAAGCACCAGGTGCAGGAGGCATTCCCGTTGTCCTCTTGCCCCAACAGCCTTGTGAATTACCTACGCTACCCTGTCCCATTCTGCCCTAGCTGACCTCTCACATTCCACCCATGCTGTTCTGTCACAATCTTCCCTGCTGTCCTGTCACACTCTGCCCCCGCTGACCTGTCACAATCTTCTACGCTGACCTGTTACACTCTCCCCCGCTGTCCTGTAACATTCTACTTTCTGGTCACACTTCCCCTGCTGTCCTGTCACCCTCTGCCCCTGCTGTCCTGTCACCCTCTGCCCCTGCTGTCCTGTCACACCCTCCCCCTCTGTCCTCTCACATCCTTTAAGGTGATTAATTTACGGATACGCGCAGTTAAAGTTATATGTAGCACTAAGCAACCCTATAAAATAATAATAGCAGCAACTGCATATTGCACCTGTAATATGAAAGTAGTAGCTTATATGTATTGCACAGCTATAGTAAGTGTCTAGCAGCAACATATACTGTACATAGCTCTACTAGGTCATACTACACACATCAACAGCTATAAATTGTACTAGGTTATATCTATCTTCAAATTAGTCCCTCCAAGAGAAAAATTTCATAACTATGAACGGTGACACCTATAAGCATGGGGCAAGTATGTAAAAACTCGGGGGATGGGGGGTAGAGGGCGTTATGGGTTAATGTTCTTTGTTAATAGTTTTTTTTATGCAATGAGCAGAATACCCCTTTAAATACTGCCAGGAATGATGTAACTTGTCAATGAGGGTGGTCCCTGCTGCTGCCCTCTGCCAGGCACAGAAAGCTTATCTGACAGATTATGTGGCAAAGATTTAAAGCCAAAGCCAGGAATGGATTTGAAAAGAGATCTCATGCTTTCCTTTATATCTGTTTATAGTCTGTTTCTGGCTTTGGCTATAAATCTTTGGCAGATAATCTGTCAGATAATCTTTCTGTGTAAATGGGCTCTTAGTAACAAATATCTTCATCTATCTATCTATCTATCTGATTATCCAGGGGCGTAGCTAATGTTTCTTGGGCCCTGGTGCAAGAGGTCAACTTGGCTCCCCCTCCAACAACGAGAAGCTATTGGTATATTTGTACAAACAGCTTGCTGCCATAACAGACACATTGTGATTAGGTAACAGGGGGGCTCCCTCTGTGTTCTGCCCCTCTGCTTCCCTATTACAACATGCTTGTCATGGCAGCCAGAAGCCTAGTGAAGGCTTCCAGGACTTCCACAATTTAGCTATAAAGGTTCTGCAGGGCTACCACATCTGGATATCCCCGCTGACACCCTATAGTAATTACAAATTTGCATATTAATGGCCTATCCTTAGTTTGGGATATCAATATGTGACATGGGTGCCATAACCCACTGACTAGACTTTATAAGTTATTACAGCACAGATACATCCAGTGACTCACAGGAGGCATCTTCTTTGCTTGAATTACAGCTCACCATTTTTGCTGATGGTTCTTCACTAAAGATGAGCGAACCTCGAGCATGCTCGAGTCGATCCGAACCCGAACTTTCGGCATTTGATTAGCGGTGGCTGCTGAACTTGGATAAAGCCCTAAGGCTATGTGGAAAACATGGATACAGGCATTGGCTGTATCCATGTTTTCCTGACAACCTTAGAGCTTTATCCAAATACAGCAGTCCCCACTAATCAAATGCCGATAGTTCGGGTTCGGATCGACTCAAACCCGAACCTGGTTCGCTCATCTCTATTCTTCACCATCTTGACCAACCATCATGAATATTTCTCCTGGTGGTGCCTCGTCTCTGCAGGATCTGTCAGACAAACAATTCAGGCTCCTTGCTCCAGCATCATCCTCATCTATATACAAAATCCCCATTCATATTGCTTCACACAGTAACAGAAACTCCTATGTTCCCCCATATAAACAATTATGGTCAATATAAGCCTCCGAATAGTAGACAAGTCCCCTCAGTGCCTCCATATAGTATTAGGCCCCTTTGTGCTGCCATACAGCACAGGTCTTCTCTGTGCCCCCATATAATTGCAGTCAGCCCAAAATAGTAGTTAGGCCCCCTTTGTGCAACCATGTAGCTGTGTGCCATACAGCAGTTAGGTGCCTCTCTGTTCCCCATATAGTAGGTAGATCCCCTTCGTGCATTAGCCTGTAGGTAGTCCCCCTGGTAGATCCCCCCCCCCCCAAATAAACGGTATCCTCCATATGCGCAATCCCTCCCAAAGGTAATTTGGCACCTTCGCCCCCTTTCACACACACACTTATCGGCAATAACTGTAGGTGATCTTTTCCCATATGGTAATACTGAATGGCAAACCCACTAACGCACTGTAGTAAGCACCCTCCCCTGTAGAAATCCACCCCCACCCTTTAGGTATCATGTAGGCATACCTGCCCACTGGAAGTATCCCCCATTTGCACGTTAATAACATACAGTTCACACAATACACACATATGACACATGCACAGTGTTCACATGACACACACACATATACACACACCTTTCACATGTATACATAACTGTGCTCAGCCAATCGTGGCTGAGCAACTGATGACGCGGCACAGGGCGGCCGGCACTATGGACGGTCGGAGCGGTTCGGCCAGCCGCCCGAAGATGACATCATTGTTGCAAGATGGCGGACGGGGGTCGACACGGATCAGGTGAGTATAGAGCACTACACTCCCGGGTCTAGCGTGGGTGGGAGGAAACACGGGGAAGGGGGCCATTCACTAACATAACATACATTACAAAGTTGTATAACTTTGTAATGTGTTTTATTTAGTGAATAATTGCTTACCGCCGCACTTCCCTTTTAAGGTAGAACAGGCAGCCTGAACTTTGTACAGCAGCAAAAGTTAACCATGTCAAGCCTGTTCCACCTTAAAAAGAAATCGCCCATCCCCTTACCTCAGAGAAGCTCCCGATGTTTGCTGCACATTGTCCGGACCTGAAGTAAGGGCAGGGGATGAATGCAGACACTGACAGAGTGTCTGCAGCTGCAGGTGACCCCCCTAGAGATGCCCTGAGATGCCCCCCTCCCCTGCCCTGCACACAGGACAAGCAAGAATCAGCCTGTGTACGGATGGGAAATAGGCAAGGTGAGGGGGAGGCGCCGCGCACTCGGCTCCAGCGCTTACTGTTAACAGAAGCTGCATCCATAGGTCTGTGTGAACCATGGATGCAATCAACTGTGCCCACCACAAAGGAAGGTGGCAGAGGGGGGCCTGGCCGGACCCCCAGCTAGCGGGCCCAGTTGCCAGACAATTACTGCAGACAATTACTTGGCTTGCAGACAATTACTTGGCTGCAAAGGATTATGATTAACCCCTTGCAACCTTCCTTTAGTTGTAATGTAATGTACAATGTTTAGCCGTAAGTTTGGTTTGGGTTTTCTCCTGAATCGAAATATTCAGAACAAATCTTGGTTCTGGAAGTTTGGTTCGCCCACCTTGCTTAACTGGTTAGGTAAGATGTATGTTAAATCATTTCCCTTCCTGGAGACTAACATTTCATTCTGTACATGATTTTACCTTTTATTGTCTCCTTTCCTCAGTTTTGAGACGCTGCTTTCTGCTAAAGACACAGAAAAGTCTGCCGCCGCTCCCCAATTGGAGTTAGTCCCAGTTTCCCCTATAAATGGGTGGTTGGTTCCTGGTGGGTAGTCTTCAATTATTTAGTTGGTGTTGAAAGGAACAAGACAACTAGAGAAAGAGCTTCTTTTACTGAGAAATTTACTCCAGTAAGCAGTGATAAACCCTCAGGAGGGGTAACCATCCTCTAGAGTACACCTTGTATATGCCAGGGATTCTTCTCAAGTATTCTCAGGACAGTTACCACAGCACAGAACTAATTGCCAGTAAGACAAAGAGCAAGTCAGCTGAAGTATCTTACTGAAGAATGCATAGCTCTCCCGGGAGGTCTCGGGAAATATACTATGCCCAGTAGTAAAGGCCTGGGGCTTGTACTACCTCACAACACAGTCTCCAATATTGTGTTGGCAGAAGGCGGTCAGATAGAAAGTATCTAAATGTGAGTACAAGTATTCTTCTCTACACTCTTCTACACTGCTAAAATCCCAGAAGAGTACAATATTAGCTGGACATGGCCCCCAAGACAGTCCCTATACCTGCACTGAGCTACTTCTACCTTCACTTCTCACCTCTGTCACCTGCACCTGCTGAGTTTTCTACTGTCACTTTTGTATTGCACTGAAGCTTAACCTTTGGTTAAGTGCTGTACCTACACCTACACTTGGGCTACCCCTTTTTAAGTGCAGTGCCGTGTGTCTGGGGGTGGGTTCTATCACCACTCCTGGCCACTATGACAAGTGCCCAAGTGTACACAAACTCACCTTGCTGTACCACCACCTCACAGCACCCCGGGCCACGGCATTATGATTCCATGGCTGAGGTTTAAAATTTTACCTGGGCATTGAGGCATCAATGACCCACGGTGGTGAAAGACTTAAAAAATATATATTTTACTGCCTCTACCCAGATTCTGCTGACATTTTGTTATAAGCTGCACACACAAGAAACGATGATGTACAATAAATTTGTTGTAGGTACAAAGCCTAGACTTTCTCTTCTAGAGATAAGCAAGCTCCAAAATACTTTAGTCGAGTATTTTCCTATGCTGGAGTGCTTGAGTAATGAGCCCCATTGAAAACAATGTGAGACTCGAGTATTAAAGTGTAACTATGTCGACAAGCCCTTCTGAATCAGCGGCGAAATCCTCTGTTTATCCTGCAGGTCGATTCTCCTAGATACAGAGGCGCAGTCAAACGATAATGCATTATCATCTGATTGTGTTTTCATACCTATGGAAAAAAACCTTCTGGATTTGTAGAGAAGGGCCAATCGTCACAGGTACACTTTAATAGGCTATGTTCACACTGCGTATGTTTCCGTCCGTAGTGCGAACCGTGAATATACGCACGTAGTTTTGAGGTTGATGCATTCGCTTGAAAGTATATGATATACGCCCGCACAGTGCACACTACGTATGAGCTTACGGCCGGATCGTATACGGTGCCGTGAAAAATGAACACGACCATTGTTTGAGGACAGAAATGTTCCAACTCACGGCCGTGGATTTCCATGTGATCCCGTACGAAGTACTTATTTCAGCCAAATTGAACTTGATTTTTCGATCCAAAAGGTTCTGTGAGTTTTATTGGGCTGGGCGAAGATTTCCAAGTAAATGACCTGTTTCAGATCGCTTCGAATCAAGCTAGGGAAGCATAACTGTATTACAGGCGTATGTTCGCGGTTCGTACGCATCCGGCCGCATGTCGATTTTTCCCACGGCCGTAGTTTCAGCCACACATGTACGGCGGCGTACAAGCTATGGACGGAATCATACGCAGTGTGAACATAGCCTAAGGGTGTGGTATTACGCGAGCTTGTAGGCGTCAGTTGCCTTGGCATGTAACCCTGGTATATAATAATGCTGGTAATGCGTCCCGCTGCCATTCTGCTTATAGTTAGTGTAGATAGAGGTTGGTGCTGCAGGCAGGTAGAGATAGGTAGGCCAAGAAACTTAGCTAACTAGCCAATGTGGTTGGACATAGGGAAAGCGCAAAAAACATCAAAAGAATAAGACCTCTGTTTTTAAAGGACTTTAATTTTTTTCACATGAATGGATTAGCGCCAGTGCAGAGATGCCAGTGCCTTTTTTTTTAACCAGCTCCCGTTTCCCACACATGGCTCCTGTCTATTCCCGGGCACTGGCCCAGCATGAAGCACTGGGAGCGGGCTCGCTGGCCCCCAGTGTGACAAAAACCCATCGGTCTGCCCCATTGCTTCATGCTGGATTAATAAGTGGGAATAGACCCCGTGTCGGCGTTGATCCATTCATGTGAAAACTTAAAACAATGTACCTGATGGTACATTCACTTTACTAGCCAAACAATGCTGATTCAAGCAGGGATAAAAAAAAAAAAAAGGCCTGAACAAGTGTCCTAAACTAAACATTCACAGATCTGGATGAGTCCTCAGTTCACACTAGGGAAAGGTTGCTTATTACAAGCAGGAATAGAAAAGCATGAACAAGTGCCCTAAAACAGTGGGATCATCTGAGCCAAGAAGCTGGTGGCTGTGAAAATGGCATTTTTTTCCCCCCAAAAAAGTGTATGCTGCATGGGAATGACCACAACTTAGCTAATTGAAAAGGGTCAATATGAGTCGTATGGGTCGTATGAGCTTACGGCCGGATCGTATACGGCGCCGTGAAAAATGAACACGACCATTGTTTGAGGACGGAAATGTTCCAACTCACGGCCGTGGATTTCCATGTGGTATGACCACAACTTAGCTAATTGAAAAGGGTCATAGGCTAGTCTTATAGTTTTGGCCATTGTATAAAATGGGTCCATCCCCCTGATCTAATTAAACACCTGCAATGCTTCAATGCATTGCAGTGCTAATGGGCATGACATTTGCCCCTGATGTGTCAGACGACGATAAAATGCTTTGATACTTTGAGCCGTGTGGAGACAGTCATGGAGGGCAGCGTCAAGGGGGGTGATGATGAAGAACTTGCCCCCACATGTACTGAAGGCTATGACAGTACAGAGGAAGAGATGGTTGTCAGCCATCCACAGAAGCAGAGCAGAAGAGGTGGCAAAAGCCCAGCAGAGGGCCTGTAGACAGTATCTTGGCTGGTGGTGGCAAATGTGTGAAGGGACTAAGTGTGCCTAAAACAATTCAGAGGAACTCTGTGGCTTTGCATTTTTGCTGCCAGTGAACCTGTGCGAAAAAGTAAATCTGGTAGTGGCTCTGGGCACTGCTGGTTTGGCGCACATCCCTTGCCTGGTATATGTGCTGAACTTAGGGGTACTTTAGGCATTCCGATCCTGCTGCGGCTCAACTGTCCGCGCTGCAGCGAACTTTAATGGGGTTCGTGTCTGTGCAAAATTTCAGATAAAAGTCCAGGTCATCAAATGTTATTTTTTGGAGTTTAAACAAATCAGTCAAACCCGGATATCCACTGGTCCGCTCATCACTAACATTGACTATTTAGATACTATAGAAGTTATGAGAAAATTCACATAGGACACAAGTGATGTATAAGCAAAATCTTCAATGGGTTTCAGTAGCATGCAAATGGACAGGGCTCCAGACTAAAAAATTTACCTAGAAGCCATTGGCTCCTAACCTGAAAAATTTAGGCGCCAAATAGAATATTTGGTCGCCAACATTTTAAACCATGTAAAATTAATGTTATGTTAAATGGGACTTACTGTGTGCAGAGGCCACGGCAGCCTCCTCCTCCTCCTTTAGATTCTCTCTTTTCTTAGTTTGAAAATGTTCAACATGGAAACTTGCAACCTGACAACCATATACAGTCTGACAACCATATACAGTCCGACAACCATATACAGTCTGACTCAGTACTTCAGCTTCACTTGGCTAGCCTTTTAATGAGGCTTACTCTTCTGAACTTGAACTTAAAGGGAACCTGTTGACCCCCGTGCCAGGGTGACAGGCTCCCAACCCCCCGTTAGAGCCCCCTATACTCACCTCATTGCGCCGGGTCCCGCTTCTGAAGATGGTCGGGTCACGGAGATCTCAGCCGCTGCAGCCCGGCGTGCGCTGAGAGATGAGTCCAACGCTCAGAGAATGACGGGAGAGTCCAGCGCTCCGTCATTCTCTATGAGCGTTGGACTCATCTCTCAGTGTGCGCGCCGGGCTGCAGCGGCTGAGATCTCCGTGACCCGACCATCTTCAGAAGCGGGATCTGGCGCGATGAGGTGAGTATAGGGGGTTCTAACGGGGGGTTGGGAGCCTGTCACCCCGGCACCGGGGGTGACAGGTTCCCTTTAAAAGCTTGCAACAGTCTATACATACTGAGCTAGACTTATGACTGCAGCCATAGTGACCCCCCCCACAAGATGTGTATATAAATAGATATATCTCTCACCTAGTGACTAATGCAAGTGACCCCCTACAATACAGACACCTGAGGGGCCCTGATAATAATAATTGTGCATATATCTATCTCCCAGTGTCTGCAGCCAGTTTGCCCTACACTTATAGATGGCCCCCTCCCCTTATAGATGACCCTCTCTACCCCCATTATAGATGCCCCCTTTCCCCCCATTATAGATGCCCCCCTCCCCTTATAGATGACCCCCTCCTCCCCCCCATTATAGATGCCCCCTTCTCCCCCCCATTATAGATGCCCCCTTCTCCCCCCCATTATAGATGCCCCCTTCTCCCCCCCATTATAGATGCCCCCTCTCCCCCCCCATTATAGATGCCCCCTCTCCCCCCCCATTATAGATGCCCCCTCTCCCCCCCCATTATAGATGCCCCCTCTCCCCCCCCATTATAGATGCCCCCTCTCCCCCCCCATTATAGATGCCCCCTCTCCCCCCCCCATTATAGATGCCCCCTTTTCTCCCCCCTTTATAGATACCCCCTCCCCTTATAGATAGCCCCCTCTCCCCCCCTTGAACATGGCCCCTCTTCTCCCCCCATTATAGATGCCCCCCCTTCTCTTCCCCCCATTATAGATGCCCCCCCCTCTCCCCCCTCCTCCTCTCTCCTCCTCTATGCTAAGCAGTATTTAAAAAAAACAAACACACAAACTCACCTGACAACCCGCTCCCCCGGCGATCCTCTGCTTCTTCGGACGCTGTCCCCGGCTGATGCGCGGCTGCCGGGGGTGTCCCGTCCTATCCCCGGCAGCGCGGCGCATCAGTGAGCTCCCTGTACGCCGGGGCTGTGACTTCTGACACAGGAAGCGTCTCTGACGCGCGCTTCCTGTGCCGGAAGTCAGGGCCCCAGGCAGCTCACTGATGCGCCGCGCTGCCGGGGATAGGACGGGACACCCCCGGCAGCCGCGCATCAGCCGCGCATCAGCCGGGGGACCGGACTTAAAGAGACAGCGCGCCGCCGCCGGGGCCAGTCGCAAATGGCGCCCAGATTAATAAATCTGGGCGCCATTTGCAAAATATTAGTCGCATTGGCGACCATTTTGGTCGCCATCTGGAGCCCTGAAATGGATGAGATTTTGCAAATCTCAACTACATGCTGCTTATATTTTTCACATGGGAGGTGACCCACAGCATTTCTTTGAAAAGCAGATTTCACACCTTTCAGTGTAGGGGGGTTCAATCCCATTATTAATCCTCAGGTAACATATGTGAATGTTGCTGCAGACTTGCAATGGACCCTACCTAATAGTTATATTTCTGATGAGGCAAACAGTAACCTTTTCTACTACCCTAAATATAATAAAACTACTAATTTGCATTGCATAATCTACATTATAAATATGGATAACTAATGAATTATATGTAATCACTTTGACCTGTTGGGCTAGCCAAATAGATTACCATATGCTTTCTTTGTGCATGTTCATATATGTTGTTCTTCATATATAACCTACTTTCTCCTACCTTAAAAGTTTGTGATTAGATAAATCAAAAATAATTAAAGAAGAGGAAAATGGGTTAAATTTACTAGAAAAAAAATAACCTCTTCTATTAAACAATGCAGCTTACCTCTCACTTGGAAAAGACACATCTGTACTATCAAAGACTATAATGTACAGAAAATATAATATTCATGATTAAGATTAGTAATGAATGGCCTTGTTAATGCATACACTGTATGCATGTTGTGAAATTTTGCAGGCTTAATTAGTTCTTGCTGATTATGTTTATTTCCTGATGTACACACTGATTATGCATTGTCCACACACTGAGGCTTGAAACAGGATCCGTAGATAAAGTAGCACCTAGTCATTTAACTGGGGACACAAAATGCAAATGGAGCAACTTATGTAAAATTGAATTAATTCTAATAGAACCCATTTTGGTTGAGCAGCTGGTGTCACATTATAAACAGAGATCTCTTGTTATGAGAAATAAAAGGCTTCTGTTGACAGATGCTTATATACTGTTAAACACAGGCACAAACACCATTTAAAAATCATTGCGCTTGGTTTAGATTTTATTTCGATTTTCTTCTTTGATTGATGTTTAATGTTTCTTTGTTGCTTACAATCTTTTCCTGTTATCATGAATTCCTGTGTTTTGGATTATTAGAAGAAAACAAGAAGAATGTTTTTTTCAACCTTGATAAGACTGCGACAGAAGAAATATATACATTGATTGTATTTTTAATTACACCTTTTATGAAACTTCCACAGGTGCTTTCATATATATCTGTCTGTGCTCCCAGATTGCAGAAAAAGGCCTTTATTATACAGAGTCAAAAAGGCGTTCCAGAGCTCCTGAAGTTCACCAAGCTGTAACACCTCCTCCCTTTCGGGGAGGGGGGGGGCATAGAGGAGGTGTTCCAGCTTGCAACAGAATAGGATCTTGGAGAAGCCTCTTTGACTCCTTGTACCAGAGAATCAAAGCATTTTCTACATTCTGGAAGCACAGCTGGATATATCAAGGGTATCGTGTCTCCTTTACCTAACAGCTATATAACAGTGGCAGCAATTTGGAACGTGAGTTACAGCTGACAGATTCCATTTAAAGCGACTCTGTACCAAAAATCTACCCCCCTAAACTGCTTGTACCATAGGATAGCGGCTTTTAATCCAAGATCTGTCCTGGGGTTTATTCAGCAGGTGATGCAGTTATTGTCCTAAAAAACAACTTTAGAACTTGCAGCGCTGTGTCAAATTGGCGTGGCCTATAGTGTATGTGACCTAGGGTTGCACCGCCTCTTCGTCAGTCCTCCCCATCCTCTTAATCATTAGGAATACTCATGGCAGGTTTTCTTCTATTCATCACTTGCCTAAACACTGCACAGGTGCTGGATGGTTAAGGTCCATGTGCAGTGTTCAGACAAGTGATGATTAGAAGAAAACCTGCCTGTGGCATTCCTAATCATGAGGAAGGCAGGAAGGCGGGGAGGAGGAACAGAGAGGCGGTGCAGGCCTAGGGCATAGACACTCAAGGCCACGCCAATTTGACATAGTGCTGCAAGTTTAAAAGAGATTTTTTTGGGGGGACCACAGGACAGATCCTGGATTAAAATAGCTATCCCATGGTACATTTTTTTTTTTTTTTTTTTTTGGGGGGGGGGGGGGGGTTGTGGGTACAGAGATTCTTCAATGTCAATTGGAGTTATGTAACTTGTATAACTACCCAGCTGTATGGCTTCCTGGCATCTCAGACCACCACAAACATGCCAGAGGGTACCAGAATATATCTACATTTCTGTACACTCAATGACTATGGAAGTATTAAAAAAAACTTGAGTAAGAAACATATAAGGCCATAAAAACAATTAAACATTGAAATACTCTGGGGATCCATTGAAATACATACATACCACTGAAAAGAAAAGAGGTCAAGAAAAAGAGTAAAAGAGTAAAAAAAAAGTAAATACAATAAAAACTAGCCAAGCTCATCACTTCTAAATTTTCTATACGGTACATATGTCACAACATCAAATAGATAAATAAATAACAATTACACTACATTAAAAAAATAAACAATATTATGATGCCAGAATACCTAGTAATATAAAGTATATATTGTATTCAGAGGTAAAAAAACAAAATGAGTGGCAAAATAGACTAGATTTGCATTTCCAGGGAAATACATAGGGGGAGATTTATCAAAGGGTGTAAAATTTAGACTGGTGCAAACTGCCCACAGCAACCAATTACAGCTCAGCTTTCCTTTCAGCACTGCCTAAAGCTGAGCTGTGATTCGTTGCTGTGGGCACTTTGCACCAGTCTAAATTTTACACCCCTTGATAAATCTCCCCCATAGTGCACATGTCGGCTGTGCTACACGGCTACCTCTTCTCTACTACGTAGTGCGGGTGTTGGCTCTGCTACACTGCTGCCTCAGCTCTGCTATGTAGTGCTGGTGCCATCTTTGCTACACGGCTGCCTCAGCGCTGCTACATAGTGCGGGTATAGGCTCTGCTACATGGCTGGCTCAGCTCTGCTACATGGCTGGCTCAGCTCTGCCACTTTACTGACTGAACTCTGCTACTTATAATGGTAAATTTCATTGCTCGCTTGCCATGACAATCTTACTCATGTCAGTGGGACTAAATTGTTAAGGACCTTCCAACTTCTACATCTTCTATTGGCCAATAGCGGACATTTGACTGTGTGGATGTTGTGAGGCTGATGACGTCACTGATGACGTCATCGATGACATCATCAATGACATCACTGATGACATCGTCAATGACAGCACTGATGACAATGATTGAAAATAATGATAACTTTATCGACAACATAATCGTTGACATTATCGAATAGTGATGACATCATCAATGACATCACTGATAACAATGATTGACAACAATGATAACTTTATCGACAATATCATCGATGACTTCATCATGTCATAATCGATGACATCTTCGATGACATCACTGATGACATCATCAATGACATCACTGATGACAATGATTGACAACAATGATAACTTTATCAACATAATCATCGTTAACATCATCAAATAGTGATGATATCATTGATGACATCTTCGATGACATCATCGATAACATCATCAATGACATCACTAATGACAATATTGATGACATCACTGATGACATCATTGATGACATCACTGATGACATCATCAATTACATTATCAATGACATCACTAATGACAATGATTGACAACAATGATGACTTTATTGACAACATCATCGTTGACATCACTGATGACATCATTGATGACATCATCGAATAGTGTTGACATCATCATCATTGACATCATCAATGACATCATTGATGACATCATCAATTACATCACTGATGACAATGATTGACAACAATAATAACTTTATCAACAACATCATCGTTGGCATCATCGATTACACAATCGAATAGTGATGAAATCATTGAATACTTCATAGATGACATCACTAATGACATCATCGATGACATCACTGATGACATCATCAATGACATCACTGATGACATCATCAATGACATCACTCATTGACAACAATGATAACTCTATCGACAACATCATCATTGACATCACTGATGATCATAAAAGACTAACTTTGGTACAGTCCCTTTCTGAGAATCAATGATGACATAATCGAGCAGTGATGACATCATCAATGACATCACTGATGACAATGATTGACAACAATGATAACTATCAACAACATCATTGTTGACATTATCTATGACCTCATTGATACGTGATGACATCATCAATGACATCACTGATGACGTAATAGATTACATCATCAATGACATCACTGACATCATCAATGGCATCACTCATGACAATGATTGACAACAATGATAACTTTATCGACATCATCGATGACATCATCAAATAGTGATGACATAATCGATTACTTCATTGATGACATCACTAATGACATAATCAATTACATCACTGATGACAATCATTGACAACAATGATAACTCTATCGACAATATAATTGTTGGTACCACTGATGATATCATCGAATAGTGATGACATCATCGATGACATCTTCAATGACATCATCGATGACATCTTTGCTGACATCATCAACAACAACATCATCCTTGACATCACTGATACTCATCAAAGACTAGCTTTGGTACAGTCCCTTTCAGAGAAACTTTGGTACAGTCCTTTAAGGAGCAACTTTGGTACAGTCCCTTTAAAAGCGACTTGGGTACTGTCCCCTCTGCTTTTCTACTTTACTGAGAAATCATCACTGATTGACATCATCAATGACATCACTGATGACACTGTTGAACAATAATAATAACTATCGACAACATCAACGTTGACATCATTGAATAGTGATAACATCATCAATGACATCATCAATGACATCACTGATGACAATGATTGACAACAATGACAGCTTTATCGACAACATCATCATTGACATCATCGATGACATACATGACATCACTGATGACAATGATTGGCAACAATGATAACTTTATCGACAGCATCATCGATGACATCATCGAATAGTGATGATATCATTGATGACATCTTCGATAACATCATCGATGACATCACCGGTGACATAATCAATGACATCACTGATGACATCATCGATGATATATTCGATGACATCACTGATGACATCATCAATTACATAAGTTGCTCTTAAAAGGACTATACCAAAGTTGCTCTGAAAGGGACTGCACCAAAATTACTCTTTGATGATCATCAGTAATGTCAACGATGATGTTGTCGATAAAGTTATCAGTGATATCATCAGTGATGTCATTGATGAGGTCATCAGTATTCGATGATGTCCTCAATTATGACATTGTTTTCAATGATTGTCATCAGTGATGTCATTGATGATGTCATCAGTGATGTAATCGATGATGTCATCGAATATATCATCGATGATGTCATCACTATTCAATGATGTAAACAATGATGTTGTCGATAAAGTTATCATTGTTGTCAATCATTGTAATCAGTGATGTCATTGAAGATGTCATCGATGATGTCATAGATGATGTCATCAGTAATGTCATCGATGATGTCATCGAATATATCATCGATGATGTCATCACTATTCAATGATGTCAACAATGATGTTGTCGATAAAGTTATCATTGTTGTCAATCATTGTAATCAGTGATGTCATTGAAGATGTTATCGATAATGTCATCGATGATGTCATCAGTAATGTCATCAATGATGTCATCACTACTTGATGATGTAATCGATAATGTCATCAGTGATGTCAATGATGATGTTGTCAATAAAGTCATCATTGTTGTCAATCATTGTCATCAGTGATGTCATTAATGATGTCATCAGAGATGTCATTGAAAATGTTATTGATGAATGTCATCAGTAATGTCATTGATGATGTCATCAGTGATGTAATCGATGATGTCATCACTATACGATGATGTAAATGATGATGTTGTCGATCATTGTTTTCAATGATTGTTATCAGTGATGTCTACGATTATGCTATTATTGATGTCATTATAGTGCTTGAAAAAGCACTATATTGTAATCCGTATTCTTCTTCTTCTTTGAGCCCTTGTTCTGCGATTGATACAGCCCGAACCGCTTTGCTCACAGACACTATTCAAACTGCGCTTCGAAGCCCTCAGCGGTGACAGGTGTGCTATCTATTTTTGTTTCGATCGGGTTTGTTGTCTTTACCAAATTTACGTTTAAAGACCCCTAATTTCCCATAGAAAATAATGGCCCTTTGGAAATAATGGCTACACTGTATACGCTAAAATCCAATCACAGCACATATGCAAATAGCTGAAATATGGAAGGTCCTTAACAATTTTGTCTCACTGACATAAGTAAATTGTCATGGTAACCAAGCAATGATCTTTACCATTATAAGTAGCAGAGGTCAGCCAGTGATGTAGTAGAGCTGATACCCGCATGATGTGGCAGAGGTCAGTCAATAAAGTAGCAAAGCAGAGGGGACAGTACCCAAGTCGCTCTTAAAGGGACTGTACCAAAGTTGCTTCCTAAAGGACTGTACCAAAGTTTCTCTGAAAGGGACTGTACCAAAGTTACTTGATGATCATCAGTGATGTCAACGATGATGTTGTCGATTAAGTTATCATTGTTGTCAATGATTTTCATGAGTGATGTCATTGACGATGTCACCAGTGATGTCATTGATGATGTCATCAATGATGTGATCGAAGATGTAATCGATGATGTCATTGAAGATGTCATTGATGATGTCATCACTATTGATTTTGTCATCAATGATGTCAACAATAATTTTGTCAATAAAGTCATCATTGTTGTCAATCATTGTCATTAGTGATGTCATTGATGATGTCATTGATGATGTCATTGATGATGTCATTGATGATATCACCAGTGATGTCATCGATGATGTTATCGATGATGTCATCGAAGATGTCATCAATGATATCATCACTATTTGATGATGTCAACGATGATGTTGTCGATAAAGTTATCATTGTTGTCAATCATTGTCATCAGTGATGTCATTGATGATGTCATCAGTGATGTCATTGATGATGTCATCACTATTCGATGATGTCATCGATGATACTGTCGATAAAGTTATCATTGTTGCCAATCATTGTCATCAGTGATGTCATTGATGATGTCATTGATGATGTCATCATTATTCGATGATGTCAATGTTGATTTTGTCGATAACGTTATTATTATTGTTAAACAGTGTCATCAGTGATGTCATTGATGATGTCAATAAGTGATGATTTCTCAGTAAAGTAGAAAAGCAGAGGGGACAGTACCCAAGTCGCTTTTATCGGGACTGTACCAAAGTTGCTCCTTAAAGGACTGTACCAAAGTTTCTCTGAAAGGGACTGTACCAAAGCTAGTCTTTGATGAGTATCAGTGATGTCAAGGATGATGTTGTTGATGATGTCATCGAAGATGTCATCGATGATGTCATTGAAGATGTCATCGATGATGTCATCACTATTTGATGATGTCATCGGTGGTACCAACAATTATACTGTCGATAGAGTTATTGTTGTCAATGATTGTCATCAGTGATGTCATCAGTGATGTAATTGATTATGTCATTAGTGATGTCATCGATTAAGTCATCGATGATGTCATCACTATTTGATGATGTCATTGATGATGTCGATAAAGTTATCATTGTTGTCAATCATTGTCATCAGTGATGTCATTGATGATGTCATCAGTGATGTAATTGATGATGTCATCGATTACGTCATCGGTGATGTCATTGATGATGTCATCGATGATGTCATCACTTATCAATGAGGTCATAGATAATGTCAACAATGATGTTGTCGATAGTTTTCATTGTTGTTAATCATTGTCATCAGTGATGTCATTGACAATGTCATCAGTGATGTCATTGATGATGTCATTGATGATGTCATCAATGACGTCATCAGCCTCACAACATCCACACAGTCACATGTTCGCTATTGGCCAATAGAAGATGTAGAAGTTGCAAGGTCCTTAACGATTTAGTCCCACTGACATGAGTAAGATTGCATGGCAAGCAAGCAATGAAATTTAGCAGAGCTGAGGCAGCCGTGTAGCAGAGCCTATACCCTCACTACATAGCAGAGCTGAGGCAGCCGTGTAGCACAGCTAACACCCGCACTATGTAGCAGCGCTGATAACTTTATCGATAACATCATCGTTGACATCACTGATGATCATCAAAGAGTAACTTTGGTGCAGTCCCTTTCAGAGCAACTTTGGTACAGTCCCTTTAAGAGAGACTTGGGTACTGTCCTCTCTGCTTTGCTACTTTACTGACTGACCTCTGCCACGTCATGCGGGTATCGGCTCTACTACATCACTGACTGACCTCTGCTACTTATAATGGTAAAGATCAATGCTCGGTTACCATGATAATCTTACTCATGTCAGTGAGACAAAATTGTTAAGGACCTTCCATCTTCTACATGTTCTATTGGCCAATAGTGGACATGTGACTGTGTGGATATTGTGAGGCATTGACTGACAAGACCTTAGAACTTCTATTGGCTGCTATATTTCAGCTATTTGCATACGTGCTGCGATTGGCTGTTAGCGTATAAGGTGTGGCCATTATTTTCAATGGGCCATTATTTTCTATGGGAATAAGGAGTCTTTAAACGTCTTTTAAGCCTTGATGCAGTAGTAGGTGAAGGGAAAAGGTACTTTATAAGCATTTCCCATAAGAAGGGTATATTGGTGATTTGTATAACTTTTGGGAGGCAATTTAATACTTTAATAACACATTTTGACGGACTTCTCCTTTAAATCCTTACCCTTGGTGCTTTCCATTGCACCTTACTCAGGGTTATTCTATGTATCCAGAAATACATAATCCATATTAATATACAAATAAATGATGGATAAATAAAAACAAATGGGAATTATTACCTTGTATAGTTTAGGCATTTATGTTACACTCAGCATCTGAAAAGGATCAGGGCTCAGCATATACCAAGCTCATTGGCAAAACAAGATGAGGATGCATGGATGTGTCATATGATTGCTTATCACAACAGCTATTAGGCACATATTCAAAGTAGTACAGAACACCGGCCACTGGCACTTAAAGTATTAATACATGCATAGAAGCAGTCAGCCTTGAAGGATCAGCAAAACATCAGTCAGCACCTGCACAGGATGAGATTTAGCTCCAACGTATCATAGAACTGTTCATAGCGCCGGAATTGCTACACATGTGAGTGTGTTTAGCAATATCATTAGCTAGCAAAAAAGCCCACAAATATCATTATCTTCTAAAAAGTCTATATAGGTATGAATGTTATTACAAAGTCACATGTGCTAAAATACTCTTTTAACCCCTTGCCTCTGCCGCCTGTTTTGGCCTTAATGCCCAGGGCCAATTTTCTAAATCTGACCTTTCTCACTTTATGTAGTAATAACTCTGTGGTGCTTTTAACTATCGCTGTTATTCTGAGATTGTTTTCTTTGTAACATATTCCTCTTTATGTTTGTGGTTTACTTTGGCTGATACATTCAGTAGTTTTTTTGTAAACAACGTAACATTTGCACAAAAATTTGAAAAATTTACGTTTCTTTATATTCAAAATTCTCTTTTCCTAAGAAAGATAGTCATGTCACATGAACTTATTATTACTGCATCATCTACAACATGTCTACTTTATGGTGACATCATTTGGTGAATGTCCTTTTACTTGTTAGGATGTTAGAGGGCTTTGAAATTTTGCACCGATTTTTCAAGTTTTCAGGAAAATTTCAAATTCTGATTTTATTAGGGACCAGTTCAGTTCTGAAGTGGATTTGTGGGGCCTGTATGTTAGTTATCCCCATAAATCCCTACACTGTAAAAATTGCACCCTTCAAAGTATTCAAAGTAACATTTCATAAGTTTATTAACCCTTTAGGTGTTTCCCAGAAATTAAAGCAAGTTGTTGGGGTAATTAAAAACTTTCCTTTTTTTGGCAAATATGCTATGCTAACACTGCATTAACTAACTGAGAAATACAACTCAATATTTATTCCCCTTATTCCAATGTTTCTAGAAATCCCCCATATGTGGCCGCAGTGCGTCACAACCACAGGCCTTAGACATGACCAGGGCTGTGGAGTCGGTAAGCCGCAGCACCAACTCCAACTCCTGAATTTTATCAGGACTGACTCAAACTCCGACTCCTGAATTGTATCAGGACCAACTCCTGACTCCGACTCCTGCTCCTTTATAAATGGCCAGACATACCAGGGGAGTTATTTATCACACTGGCTCAGCAGCTTCTCCCTAATGTCCTACATGATCCTGGGGCAACTTCTGAGGGAATAAAGGAATACTGTATATAAAGCAGCTTCTCCTGTGTGTGCAGTGGATGCAGCCAGTCTCCATCCTCCATGTCCTGAACTACTCACAACTAGACTGGATGGAGCAGGTGGTCTTTTCCTGCTGACAGTCTTCTATGTTTCTAACTAAATATTCACCATACTTAAAGAAACACTGCTAACAATGCCAGATTCCTGTGATATAGAGGTCAGCCATAGTGATATAGAGGGGGTCACACATAGTGATATAGAGAGGGGTCACACATAATGATATAGAGAGGGGTCACACATAGTGATATAGAGAGGGGTCACACACACACACACACACACACACAGCCTGCTGCAGCCATAGCATACACACACACACACACACACACACACACAGCCTGCTGCAGCTATAGCACACACACACACACAGCTTGCTGCAGCCATGGCGCACACCACACACACACTCGGCTTGCTGCAGCCATAGCACACATACACACAGCCTGCTGCAGCCATAGTGCACACACACAGCCTGCTGCAGCCATAGCACACACACACAGCCTGCTGCAGTCATAGCACACACACAGCCTACTGCAGCCATAGCACGTGCACACACACACACAGCTGCAGCCATAGAACACTGAAGAAAAACACACAATCTTATCCCAGAGAGAAAACACCACACTTATGACAGAGGTTACTGCTACACTACTTATGTCTTCTCCTCCTCCTCTATATTACACAGGATATCTTCATATTACACTGCTGCTTATATACAGTCATCCAGCATCCAGGAAGAGAACAGCACAGATCTCCCCCCACACAATGGACTCTTCCAGCTCAGAAACAAACTGCCAAATAGTGACTGACAACTTTTCCACGACTACCCTTATTTAATAGGACCAGTGTCTTATTAGAATGTTGCTCATAATATATATTCATGAGCAAAACTTGTAAAATTCATATCAAAATTCAATTCTACATTTTTAAAAAAATTTTTTAAAGCTGGAGTGAGAATATTTTTTTCCGACTCCAGCCAAAACTAGCTCCGACTCTACTCCGAAATATTTGTGTAAGACAAGTTGGCGTTCCCATCGGTAACATTCTGAGGGACATGTGACCCTGATCATTTTTTATTTAATTTTTTATGAGGTGGTTGGAATAAAAACAATTTAACAGCTGTTTTTCATAATTTTTTTGTACGCCGTTTACGTTACTTATGACATTTTAACTTTATTCGTCAGGTCGGTACGAATGTGTATATTTATTTATTTTTATTTATTAATTTGATTTAATTAATTTATTTATTTAACTTATTTATTTAATTAAGTATTTGTGTGTGTGTGCTTTTTAACTTACTTTTTCAGGTGCATCTATAATACATTACAGCACATGATCTGTGCTGTAATGTATTATATAGTGAATGAGCTGTCAGCATTACACTGACAGCTCATTCAAACGATCAGACCCCTGCCTCAGTGCAGGGGCCTGATCGTTATACCATAGTAGCCCGGACACATTGGGCAGCGTCTGGGTTGCTATGGTTATCACCCCCAGCCCCCCCCCCCCCCGAGCCGTGTCATTGCTCGCGCGTGCGGGGGGGGAGGGGTCCAGGGGGGGTCGGAGGGAGCGGATATCCCTCTGGATTCCCCATACACACTGTGTTTCCACAGACCAGGGTCCCTCTATGGGGTTAACTGCCCGGGGGGGGGGGCAGTTAACCCCATAGAGGGACCCTGGTCTGTGGAAACACAGTGTGTATGGGGAATCCAGAGGGATATCCGCTCCCTCCGACCCCCCTGGACCCCTCCCCCCCCCCGCACGCCCCCACCGGGCAGGGGCCACAGGAAGAGTCTGTTTGAGACTGCCTCCTCCTGCTGCCCGATTAATGCTAGGGACAGCAGGGGGAGGCAGAGACAACATGACATTCTAGGAACTACCTGCATTGCATGTGCCAAAGGGTTAATAATATGTACCGTATGCAAGGAGATAGTAGTGTAGGGTGTTATGTATTACTTTATGACAACATTACCCCATACTAACAACTTTGGGCTATGTTCCTACACCATCTTTTATTGGTGCTTTGTGGGAAGTCATCATTTCCATGGCAAATAATGACCGTTACTTGCTTCCCGAAAGACAGCTGTCAAATGGACGGAAAAACCTCACACATGGTTTAATATTACACAAAGCGATTATATGGACCCATAAAAAATACAGACAAATACTGTATATCACTAATAAATGAATTAATTAATAAGGCTATCAAAACTTTGGAAACAATTATGAAGTCTCTTTACATAGGTCAAGCTTTAGTATGTCATAGATAGTTTAAAAAATATAAATTTTGCACAAAGCAGTATTTAATAGCTGAACATTTTGGCTTTGTAAAACAAACCTCATAAATAAAAGTAAGGCTATGTCCATTCAGCTCCGTTAAGAATGACGTTGGTCATTTTGAGTCTAAAATACCAGACGTCATTTAGCAGCCTTGCCTCCCCTTATTATTTTGATGTCCGTGGTAAAAATGTCTGTTATTCAATACACTGTGTGCATTGGACATCTGTCTTCCCCATGACTTCAATGCGTTGCCATTGTAGTCGGTTAAATCGCTGCAATGACGGACGTTGTTTTAAATACCAAGATCGAACGCTTTTTCTCTATTTTTCATGTTGTGTGAACCTACCCAAAAAGAAACATTTGCTTTTTTTAACATTAAGGGTGCCTTCACACACACCAGATCCACAGCGGATTTCACACTGCGGATTCGCAGCGAAATCCGCTGCGGATCCAGTGTCAGTGCATCCCTATGAGAATACATACTTGCAGCAGGATTGACATCCCGCTGCATGGATGTAAGTCAACCCCCCGACGCCTGGAGCATACATCACCTCCTTCTTGCTCCAGCTTGCTTCGGGGGTTCCCTGCGTCTGCTCGTCGCACTTAGCCAATTAGTGCGCTGCCCCGCCGTGGTGGTGTTAACTTACATACACACAGCGAGATGCCAATACGCGAAATCTGCTGCGGATCCGATGTGTGTGAAGGCACCCTAAAGAAGCCAAAATTTTTATTAAAGTATTGTATCGACCCCTAAATAAGTGTATATTGGTGATTTGTATAACTTTTAAGGACAATACAATTCTAAAATAAAAATTTTCGCTGGACTTGTACAGAGAACCAAGCTATTTTGGTGTCCTCCAATACCTAGGCCAGGTTCACACCAAGTGAAACACCAGCTGCAGTACCGGTCGGATGATCTTCATTTGTGCTGAATTGAGATGCAGGTACATCCGTGTACACTCGCATTCCAATTCACCACAGCAGACAATGGGGAGTTTGGCTGGAGCCGCACTCTCCAATGTGTGACCTGTCAGAGATATGTCATGTGATATGTCAGTTTTTTGTGTGGCCGCTAGGGATCCCGGTCGGACCGACTATGTGCAGTGCAGTGCACGTAACTTTCGTATTAATCACGGCCGTTTTCGCAAATCGGCAACAACAGCTGTGATTAATACATAACTTACCTTGTGTAAACATGGCCTTATAGTGTGTTTACAGAGATTTATCTGACAGATTTTTGAAGCCAAGGCCACAAATGGATTTGAGAAAAGGAGAAATTTCAGTCTTTTCTTTATGACCTGTTCTCTATCTATAGTCTGTTTTTGGCTTTGGCTTCAAAAATCTGTCAGATAAATCTCTCTGTGTAAACACACCATTAATAAAGAGAGCAATCATGTAGCGGCCTGCCATTAACCCCTGCAGTGCAGCGATATTCTGCAGCATTTAAAATAATGAAGGGAGGTGTGCTCCTGTCATCATCCAATCGGGACCCCTTCAATGTGACTGCAAGGGTTCTGATTGTTCTTACTGACTGACGGAACTCTCTTACCTTCCTCCTGGCAGTCAGATCAGCAATCAATGTAAATAATCAAGTCCCCTAGGGGGACTTAAAAAGTGTAAATGTTTTAAAAAACACGATATAGCCCCTCACCTAATAAAAGTTGAAATCACCCCCTTTCCCATTTTATAAATAAAACATATAAAAATAATAAAATAAATAGAGCTATTACCGACCGTAGTATGCATAATTGTACAATCGAAACTATTTTATTCCCGCATGGTGAACGGTATGAACAAAAAGCAGTAAAAAAAAAGCTGTAAAAAACATTTTTTATTTTTTATTATGTGATCAACACGTCCGATCTACACAAATATGGTACTAATAAAAACTAGAGATCGTGTCGCAAAAAATAATTCCTCTACAGACCCGTAGGTGAAAAATAAAAGCGTTATAGGAGTCACAATAGGCCCATTGTAATCACACCTATTTGCGAAAAAAAAAAAAGTTGTACTGTTAATAAAAATAGTAAAACTGTATATTGCTGTATTCAGACTGACCTATAGAATAAAGACAACATTTCAGTTTTACCGTAATGTGCATTACATAAGCATGGAAGCCCCACAATTTGCGGAATTGTATTTATTTCCCAGTTTCACCCCATAAATAATATTTTGGGGGTTTCTGCTTTAATTTTATTGTGGATTAGTTCAGACAAACTTTATGTCAAGATTCAGTGCACCTGCAGAACTGAACTTTTGAAAACTTTGTTCATTTTTAAGTGCCGTAATTCAGGGTCCTGGAGTCTGTTTATCCCAAGAATTTTTAACCCATTCATGACCCAAAGTCATTGATGCATGGATGTCCAGGTCACATTGGAGCAGTGTTCCTCCTAACCTTCTAAGAGCCATAACGATTTTATTTTCCAGCTATGGGGCTGGTTGGATATTTATTTTGCACCATGAGCTATAGTTTTTATTGATAGCATACTGGTAAAAAAAGACATATTTGGTAAATTTTTCCTTTTTTTCTGTTATATAATAATAATTTTTTAAAATACTGCAATTCTGGTGTTTTTTTCCTCTTTTCATTTACCCTGTTCACCATGCGGGAACAATATTGTTATATTTTAATAGATCAGACAATTCTGCATGCTACAATATCAAATTGTAACGCCTGGAGTAGTGGATCCACTGGACCGACACCAGCGATGGCACTAACCTCACCAGGGGGCGGAATCTAAGGGGCCGCTGGTTTTCACCAGAGCCCGCCGCAAGGCGGGATGGACTTGCTGCGGCAGGTGACCCCCAGGTCGCTACCCCTGGCTTGGTTGCTGGTGTCGGCAGGCGAGGCGTGGCAGGAGATGGCACAGGCAATGGTCTGCAGGTGAGAGCGCACGTGACAGGCTGAACACGGGAACAGATGGAGTGACAGGGGAACAGGAACCAGGAACAGGGACTTGGGACCAGGTAACGGATAGGACTCAGGAACAGGGACTTGGGACCAGGTAACGGATAGGACTCAGGAACAGGGACTTGGGACCAGGTAGCGGAATAGGACACAGGAACAACAGGGGGCTGGGCCAACGCTATGGGAAGCATGTAGAGGCTCCAACACTAAGGACAGGGCATGCTGGGATTTATAGGGGAGTGATTGGTGCCACTAACCAATTAGGAGCGCACTGCCCCTTTAAATCTGAGACAGCCGGCGCGCGCGCGCCCTAGGAGGCGGGGATGCGCGCGCCGGCCGGCACAGACCGCGACATGCACGGAGGAGAGGTGAGGCGCCCCAGGGGCCGAAGCAGCAGCAGCGCCGGGTCCCTACACAAGGACCCCGGCGGCTGCACGGGACAGGAGGCGGTCGCGGCGGCCACCCGGGACGCGGGAAGCCGCCGCGGCCGTGACACAAATCAAGTGTCTACTACCAATGCATAGAATTAATCAGTATTATCGACACTCTTCTCATAGAGTCTGCCTGAGGCAGACTTTATGAGATAATAGCCAAACCGACAGGGCGGAGGTATTAAACCTCCATCTGTCAGTGTAAATGCTGGTCCCAATCGGTCAGTGAAAGGTACTTCTCCTGTCACTAACTCCAGCAAAAGTTCCTATTAGCTGTGGCATCTGCCTGTTACTATCCCCTTTAGGATAGGAGCATATATATACAGTCCTACTGCACAGGCTGGTGGTGGTGGTGTGGGGGGGAGATTGATAACATAAAAGCCCCCTTAGGGTGCGTTCACACCTACAGGATCCGCAGTGGATTTTCATGCTGCGAGTTTGCATCGAAATCAGCTGTGGATCCTGTACTGTGAAACTCAATGGGTCCCATACACGCAGCAGATCCGCTGCCTGCATGGGTCCTGGCCCCTTTAACCCCTGCGCCGTCGCCGGCGGCTTACAGCCCCGGCCTCCTTAAGCCCAAGCACCGCCCGCACGCCCAATCGCCGCCCCGGCCCCTAGCGCGCCCGATTGCCGCCCCGGCCCCGGGCATACATCACCTGCTCAGGCAGTGGCTGTGTGATGCTGACGGCTCCCCTGCACGGCATCACTGATGCTGATGGGCAGCGAGGTGTGCCGGGAGCATCACACAGCATGCATCACCTGCTCGGGGCTGGGGCTGCAATCGGGCGTGCGGGGGAGCCGGGGCAGCGATCGTGCGGGCGGTGCGGGTTTAATGGGGCTGTAAGCCGCGGGCGGCCCGTGGTGGCGCAGGGGTTAAAGGGGCGGCGGCCCATGCAGGCAGCGAATCCGCTGCGTGTATGGGACCCATTGAGCTTCACAGTACAGGATCCGCAGCTGATTTTCCTGCAGACTCGCAGCATGAAAATCCGCTGCGGATCCTGTAAGTGTGAACGCACCCTTAAGAAGCTGCACAGGCATTCCAGTTGTTCAATGCAAATACGTAACAACATTTCATGTCTTTAAAATCATTGAACACATTTATTCAAAATGGAATTGATGTGGCAATACTGTCAACTGGTATACATTTTAGTATACCTAAAATTAACTAGCCAAGAAGAAAAGCTCGGCCGCTCGCTTCATAGCGTGGAGTGGAGGGTTCTGATGCGGGCGCGCAGGGATGCGCCCGCATCAGAACTCTGAAGCCCGAAAGATCATCTTTTGAGGATGATCTTTTCAGAGAGCGGCCATTGGCCTAAGGCTGAATCTGATCATCTTTGCCTATTATAGGCATATTGCACTGCAGTGCTGATAAGCACTACAAAGAAATATGCCTGTAATCAGGCAATTTTACAGTAAAGTCCCCATGGTGAGATTAAAACATACAGTGTAAAAAAAACAAAACTAAGAAACAATCACACACACACAACATATATTTATAATAAAATTATATATAAGCCCCATAGCCCCCAATACAATAATAAAGAGTACACATATTTATTATGACCGCATGCGTAATGACGCTGGCAATACAAATATTACATAAACCCCTTAGTGACCGCCAATAAGTATTTTCACGGCAGTCACTAATGGGCTTTATTTTGATACGTACACCTTTTAATGGCGTACGTATCAGAATACTCTGCCTCTCTGTTTAGTTTAACCGATTAAATGCCGCTGTCATATCTCAGAGGTGTAACCAGGCTCTCCTGCACCTGGGGCAAAGATTCAATTTGCCCCCCCCCCCAAATGAAGTTTAGATAAGCGATTGTTCAGATGAGCGATTCGCTCATCTATACTGGCAGCACTAGGGTGGTGTTCACAATATGGGATACATAATGTCATATTTACTGTGTACCTGAATTGTTTTTATGAAGAATGATTATCAGGCAGCTCTGGGCTCAATCAGCATGAGTACTTCCATTTTTCCCATAAAAAAATTTGGTCCCTAAGTACCTTAACGGAATCGCAGTTGTCTCTGCTCCCTGCTGTCTGTACCTGAGGAGACGCCATTGTCTCCGCTCCCTGCTGTCTGTACCTGAGGAGGTGCCATTGTCTCCACTCCCTGCTGTCTGTACCTGTGAATTAGGAGGCGAAGCTTCCTGATCTATCTCCAGTGTGAAACCCAGTGTAATGTGATTCTATGGTGCCCTCTCCTAATGCACAGGTATGCTCAGCAGTAGAGTTCATCGAACCTCGGGAAATCCTAGCTTCGATCAAACTCGAACACTCACGAACCTGCCGCATTTGATTGCTGAATGCCTTACCGGTCCGTGGGGAAGGAGGAGAGTGCCCAGGTACCGCCTGGAATTCCGGGATTCAGCCTATTACCTAGGCTATTACCTAGGCTGAATCTCAGAATTCCAGGCGGTACTCGGGCACTCTCCTCCTTCCCCATGGACCAGGCAGGCATCAGCAATCTAATGCGGCAGGTTCGTGAATGTTCGAGCTCGATCAAACCTAGGATTTCCCGAGGTTCAATCAACTCCACTTAGCAGCGGAGACAACAGCAGTAATACCTCCAGTAAGGTATTCCATCACCTCCAGTACGGTATTCCATGACCCTATTCAAAATAGAAATAATTTAGAAAAATGACTCTTGTATCATGGTCGCTGTATATACAGATACAGGTGCTTTATAGATTGGCGTAGGGAACCTTGGCTCCCCAGATGTTGCAAAACGAAAACTCCCATCATCAGCTAAAACTTTGGCTGTCCAGACATGATGGAAGTTGTAGTTCTGCAACAACTGGAGAGTCAAGGTTCCCTACCTCTGCAGATAGTAGGTGAGGTTTATATAAATGTGATATATATTTGGAGGGCAGTTATTAAGGGGTTAAGTATATAATAATGTACAACCAGACCAGACCCCTAAATAGACACTGGACACTCTCTTTTGTGTCTCCCCCCCCCATCCCAGACTGGTGTCACCCTGTACCCCCCTGCCCCCCTCCCCACTTCAGACTGGGCACCCTTCCTCCCTCCCCAGACTGTGCACCCCTGATTGTCCTTCCCTTCTCACACGCCTGTATTTTCTTTCTTTCTCCTCCATAGTGCAGTATACATAAAGGACCTGCGGTGACATCATAGTCACATGTCAAGGTCCTTCACCATCTACACAGTAACTTTTCTGTACTGTCTTCTGGCTGCTGTTTAGCCCTGATTTGTGCAAAATCTCAGTAAAAACACAGCAATTTTGTGCAAATTATAGCTAAACAGCAGCCAGGAGACAATACAGTATGGAAAACACCTCTTTTGATCAAGTTAAAATCATCTCCTGTCTCCCCACACTGACAGAGGGCAGGACGCTTCCAGGCTGCCTCATCCACTGTGATAGAGCACCCACTGGTCTCTGCGCCCTGGGGCAACTGCCCCCCCCTGCCCCCCTACAGCCCTGCATATCATGACAGCGGCATGTAATGGGTTCCGGTGGCTGCCGCGGGTATACTCGCGAGGTCCTGCAGCACCGTCCGGTCCTTCGATGGTCTCCATGGTAATTCCATGATATGCCATCACGCTGACAGGCATGACTTTGCAGATTGCCTGTCAGCATGATGCATTCTACAATACACTGCCCTACAGTAGTGGTAGTGCAATGTATTGTATCAGTGATCAAAGATCACTGATTAGTAATACACTAGTGTGAAATAATGTACACTAGTGTAAAAGTAAAAAAAAAAAGCACCAAAACACCCCTCCCCCCAATAAAAATGCATTATATTCCCTTTACATTATAAACCGTTACATAAAACAGATCAAAAACACAATCATATACACGTCCGTAACGACCCAATGTATAAAAGTATATCAATTATTAATTATATCGCACAACACACCAGAATAGCTGTATTTTATCAATCCACTTTAGAAAGTATGTCATAAAAGAGATAAAAAAGTCATATATATGTAAAACTAGCAAAAAATAAGTCCAAAACCAGCTCTGTCGTGCAAAAGATAAGAACGCTATGGATCTTGCAATGTGGCAAAAGTTTTTGTGGGTTTTTGTTAGGAAGATAGCCGCTACTACTGTGAACAGACTCTGTTTGTTCACAGTGATCGATTCCTAAACATGAGCAAAGCCCCATTCTCTCCACCACCAGAGGTGTGGTCCTGGTACAAGCAATCAGCGGTATATACTATATACCACTGATCGCTTGTTCCAAATGCTGCCAGCACTTTTTATCTCGTCACCGTAAATCATTGGTCACTGGGCATAAAAAGTCAGATGCCCTGGATTACCTGTAACAACTCTGGACTACCTATAACCACCGCAGATTACCTGTAACCACCCTGGACTACCTGTAACCACCCCAGATTACCTGTTACCACATCGGATTACCTGTAACCACCTCAGATTACCTGTAACCACCTCGGATTACCTGTAACCACCTCGGATTACCTGTAAACATCCCAGATTACCTGTAACCACCCCGGGCTACCTGTAACCACCTTGGATTACCTGTAACCACTCCAGATTACTCATAACTAGTGATGAGTGAGTACTAGAATACTCGGGTACTCAACCATTTTTACAGGGGACCCAAGTTCTGTAGAGGGAAGGTTGTGTGAAAACCTGTCAACCTCAGAAAATGATGACCACGGAAATGGACAGAAAACAGCAGGGACAGCATGCATGAATGCCTCTGAGGCTGCCTAATCATACTATTATGCCAAATTATGGGCAACAGTATGGCCGTGATCACTCAGTGAAGGATTAAAACAGAGGTAGCATATAAACCTTCCAAAATTTAGCCTGACACAGCATGGCAGTGAGAACACAGGGGACCATTAAAACAGAGGTAGCATATGATGAACCACCCAAAAACTTTGCCTGACACAACATAGCAACATCCAAAGAAGGTAGAAGCTACTAGTGAAAGGATGGCAGAGGACACCCGTAAGATGACATCCACAGATAATATGGTTCGAAATGGACAAGACAAGGATGCTAAATTGGATTTGACTTTGAATTTGACTGTGGCAGTTGGGGTAACATTCCCTGCATCATGTGACTCACCACTTCTCCCCCCACTGCTGTTTTTAGTTTGAATTTGACTTTGAATTTGACTGTAGCAGTTGGGGTAACCTTCCCTACATCAAGTGACTCACCACCTCTCCCCCCACCGTTGTTTTGAGTTTGAATTTGACTTTGAAGTTGACTGTAGCAGTTGGGGTATCAATCCCTGCATCATGGGACTCACAAACTCTTCCCCCCCACCACCGCTGTTTTGAATTTGGAATTGACTTTGAATTTGACTGTAGCAGTTGGGGTAACATTCCCTGCATCATGTGATGTTCATGGGATATGGCTGTCTCAGCACAATACTCAACATAATTGCCGGAATGATGTGGCTGAGGCATTCTGGTTTTAATTACTTGAGGATCTGGCGATTGTCTCATGCAAAGGGACCATTAATTGAGGTCCTGCCTTACTAATTAGGTGCTGCCCAACAACTAGAATTGTTATTTGTTTCTTTAGTTTGAGCAGGGTCTGATTTTTTTTTCTTTTTCCTCTTTTGTTTTGTTATCATTTTATGCCAGCAGACAGACACAGGTCTGTATACAGACACACACTCTTAAGAACAGAATACTTACAAAGTTTACTACTCGGTTTCCAAATTGTACAAAAAAAAGAGTGAGAGAGAGACAAACACAGAATTACACAGCAAAGTTTGCATTGTTCATTGTAACACTATTTAGTAATAAAAGAAACACATGTTTGTGCATTTTTATGAAGATCCTTCTCGTATTTCACTTGGAAAGATGGGCAATGTCAGCTTCCTTCATTTTATTTCCCCTCTTTTTGAAAGGCAATTTTCTGCCATGTTCTGCCCCTTCACAGCTAGAGGAGTATGTATCACCTTGCAGTGCAAGGATCTGCAGGCCCCTGTGGCAGGGAATGGGCAGACAAAACCAATAATCCACTCTTAAGGAGAAAGATATTGCTGCAACCTTTGGGCAATTTCCAGAGTTGTGTATCACTGAGCTTCATCTTTCCAGAATGAGCAAAACACTGTGCTGTCTTTGTTACGATTTTGTTATAAATTTGTAATAAATATGCTCAGACTCAGGGAAGGGTCCAGAAAAGAGTTCCTTGAAGCATGGTGGTGGTGGTGGTGGTGGATCTGAATCCCTTCTTTCCCTTGAGGGGCCAGGCTGGGGGGAAGGAGGCTGAGATGCTGGAGCAAGGATTCCCCTCCCTTGGGTAGCATTGGTGGAATGCTTGGAAGACTGGGTGGTGGATACTGGACACATTATCCGCTATCCACGTGATCACCTGTTCACACTGCTGCAGTTTCAATACCGGTCTACCATGAGGGCGAAGAAGCTAGGGAGTGAACATCTGCAGTGTGCCACTGCTCCCTCCTCAACGGGTGCTGCTGTGTCACCCTGCCCTGAACCACGCCCTCTGCCAATTGCATCGCTTGGAACCCCCTCGCCCACGCCCTTGTCCTCAAACCTTACCTCTGGGGTTCACCATTGTATGTACACTGCACAGTATGGAGCTTAGATAGGCCTTGCGTAAGTAATACAGAAATCAGAAAATATAGTAGAGCTTCCACTAGTTATTAGGGGGCTGTGGGATACAATCTGTTGGTGGCTGCACCTATACACACTCTGTGACACCCCCTTTACACTGAGCAAGCAGTAGTGAACTTAGATATGCCTTGCGTAAGAAATACAGAAATCAGAAAATATAGTAGAGGGCCCATTAGTTTTTAGGGGGCTGTGGGATACAATCTGTTGGTGGCTGCACCTGTACACACTCTGTGACACCCGCTTTACACTGTGGAAGCAGTAGTGAACTTAGATATGCCTTGCGTAAGAAATACAGAAATCAGAAAATATAGTAGGGGGGCCAGTAGTTTTTAGGGGGCTGTGGGATACAATCTGTTGGTGGCTGCACCTATACACACTCTGTGACACCCCCTTTACACTGAACATGCCTTGCGTAAGTAATACAGAAATCGGAAAATATAGTAGAGGGACCAATAGTTATTAGGGGGCTGTGGGATACAATCTGTTGGTGGCTGCACCTATACACACTCTTTGACACCCCCTTTTCACTGAACAAGCAGTAGTGAACTTAGATATGCCTTCTGTAAGAAATACAGAAATCAGAAAATATAAAAGAGGGCCTACTAGTTTTTAGGGGGCTGTGGGATACAATCTGTTGGTGGCTGCACCTATACACTCTGTGACACCCGCTTTACACTATGGAAGCAGTAGTGAACTTAGATATGGCTTGCGTAAGAAATACAGAAATCAGAAAATATAGTAGAGGGCCAAGTAGTTTTTAGGGGGCTGTGGGATACAATCTGTTGGGGGCTGCACCTATACACACTCTGTGACACCCCCTTTACACTGAGCAAGCAGTAGTAAACTTATATATGCCTTGCGTAAGAAATACAGAAATCAGAAAATATAGTAGAGGGCCCACTAGTTTTTAGTGGGCTGTGGGATACAATCTGTTGGTGGCTGCACCTATACACTCTGTGACACCCGCTTTACACTATGGAAGCAGTAGTGAACTTAGATATGCCTTGCGTAAGAAATACAGAAATCAGAAAATATAGTAGAGGGCCAAGTAGTTTTTAGGGGGCTGTGGGATACAATCTGTTGGGGGCTGCACCTATACACACTCTGTGACACCCCCTTTACACTGAGCAAGCAGTAGTAAACTTATATATGCCTTGCGTAAGAAATACAGAAATCAGAAAATATAGTAGAGGGCCCACTAGTTTTTAGGGGGCTGTAGGATACAATCTGTTTCTGGCTGCACCTATATACACTCTGTGACACCCCTTTTACACTGTGCAAGCAGTAGTGAACTTAGATATGCCTTGTGTAAAAAATACAGAAATCAGAAAATATCGTAGAGGTCCCAATAAAATAGTACTGAGCACTTCTTAGGGGTCTGTATGCAACTCCTAATGTCCCCTTTCTGCCAGCAGCCAATCACCAGAATGTGCTGCTGAAATCGTTGTAGCTGCACTGCAAGTCCCAGCCAGCAGTCTGTAGTTATACATGTAGTTAGGGGGCTGTGGGATACAATCTGTTGGTGGCTGCACCTACAGTATACACACTCCCCGTTACACTAAGCAAGCAGTAGTGAACTTAGATATGCCTTGCGTAGAGGTCCCAATAAAATAGTACTGAACTCTTCTTAGGGGTCTGTATGCAACTCCTAATGTCCCCTTTCTGCCAGCAGCCAATCACCAGAATGTGCTGCTGAAATCGTGGTAGCTGCACTGCAAGTCCCAGCCAGCAGTCTGTAGTTATACAATTTAAAAACGATTTGAAGCCCTTACAAGGGTGTTTGGTTGTTTCACTAGTATTCCCTGCCTACTGGAACGCTAATTCCCTCCCTAAAGCTCTCCCTGACCAGCAGCGGCTCTGTCGCCTAATCTCTTCCAGCATGCATGTGAGCCCAGCCTCGGCGGCCGAGATCTTTATATGGCAGGGTCATCTGATCTGGCCAACCAATTGCTGCTATCGACATATATGGGTCCCATGTGTCCTGCACATGCAAAGTGTCCTGCATGTTTATTGGCTGAGAAAATGCGCCGAAACTTACAGGAAACGGATGATGAGATTTTCTTGAGTATCGCAAGATGCTCGTCCGAGTAACGAGTACCATCGAGTCCCTTAATACTCGAACGAGTACAAAGCTCGGACGAGCATGTTTGCTCATCACTACTCATAACCACACCAGTTTACCTGTAACCATCTCAGATTACCCGTAACCACCCCAGATTGCCACAGACTGCCCATAACTTCCTCGATTGTCCATCACCACCCTAGAGAGCCAGTAAACACCCCCAGATTGCCTTATCTACCGCAGATAGCCAGTAAACACACCCAGATTGCCAGTAAACACCACCAGATTGCCCATAACCCCCCCAGATAGCCAGTAAACACCCACAGATTGCCTGTAATCACTCCAGCTTGCCACAGACTGCTCGTCACCACCCCAGATTGCATGTCCTCACCGCAGATTGCCCGTCACCACCCCAGATTGCCCATAACTTCCCCAGATGGCCAGTAAACACCCCGAGATTGCCCGTAAACACCTCCAGATTACCTGTAATCTCTCTTTTTTTTTTTAGCAACTTTGCTAGTCTAATAACTGATGCTAGCTGCGGTTTTGCTCCAGCAAAATGACACTCCTTCCCTTTTAAACCCTGCTGTGTGCCCATACATACAGTGGTTTATACCCACATATTGGGTACCGTTGTACTCAGGAGAACCAGCATTACAAAT